>NC_134800.1:5013611-5026111 GCF_046742065.1 Oratosquilla oratoria | reverse complement strand
ACGAACTCGCCCCCCTCCCCCCTACAAGAAAAAATAATTTATTTATGTATTCTATTTGTTATTTACATTATTATAGTTTTTATTTATTAACTTATTATTTTTATGATTTTTTTTCGCATCCGACCTAGATATGGACCAAAAGGTCTCCTGTCGGCATGCTCCGCCTTTGTAATCCTTTGTAATATAGACGTATATACCAATCAGATTTAAGTTATGAAAAGTATGCTGCAGTCACAACATCCTCTTCTCGTAAGTGTGTCAAACCTATTTACTACATTAAGAACCTCGGCGTCACTGACTATTTTCTCTGCAGTAACCATCGCTTCTATCCTTGGGGTCTTATGTCATCTATTCAGAATTTACTTCGGGGAAGACCTACTCGTTCACCTGAAGCTCTATGGTCGCTCAGCACCGCCGTTCGTGATGGTTTTCTGGTGGGCGGGTGACGGTGACTGGTGTGTGTGGTAATAGCGATGAATTGTAATTGTCAGGGTGGGAACAAGGTCTGAATAAGAACAGGTCATTTCACTCTGGATATGAGACGAATGATGTGACGTCATGAGGTCGCTGCCTTAAGTTACGGTGTTGAGATAGGATGGATTCGTAAGTCGAGACAGTTCGTCGTTAGTCGAGACAGTTCGTCGTAAGTCGAGACAGTTCGTAAGTCGAGTCAGTTCGTCGTAAGTCGAGTCAGTTCGTCGCAAGTCGAGTCAGTTCGTCGTAAGTCGAGACAATTCGTCGTTAGTCGAGACATTTTTTCGTAAGTCGAGACAGTTCGTCGTAAGTCGAGACAGTTCGTCGTAAGTCGAGTTAGTTTATCGTAAGTCGAGTCAATTCACTATCGTAATTCGAGGTAACTCCTTAGACCTCTTTCCGGATTGAATGGGTTTAACGTTATTAGGACCTTCGGTGGAGGAAGGGTGGAGGGAGGGGGATGGGGGTGTCTTGTACTCGCCGTTATTAGTGTTCATGTTATTTATATTCTTATATTCTCCACCACTTCTTTCTCTTATACTCTTTTTTCCATCCGCCTCTTATTCTCTCTCTTTGTCTCCTCCTTGCTTTTTTCATATTCTTATTCTTCTTCGCTTGTTACTCTCATTGTTCGTTTCTTCAGTGAATGACCTTCAGTCCTGTTACTTTGTGTGTGCGCGCAGATGACATAATCGGAAGCGTGCTGGTCTCGTATTCGCTTAGTTGTGGGTTCGAATCCCGCACTCCTCTCCCATTCCAAGCAGTGTTTTTGTGTTACCTATCCCCCATAGTCTAAGCACATAGAGCAAAAGTGACGGCTTCGGCCGCAGCTACTCAGCGCCTCCTGGCGTAGGCACTTCATCTTCTTCTTCAGGAAGGTTGCCACCTCCTATTTTCCCACAGACGAATCGGGTCACCGTGTCGCCGGTACCCTGTGAAGGTGCTGTGCCTCGCTGCATTGCTTCTGACTCGAGGAATGTGGCGGTAGACAGGGGTGTCCCTTCAATCAAGAAGTGATGAGATGGAAGGGTCGATGTATATGGGTTTGGATAGGTGTGTGTGTGATTCACCATGGTCTTGGATCACGTGTTGGACTCGTGATCGACAGCTATTACCCTCCCGGAAGAGAGCTCAGAGCTCATATATGACCGATCTATGGGTAATGCTGTGACCTTACACGCACACACACACACAACTCCCCACCCACGAGTTGGAGTAACGACTCGCAGCGCAGTGATACTGAAATTATTTCAGCCCTGGGCGGGATTCGAACCCGGACCGCCATAGTGGCGTCCGGGAACTCTACCACTGCGCCATCGAGAGAGTGAGAGTGTGTGTGTGTGTGTGTGTGTGTGTGTGTGTGTGTGTGTGTGTGTGTGTGTGTGTGTGTGTGTGTGTGTGTGTGTGTGTGTGTGATTTGAGTCGGCTACCCCCTTATAAAAGGAAAAAAAAAAATACAGAGTCGCAATGCGCAGGCGCAATACATGTGGTTACTAAAGAAAGAACGAGCTGCTCCTGTTGGGCAAGAGCCGTTTCTTCAGCAACGGTGAAGATAGAGAGTAGCGTAGGACCAAACACTTTTTGACGGAGCCCCACTATCTTAAGAAAAACATCCCGTGTCAGTCATTATTAACTTAACCTTGTTCTAAATTATTTCCCAACAAAGCTTCGAATACGCTTCATTGCCTGCTATGTTTAGTTAGGCAATGTTTGTTTTATTTGTAAGTCTAAGCTCTGATCAAAACCTCGAATGCTTTTGTTTGCGGGAAGGTAAAATTAGCTATTTCTGTTGATTGATGATTAAGTTGGCGATACGTTTATTTATTTTATTCTTTGTCACTTTTCAAAGGCTTACAAAAGAATATAATGACGTCAGGTGTCCTTTTGGTCCATAACGAGGCCGGAGTTAGAAGGGAATGACAAACAAATAAAACAAAAACACAAAGAGGCAACTGAACAAATAAACTTATTAATTCGTATTACATGATATTGATTTGTTTTCGTGTTTTGTTTTACTTCATTTAGGGACTACGCGGTTCGCGAGGTTGGATCCAGGCTATCCTTACAAAACATATTCAAAATTTTACCAACACGATATACAGTACATTTGTTGCAAAAAAACAACAACAAAAAACTCTGCAATAGCAAACACCAGGGTTTGAATAAAAACTTGTTTTTTATACATTAAACACACGATCGAAAAAACAATCGGTTGTTTGATTAATGCGTATAGATCAAGTCCCTACGTGCATGAGGGATACATACTCGATTACAAACATCATGTGTATTAGCAAACTCGTACCATATAGCACAAGTATATGGGTACACAAAGCAAAGCTTAGGTATGTAGAACAAGACGCACATTCACACACACACACACACACACACACACACACACACACACACACACACACACACACACACACACACACGATTCGGTGGCGCGGTTGGTAGAGTCCCAGACTGTCAGTATGGAGGTACCGGCGGTACCTGGTTCGAATCCTGCCCAGGGCTGAAATTATTTCAGTATCGCTGCGCTTCGAGTCGTTACTCCAACTCTCGTGGGCGGGGAGTTGTGTGTGTGTGTGTGCGTGTAAGGTCATAGCATTACCCATAGATCGGTCATACGAGCTCTGAGCTCTCTTCCGGGAGGGAAATAGCTGTCGATCACGAGTCCAACACGTGATCCAAAGACCAAGGTGAAACACACACACACACACACAAACACACACACCGGTATAAGAAGAGCCCCATACCGACATTTGTGGACTTAATCAACAACAAGAAATAACAATGCTGTACAACACAGTTATTCCTTAGCTTACTGTTTTTTTTGTTTTGTTTTTGAATGCTTGTAATATCTTTTCACTGTCATAGTTTTTATATTGTTATTATCTTGTAGGATGTATATTTTCACCAGTAATGCTGCTATACCCAATTAACCGATTATTATCATTATCATTATTATTATTATTACACACACACACACACACACACACACACACACACACACACACAGTCACACTCACATATTTGGTCAGTCAAAGCAGAGACATGATTTCATGTTCATAGCTTTTATCCTGTCTATTTTGATTACCTAAATACAATAATGTAAACACGAACACACACATATACACACACACAAACACACTACACAGAGAATATTATTTCTCTTCTGAGAGCAATTTCCAAGTTCCACTTATACCATTTACGTAAAAAGCGCTGCCAAATATAAATTTCCCAAGTTGGATATGAACTCAGACCTTAAGGATCTCACAGTTTGTCTTTGGCGTCTTACGAAGTGCGCGCGCAGTCAATCCACCAATTAACCAGTCAATCAACCAATAAACCAGTCAATCAACCAATTAACCAGTCAATCAATATAAGTGAATACCGTGACATCACACAACAGTACTCAACCTTCTCCAGCCCTGAGGATCAACCCTGGCACATCCTCCCAGGCAGACACCCGATCCATCTACAGTATTGTGCCTCACCTCGGGGTTCAACCTCAACGGTGACTGCCATTTGCCTCAGCTGTACGGGAACATCAGGGGAAACAGTGACGTCTTCCGCCGGAAATAAGCGTCTACTTAAGAACATAAAAATGAAGGAGACTGCAAGAGATCATAAGGCCTATACTAGGCAGTTCCATGTCCATGACCACCTATCATCTCTACCCATAAAGCTATCTAACCTCCTCTTAAAACAACCGATAGTTTCAGCGCTCACTAACTACATGGTTACTAAGTCTATTTCATTCGTTAACCACTTTACTGGTAAGCCAATTCTTGCCTGCTTCCTTCTGACAGAATCTCCCGTTTCTACAGAACGGCTGTGATTCCTTGTACGCCACATTCTTTCAGGAATCTCCATCCGGAATCGGCACCGGAAACAACGGACACCCCGCGCGGACAACGGACACCCCCGCGCGAACAACGGACTGGTCTCCCGGAAGGAGCAAATGTCCCGTCATTGTGTCACACTACACAGAACCCACGTGTCGTAACTACACATTTCAGAATGGGGCTTCTAAGACGTGGTCAACATTTTTGTTGATTTACACAATCAGGTTTCTAGGAAGTGGTGCTAACTCTGCATCTAAGAATCGTTTTCTCCTCAGGGAGAATAAGGTTTGGTTCTTTCTTCAAATAAGAAGAAAGAAAAAATGGAGGTTTACTGAATGTAAAATGCGTCTTATATGGAGAGTGGACCTAAATGGCGCCTTATACAATGTGGGCCATGCAGAATGAGTCGTATATGAAGAATAGCTCTACAAATAGTCCCTAATATGAAATATGACCTTATAGTGGCCACACAAAAAGCGTCTTACATGGAGAGTGGCCCTACAAAGTGCATCTTACACGGAGAATGGCCCTGCAAAGTGCATCTTACACGGAGAATGGCCCTACAAAGAGCACCTTATATGAAAAGTGGCCTCCCAGCGGCCATTCAAATGGCGTCTATTATGACCAGCGGCCCTGCAACGTGCGTCTTATATGGCGAATGACCCAACAAAGCGTCTCTGTTATAAAAACAAAAATCCCCTTACAGTGGCCTCGGTAAAATGCGTCTTATGTGACAAGCGGTCCCTCCAGTGCGCGTCTTGTATGAAAGGCGGCTCTGGTTTTGTAAGAACAAGGCTAATAGATACTAGGAAATAAAGAATAGGCCACTTGGTTGTTGTCCGACCGGCCGGCAGGCCCTCCTGGAGGCCATCGTGCCGCGTGGCACTCTCAGTCCTCGTGGGTGCCACATAGTGCCAATTGAAGGGAATGCCACGTGCCTTTGTTCTTTTGTTTCTCTTCTTGCGTGTCCTGAATTATTCATTCATTTATTTATTTTCGTTGAATTAAAGTTGGTTATTTCTTTTTTATCTTTCTCGTTATCTCTTTCTCTTTCTCATCATGTCTCTCTCGCTCTCTTTCACACACACACACACACACACACACATATATATATATATATATTTATATATATATATATATATATATATATATATATACATATTGCAGAAACCACAGGGGAAATAAAGTCGGAATACTAAACGTTTTCGTCTATTACAACATCCTCAAAGTACTCTGAGGAAGTCGTAATAGACGAAAACGTTTAGTATTCCGACTTTATTTTCCATGTGGTTTCTGCAATATCATTTAGTCACGCGTTATTGTGATTATTTTTGCAATACAAACACACACACACATACACACACACACACACGCACACACACACATATATATATATATATATTCATATGCATATCTATGTATGTATATGTATATGTACAAATCAATTCCCAGTTGTTTTGGAGGAGGAAAATAATCAGTAAAATGCCATAATTCTCCGTCTTTTTCTTCTGTTGTTCGACTATTATTGAGAAAGTCCTCGTTAGCGTGGGATTATCTTCATTACGAGTCCAACAAGACTTGTTCGCGCAAACTACTTCATAACAGCAATAGGAGGCGTGACGTCATCATTATGATAATGAGCGATTGTGATGAAGGTAAGGATAGCTGAGAGCGGTAATGAGAGTAATGATCGAGGTAATTATTGTGCTGTTACGTGATGATAGTCGTGATAATATTCGCTAGTAATATCAGTAGTGACAATGATAATGACCATTAGGCCCTGTTCACACTTGCGGTTTGAACTGCGGCGGTTCATTTACGATGTAAGTCAATAAATGCATCCACACGACCGCGCTGTTTTTCCTTGATTACGTGGGCCGCGGTTTCCGCGCGGTTGAAACCGCTAGTGTGAACAGGACTTTTTTTTTAGCAGTGGTGGGTAAAATCGTCTGGCGGTATCAAAAACAGATGTACAAGTCGTCAATTGTGTGTGTGTGTGTGTGTGTGTGTGTGTGTGTGTGTGTGTGCGGGCGCATGTGTTTGTGCGGGCGCACTTTCGTGTGCACAATGAATAAAGTTTGATAAAAACAAATGTTTAACACGCTATAAACACAAATAATCATATTTCTTATTACAAATAAACAGACAGAAACAAAGATAAAAATAAACAAATAAAAAGATAAATATAAAATATTAAAATACAGTTTCTGGCAACTCATGACGCAATCACTGTGACTGACCAATGAGTGACGTCATAGGCGCGTCATGGGTGACGTCACAACCTACGTCATAATCTCTCGCTCGTGCAAAATTGTTAACGTTTGGGAAAAGGCCACAGGACAAAGTTGCCAACGTTTGTCGACTGTCTTTTGTTTGTTTGCCAGGATGGCATTCGATTATGCATTAATTATTCTAATTCAATCTAATTTAATTTTATTTCATTTATAAATTCATTTATTAATCTATCTTTATCTATGTATCCATTGCTATCGACCATTTCAACGTGCAAAGGATAAACAAACTATTGAGAGGCATTGGGTAAAGAAAACGATAATCATGTCGATAGATAAAATGATTATCGAAATAGGCAAACATATCATATAATGATGTTAATAATAATAATAGTAATAATAGTAAAATAATAATGATAATAATGATAATAATAGTAATAGTAATAATAATCATAATAATAATAATAATGATAATGATAATAATAATAATAATATAATATTAATAATAATACATACATATTCCATACATATACCAACGGCTTTTTCCCCATTACAAAGGAATACATAATGATAATAATAATACTGATAATAATAGTAATAATAACAATGAAAATAAAAATAATGATGAAAATAATAATAATAATAATAATAATAATAATAATAACAGCAATAACAACAATGATAATAATGATGATAATAATAAAATAATAATAATTGTTAACAGAAATGATGAGATTAATAATGATAATGATGTTTAGAATAATTTCACTGACAAGAGAGACCTTTTGTTCGAAACGTAAGAGACAAAAAATCACCCAATGACCTCAGAGTCTGCCGTGAAAGCCTCAAAACACTTCAGCCAATGAGCCGAGCGCCCTAACTACTGGGCCACTGCGTCCCTCCCTCGGGGGGGGGGGGGGTCACAGAGAACAACACGCTATCGTCGATGTCGTCGTCGTCGTTGTCGTTGTTTTTGTTGTTATTAGTTGTTATAGTTGTTTCGGTTGTCGTCGTTGTCATCTTCGTTATCGTTGTAATTGTCACTGTCGTTTTCATCATCATCATCATCATCATTATCATCATCACCATCATCATCGCCATCACCACGACCATCATCATCACCACGACCATCATCATCATCACCATCATCATCATCACCATCAGCACGACCATCATCATCATCATCATCATCATCATCATCATCATCATCATCATCACCATTATCATCATCGTTGTCTTCGCCTTCATCGTCGTCGTCAGTAAATGTGGATCGGCGATATCTTGGCGAGAAATTCCTCCTCCTGGTTTCAGCGACGAAGCTGCTGAAGTTGCTGAAGCTGATACAGTCGTCAGACGCACAGGAAGAAGTCCAGTAGCACAGCACCGGTGGGCAAAGGGAGTAACACAGGATTTGCAAGACGAGCTGCTGTGACGTATTAAACTAGTTAGGTACCCTTGGTTAGGTTAGGTTAGGTTAGGTTAGGTTAGATTACGTTGGGTAAAGTTAGGTTGGGTTAGGTTAGGTTGGTTAGGTTAGATTAGGTTAGCTTAGGTTAGGTTCTCTTAGATTAGGTTAGGTTAGACTACGTTAAGTTAGGTTAAATTAGATTAGCTTCGGTTAGGCTCCCTTAGGTTTGGTTAGAATAGGTTAGGTTAGTTTAGGTTAGGTTTCGTTTGGTTAGGTTAGTTTAGGTTAGGTGTCGTTAGGTTAGATTAGGTTATGTTAGGTTAGGTTAGTTTAGGGTAGGTTTCGTTAGGTTAGGTTAGTTTAGGTTAGGTTTCGTTTGGTTAGGTTAGTTTAGGTTAGGTTTCGTTACGTTAGATTAGGTTATGTTAGGTTAGGTTACGTTAGGTTAGTTTAGGCTAAGTTTCGTTAGGTTAGGTTAGTTTAGGTTAGGTTTTGTTAGGTTAGATTAGGTTAGGTTAGGTTAGTTTAGGTTAGGTTTCGTTAGGTTAGGTTAGGTTAGGTTAGGTTAAGTTACGTTGGGTTAGGTTAGTTTAGTTTAGGTTTCGTTAGGTTAGGTTAGTTTAGGGTAGGTTTCGTTAGGTTAGCTTAGGTTGGGTTAGGTTAGGATAGGTTTCGTTAGGTTAGGTTAGGTTACGATAGGTTAGGTTAGGTTAGTTTACGGTAGGTTTCGTTAGGTTAGGTTACGATAGGTTAGGTTAGTTTAGGTTAGGTTCCGTCAGGTTAGATTCCCTTAGTTTAGGCTAGATTTCCTTAGGTTAAGTTAGGTTACCTTAATTTGAATAAAGAAATAGAGTAAAGACAACCAGAATAAACACACACATCTCTACCACTTCCGCATGGGCTGGGAAAAGGAAGGGGAGGAAGGGGGATGGAGGGGTGGGGAGAGGAAAGGGGCGGGGTGGAGGGGTGCAAGCCACCACACCCCTCTCCCACTCGTGGCCCTTGCCCATCGATGAGGTCACAAAGCCCCAATCAAAACCAACAACGGCCCCAAACGGGCTTCTGTCTCTCTCGCCGTCCCTCTGTCCTACTCCCCGTCCGTCCGTCCGTCCCGACGTCCCGTCCCGTCTCATCCGTCCGCACTTCTCTCTCCGGCCTCTCCTCCTCCTCCTCCTCCTCATCTTCCTCCACCGATTCAGCTCCCTCTCCTGTTCCCTCCCAAGCATCACATCGTTTTGTCCTTCACCTTGTCGCCAGTCATTGCTGTTACGCATATATATGCATACAAAGCGTACATACGTATCTACATACACATATGTATATACCTATACATACTGTATATACATATATATATATATATATATATATATATATATATATATATATATATATATATACAGTATATATATACATATATGATTATCTATCTACATACCAAGGGCTTTTTCCTCCTTACCAGGGAGGTAGCCAAAGTCAAAAAGCATGTACCCACCTCCACTCATTCCACTCCGATCCACCACCCTTCCCCCTCTCTCATCTTAGCTCCTCGTGGATGACGGGTCATCCCTGTATCCCGCCCACTACCCTGGGTCAGAAACAGTGCAGCAAGATACAGTACATTTACATCAAGGCCGCTTCGCTTCCCTCAGCGACCCCCCCACCCTCTCCATCCCTTGTGCACACAAATAGCAGGCGGGTAGGAATCCTTTCGGACTGAGTCAAAATATCATTCAAACATAATCACTCACTAAGGCCCCCATTCCCCACCCACTTCCTTCCTTGGGTCACAGTGTCATCTATCCACAGTCCCACTATCTCCCGCCTTCTCTCTTCCCTGCTCAACAGACATCCCCCTCCTGCTGAACCCACCCCATCCATCTCATCCTTGGTCGCCCCTCATGATCACTTCATCCACCTCTGCCTTCCGCACTCCTTTTACTATATCGACATTTCTCCTACGATTCTCTATCTGCTCATTTAAATCTATCCAAAAAGTCTTCCTTTCTTCTACACTATTCTCACTACCAGGGCCATATGCACTTACAAAGACCCACATCTCCCTTCCCAATTTCACCTTCATCCACATTAACTTTGAAGAAACCTCTCACTCCACCACACGCTTACCTATCTCTTCACTTACTAGTATAGCCACCCCTTCTCTCCCTCGTCCTCTCTTCATTCTTGAGACCCTTCCAACTACACTCCCAAACTCAAGCTAGCCCTTCCCTTTCAACTTAGTTTCACTCAATGCCAACACATCCTCTTCCTTCTCAGAAACATACTGCATAAAAACTCCTCCCAGTCCCTATTAAGCCTTGACTTCTTGCAGGAATTTACCCTTTAGGGCTACAGAGAGCAGGGTGCCTAGTCCCATCCTCCGTCCCGTTTTAGTCGCCTTTTACGACGCGAGAGGGAAAGCTAGGTGGCAGTATTCTTTCCCCTTCTACTACAGGGGTAGGCGAAAATGGAAATATATATTCTGAGAAGTGGAACAAGACAGTATTAAGAGTTGGGGTGGGGGGGACATCATAACGGAGTGACAGTGGCAGTATAATAAAGTAGTATAATTTCTCTGAGTAGATACACCACTAACGCAAACAAAATATGTGGTTCTAGTCCTTAGGGGCGTCCCATATAGACCCTAAAGTATCAACTGCTTTTTATTGTACAATAACATGCAGCCAATAACCCTATACATACACATACTTATATGCATATACCTATACATACATACATATATATATATACATATTTATCTATTTTATATATATATATACATATACATACATATCTATATCTATATATATACATAAAAATACATATATATATATATACATATATATATATACATATACATATATATATATATATATATTTCCCCAATACTTTCAGGCATTGCAACTGTAATTTCATTTACTATTAGATATATTCTCATGCAATATCTGCATTATGCATTGCAATAACAGTGATGTTGTTACCTTTATTATTAAAAACTGCATTAACACAACGCGAGGAGAATTCTGTATGAGCACAATCATGACGTGACTCCAAGGCGCATCGCCCATTCCGTGGGTGTGATGCCCTCGAAGGCGTGGGCGTGGGCGTGGGCGGTGGTTGGTTGGGTGGGTGGGGGAGTCATGTATGGTATTGCTGGCTGGTGATCTGAACGGAGAGGCTTTGTATGTGGAAGAAATACCCACTTTACACACATACATACATACATATACGTACATATATACATACATTACATAAATATATAAATAATACATACATACATTCATATTTACGTACATACATACACACATACATACTTAAATGCAGACATACATGCATTATATAAATATATAAATACATACATACACGTATACATAAATACATGCATACATACAAACTCGTATATACATACGTACATACATACTCGTACATACATACGTACGTACATACATACGTACGTACACATGAAAAAAATCATGTTAATGGCATCACAGCGATTATAGCCTCAATTGTCCTCAGTATTGAGGCTCTGATGTGTGGCACTACCGTCAGTGACCCTCAAGAAGCCGTACGACGTCGAGTGGCACTTGGCTCAGATTCGACCTACGGAGAAGTCGTCCTCGACCTTGTGTCGGCCTTAAGGTCGTACTAAAAAAAAAAAAAAAAAGATAAAACGAATAAATAAAATAAATAGATAAAATGAATAAATAAAATAAACTTACGAAAATTTATATATCAAATACGACTGAAATCAAGTATTTGTCAGAGATTGTATTCAAATATGAATAAAACGAAAATTCAAAACGAGAAGAGCCCACGCTGCTAAAAAAAAAAAAAAATAAAAAAAAAAAAAAAAAAAACCAAAACCCCCAGCCTAAAAAAAAAAAAAAAAAAAAAAAAAAAAAAACACGCCCAAAACACGTACCAAGTGAATCGGCACCTTAACACTGACTTTTATTAAAGAGAGAGAGAGAGAGAGAGAGAGAGAGAGAGAGAGAGAGAGAGAGAGAGAGAGAGAGAGAGAGAGACTGCACAGCACACTGAGTAAGCCGGTTAGCCCCTTCCAGACTGAATATAATGGTCTGGCGACAGCAAGAACATATGTGTCATTTGTGAATAGCAGTGGAAAGGTCAAATGGTTAATCCAAGTTCAAACACACTGTGATCCTCTCTTGTGTTCAGCTATGAGCTCTAATATGCATACACACGTACACACACACACACACACACACACACGACTCGTGGCACATTGATAGAGTTCCCGGCTGCCACTATGGCGGTCTGAGTTCAAATCCCGCCCAGGGCTGAAATAATTTCAGTATCGCTGCGCTGCGAGTCGTTACTCCAACTCTCGTGGGTGGGGAGTTGTGTGTGTGTGTGTGTGTGTGTGCGTGTAAGGTCACAGCATTACCCATAGATCGGTCATATATGAGCTCTGAGCTCTCTTTCGGGAGGGAAATAGCTGTCGATCACGAGTCCAACACGTGATCCAAGACCATGGTGAAACACACACACACACACACACACACGCACGCACGCACGCAC
>NC_134800.1:4993611-5003611 GCF_046742065.1 Oratosquilla oratoria | reverse complement strand
GTGTGTGTGTGTGTGTGTGTGTGTGTGCCACTCAGTAAATAAAGGTTTAAACATGTGTGTTCCTGTGTCTATGCCTCCTTGCATATCTCATCATCATCATCATCTTCATTACTATTATGGTGACCTCTCTTTTAGTGGGAAGAAGGCTTTGGCTGCTACTGCTGCTGCTGCTATTATCATTATTATTATTATCATTATTATTATTATTATTTTTATTATTATTATTATTATTAAATCATTATTATTATATCATTATTATTACTATTATTATTATACTGTATTATATTATTATTATTACTATTATTATTGTTATTATTATTACTATCATCATTATTGTTCTTATTATTATCATTACTATTATCAATATTATTATTCTTACATTATTTATATTGAAGTTTATCATTATTAGTTATTATTACTAATTTTTATTATTGTTATTATCATCATTATTATTATTATCATTATTATTATATCATTATTATTATTATTATTAATTATTATCATTACTATTATTATTATTATTGTAAACATTCTACCGGATGAGTAGGAGGTAGACTGTCTTCCCCAGCGGACATCTTCGCCAGAGAGAGCTTCACTGAGACACTCAAACCATCTTACCCCAAAATACCCCTAACCTCAAGAGCAAAATGGGGGAAGGGAAAGGCAGGACGATCCAAAAACATTTTTATTCAATATTTCAAGATCAACACTAATCATGCAACTGGGAGAAGATTAAAACTTATCAATAACCCAAGTCAATATTTAAATTCTCAGACGCCCGAGGGTGTTCAAACGAAACGCTACACGCAAGTTAATTTTTGTCTTGAATTATAAATCGCCCTACAGAACCTAATGATTAGGCTGCAACATCCATACCCCCCAAAAAAATCCATACTTAAAAAAAATAAAAAAAAAAAAAAAAAATAAAAAAAAAAAAAAAAAAATAAAAAAAAAAAAGTTACACAGATTCCTCAGCCGTAAGCATTTTATGTTATCGGTGTTGGTGGTTTGGATGTTATTTAAAACACGTAAGGGAGAAATATCATAAAATCTCATAAAAGTGTGCGTTTATTAGCTCTCTGGTATTTAGTATAAACACGTAGAACCTGAGCCAACTTGGCCAAGATGATTAAAAGCGGGAGATGGGGGAAATGCATATCTTTGTGGGGAGAGAGAGGAAGAGAGGGAGGGAGAGAGGAAGAGAGGGAATGAGGGAGAGAGGAAGAGAGGGAAGGAGGGAGAGAGGGAGATAGGGAGGGAGGAAGGGATAGAGGGAGAGAGGAAGGGAGGAAGGGAGAGGGGGAGAGAGGAAGGAAGGAAGGAAGGAGGGGGAGTGGAAGGTTGGAAGGGAGGAAGGGAGAGAGGAAGGGAGGAGGGGAGAGGGGGAGAGAGGAAGGAAGGAAGGAGGAGGAGGGGAAGGTTGGAAGGGAGGAAGGGAGAGAGGAAGGGAGGAAGGGAGAGGGGGAGAGAGGAAGAAAAGGAAGGAGAAAGGAGGAAGAAAAGGAAGGAGAAAGGAGGAGGAGGGGAAGATTGGAAGGGAGGGAGGGAGGAAGAGAGGGAAGGAGGGAGAGAGGGAGATAGGGAGGGAGGAAGGGAGAGAGGGGAGAGGAAGGAAGGAAGGAAGGAGGAGGAGGGGAAGGTTGGAAGGGAGGAAGGGAGAGAGGAAGGGAGGAAGGGAGGAAGGGAGAGGGGGAGAGAGGAAGGAAAGGAAGGAGGGAGGAGGAGGAGGAGGAGGAGGAGGAGGAGGAGGAGGAGGAGGGTAAGATTGGAAGGGAGGAAGGGGGATCATAAGAACATAAGGACGAAGGAGACTGTAAGAAACCATAAGGCCTATACTAGGCAGTTCCATGTCTATTACTATCTATCATTCCCAGGAAGGGAGTGAGGAAGGGAGGGAGGGAGTAGGAGGAGATTGAGGAAGGAAGGAATGGAGCGAAGGAGGAAAGGAGGGAAAGAGGGAGGGAAGGAAGGAGGAAAGGAGGGAGGGAAGGAAGGAGGAAAGGAGGGAAGGAAGGAAGGAGGGAAAGGGGAAAGGAGGGATGGAAGGAAGGAAGGAGGAAAGGAAAGAAGGAAGGAGGGAAGGATGGAAAGTAGGAAGGAGGGAAGGAAGGAAAGAGGGAAGGAAGGAAAGAGGGAAGGAAGGAGGGAAGGAAAGAGGGAGGGAAGGAAGGAAGGAAGGAAGGAAGGAAGGAGGGAAGAAGGGAAGGAAGGAAGGAGGGAAGGAAGGAAGGAAGGAAGGAGGGAAGGAAGGAATGAAAGAGTGAAGGAAGGAAGGAAGGAAGGAAGGAGGGAAAGAATGTAAGAAGGAGTCGAAAGAATCCTGTGGCTGCGAAAACAAAAATAAAACAAACAAATAAACAAAAACAACAACAACAACAACAACAAGTTCTCCGTCAAGAGGGTGGATGCCACAGAAACAAAAACAGAAATAAATAAATAAACAAATAAATAAATATACAAATAAACAGAATATGTGAACAAATAAATGAATATATACATAAACAAATAAATATGTGATCAAATATACAAATAAACAGAAAATGTGAAAAATGAATCAATATATACACAAATAAATAAATAAATATATGATTAATTATTCAAGTAAATAGAAAACGTGACCAAATAAATTAATATATACACAGATAAACAAATAAATATGATACTGAATATACAAATAGATAGAAAATGTGAACAAATAAATCAATATACATAACTAAATTAATATATAATCAAATATGCAGATAAATAGATTATGTGAACAAATAAATTAATAAACATAAACAAACAAATAAAGAAATACATAATCAAATAATCAAATAAATAAAACAAATGAATAAATAAATGGGTAATTGAATAGAATAAATGAATAAATAAATAAGTAATTAGATAAATACACAAATAAATACGCAAATGCATATGTGTAAAAAGGAACAAATAATTGTGGAAATAAATTAATATGTACATCAGCGCATAAGTAAAGGAACAAATATATAAATATATAGAGAAGGAAGTGTATATACAAATGAACGATGAATGAAAATAATTAGATAATTGATATAGCTATAAAACACACACACACACACACACACACACACACACACACACACACACATACACACACATTTCTTATATATATATATACACGAGTATATACACACACACAAATAAACTAATATCGAACGATTAAACAATATATAGATTCATAAATCAATAAATAAATATAAGTTCACAAGAGTCATTACCTGTACATCAACTCTCGAGCTAAGACACCGTCCTCGCGAGGCCAAAGAGAGAGAGAGAGGAAAAGAGAGCGCGAGAGAGAGAGAGCGAGAGAGAGAGAGAGCGAGAGAGAGCGAGGCCGCGTGGACAAACGATCAGCAAGAGACCTATTGGTCTTTGTATGGCTGTTTCGGTACCTAATCTATCATTAGTATTATCATCACTACTACTACTACTACTACTACTACTAATACTACTACGAGTATTACTACTATCATTACTATTATCATTTATTATTATTATTATTATTTTCTCCCTTTTCTTTCTTTATTGAGGAGGCGGAGGAGGAAGAAGAGGAAGAGGGGGAGGAGAAGGGGAGGAAGAAAAGGAGGAAGAGTAGGAGGAGGTAGAGGATGAAGAAAGAGAAGGAAGTAGGAGAAGGAGGAAAAGAGTGGGATGAGGAGAGGAGGAGGAGGAGGAAGAAGAGGAGGAAGAAGATGAGGAAGAGGAGGAGGAAGAGGGGAAAGAGGATGAAATAGAAGAAGAGGAAGAGAGGAGAAGGGGAAGAGTAGGAGGAAGAGGAGGAGAAGATTGGAAGTAGGACGAGAAGAAATATAAAGAGAAGGATGAGGAGAAAGGTGCGGAGGAGAAGGAGGAGGAGGTGGGTGAAGAGGAGGAGGAGGAGGAGAGGAAGGAGGAGGAAGAAGAGGAGGAAGAAAGGGAGGATGAAGAAGAGGAAGAGGAAAAAGAGGAGAAGGGGGAAGAGAAAGGAGGAAGAAGAGGAGGAGGAGGAATATGAGGAGAAAGATGAGGAGAAGGATGCGGAGGGGGAAGAAGAGGAGGAGGAGCAGGAGGAGGAGGAGGAAGAGGAATATGAGGAGAAAGATGAGAGAAAGGTGCGAAGGGGGAAGAGGAGGAAGAGTAGGAGGAGGAGGAGGAGAAGGGTGCAGAGGAGGAAGAGGAGGAGGAGGAAGAGGAGGATGAGGAAGAGGAGGAGGAGGAAGACTTTTTGGCCCCAGCTGTACCGTAGGTCTCTTCGCTGGAAGATTGGCTTTTCTGATTGGTTGTTGGTAAAATGGAAACACAAAATCACAATCCATACCCATTTCATGCATAATGCAGCTTCCTTCAATTGCATTCCTTATTTGTTCATTTCTAGATATAATCTGAAGCATTGGAGAGAAGTTTGTGGTCATTCATAGTCTATGAACTTGTAATTTAGTTTTATTTCTTTAGTTATTTATTTTGGGTGTTCGCTGGCCGAGCGGTTTAGAGCGTCACAACATGCGGCGGAGGTTGAGGTGGACGTTGCCACCAGCGAGTTGGACCAAGGGTATGGTTCATGACATTTCAAGGTGTAAAGTCTTCTTTCTGTAAGGGGCACCATTCTAGCCTCCTGATAAGGGGGAATTTGTGACGTTAAATCGTATAGGTTATTTATTTATTTGTTTGTTTGTCTTTTTTTGGAGGGTGAGGAGGAGAGGAGGAGATTTTAATCTGGTTTGAACCAGATTTGTCTCAAAAGGCGTTGACATGTCATCAGAGTGAATCTACATCGATTTAACGACAAGAGCAAATGGAATCGTAGCGGACTTGAAATTAATTTCGGAAATCTACTCCTTCCGACTTTGCATTTAACTTCGTCGCTTTAAGCGCTAAAGAGAACTAGAGACGCAAGGACACTGAGAGATTTTAGCCAAATTGATTCGGGTTTTGCCGCTTTGGACGGATTATAGCCATGAATATATCAGGGAACGACCCAGCAAAGCGGGATGGTTGTAACGAACAACAAGCGCTCACCAATAACCACGATGATTGGTAAGTAAGCACTCACAGAATATCGCTTTCCTCCCTGTTTTCCCTGAAGATGAGGAATTTCTTTCAGTTGATTAAAATCAACTGTCTAAAGCCGTAAGACGCCTAAAGAGATGATTAAGCCTATTAAGCCTATTTTTCAATAAGGAAATAAGCAAGAACTAGTCTACCCAGAGAGTTGTTAACTAATGGCATAGATTTAGTAACTAAGTCGTGAGCGCTGAAACTGTTGGTCGTTTTAAGAAAAGGTGAGATAACGTTATGAATGGGGACGATAGGTGGTCATGGACATGGAACTGCCTAATGTAGGCCTTATGGTCTCTTGCAGTCGCTATTATTCATACGTTTATTTCTCTGGGTCCTGTAAATCCTCGACTTGATTCTCTCATTTCCGGTTGCAAGTCGTCGTCGTCGTTTCGCTTTGTCGACGAAACACATCAAAATAAGAGCGATGAGGAGGAGAATGTTCAAAAGACGATCAAATATTATAAAGAGAGATCAAATAGCCAAAGCATATTGGCAAAACCCTAAAGAGCGAGCGACCAGTCCGTTTTAGGAGCATTTGCTCTCGACAATCAGCATCGAGAAAGAATATTGGAACCTTGGCATTATGGGAGAGGTTGAAATGAAAACATCTTCCCTTCCTTGCGACTCTCAAAACGGGAAGAAATATTTCTATTGACAAATCTACAAGAGCGACATTTCAAGGTGCGTACAACAGTGAGAGAGAGAATGTGTGTGTGTGTGTGTGTGTGTGTGTGTGTGTGTGTGTGTGTGTGTGTGTGTGTGTGTGTGTGTGTGTGTGTGTGAGAGAGAGAGAGAGAGAAAACAACTGCAAATTTTGTATCTCTACAGAAATTCTCGTAAACACGCTCCATGTTTTTCATATTTCTTCATATTTATATTCACATAAGAGACCCCTCCCCCTCCCCCCTTCCCCCCGACCCCCGGGGGAGGGAGGGAGGGGGGGTAGCTGCTTTATCGTCAGAAGACGTGCAATATGTATCTCATCACATGGCGCGTCTTTCAGCCAAGGAGACAATAAGGACTTCTGAAACGCACTTGCTCCGAAGAACATGCCTCCCTGATTGCACCCTGACCCCCCCACCCCGTCTTCGGAGATGGGGGGAGGGGAGGGGGAGGGGGAGAAGGAAGGGGAGGGGGAGAGGAGGGGAAGGGAGGTAAAGGGAGAAGGGGAAGGGAGAAGGGGAAGGGGGAAGGGGGAAGGGGACGGGGGAAGGAGAAGAGGGGAAAGGAGAAGAGGGGGAGTGGGGAGGAAAAGGAAAGGGAGGGAAAGAGAGAAGGAGAGAAAGAGAGAGAGAGAGAAAGGGAGAGAGAGAAGGAGAGAGAGAGAGAAAGAATGGGAGAGAGAGAGAAAGAATGGGAGAGAGGGAGAGAGAGAGAGAGAGGGAGAGAACGAGAGAGGGGGGGAGAGAGAGAGAGAGAAAGATAGAGAGAGAGAGAGAGGAGAGAGAGAGAGAGAGAGAGAGAGAGAGAGAGAGAGAGAGAGGGGGGGGGGGGGAGAGTGACAGAGAGAGAGAGAGAGGGGGGGGAGAGGGACAGAGAGAGAAAGGGGGAGAGGGACAGAGAGAGAGGAGAGAGGGACAGAGAGAGAGGAGAGAGGGATAGAGAGAGAGGAGAGAGGGACAGAGAGAGAGGAGAGGGACAGAGAGAGAGGAGAGGGACAGAGAGAGAGGGGGGGGAGGGACAGAGAGAGAGGGGGGGAGGGACAGAGAGAGAGGGGGGAGGGGTAGGGATATAGAGAGAGGGGGAGAGGGATATAGAGAGAGGGGGAGAGGGGGGAGAGAGAGGGGGAGAGAGAGGGGTGAGAGGGAGAGAGAGGGTGTGAGAGAGAGGGGGAGAGGGAGAGAGGGGGGAGAGGGGGAGAGGGAGAGAGGGAGGGAGAGGGAGAGAGGGAGAGAGGGGGGAGAGGGAGAGAGGGAGAGAGGGGGGAGAGGGAGAGAGGGGGGGGAGGGAGAGAGGGGGGGGAGAGGGAGAGAGTGGGGAGAGAGGGAGAGAGGGGGGAGAGAGGGAGAGAGGGGGGAGAGGGGAGAGAGGGGGGAGAGGGAAAGAGAGGGGAGAGGGAGAGAGGGGGGAGAGGGCAGAGAGGGGGGGGAGAGGGGGAGAGGGAGGGGGAGGGGGAGTGGGGAGGAGGAGGGGGGAGGGGGAGAGGGAGGGAGGAGAGGGGAGAGAGAGACAGGGACGGGGAAGGAGAGAGAGAGAGAGGGGGAGAGGGAGAGAGAGGGGGAGAGGGAGAGAGAGGGGGAGAGGGAGAGAGAGAGGGGGAGAGGGAGAGGAGAGGGGAGAGAGAGAGGGAGGAGAGGGGAGAGAGAGAGGGAGGAGAGGGGGGGAGAGGGAGAGAGAGGGGGGGGGAGAGGGAGAGAGGGAGGGGGGAAGAGGGAGGGGGGAAGAGGGGGGAGAGGTAGAGAGGGGGGAGAGGGAGAGAGGGGGGAGAGGGAGAGAGGGGGGAGGGAGAGAGAGGGGGGAGAGGGGGAGAGTGAGGGGGGAGAGGGGGAGGGTGAGGGGAGTGGGAGAGGGGGGAGAGAGAGAGGGGGGGGGAGAGGGGGAGAGCGTGGGGGGGGGAGGGGGAGAGGGGGGGGGAGGGGGAGGGGGAGAGGGAGGGGGAGGGGGGGGGGAGGGGGAGGGGGAGGGGGGGGGGAGGGGGAGGGGGAGAGGGGAGAGGGAGGGGGAGAGGGAGAGAGACAGGGACGGGGAGAGAGAGACAGGGAGGGGGAGAGGGAGAGAGAGGGGGGAGAGGGAGAGAGAGAGGGGGGGAGAGGGAGAGAGCGGGAGAGAGAGGTGGGAGAGAGGAGAGAGAGGGGAGAGAGAGGGGGAGAGAGAGAGAGAAGGGGGAGAGAGGGAGAGAGGGGGGGATAGGGGGAGAAAGAGGGGGGAGAGGGAGAGAGGGGGAGAGAGAGGGGGGAGAGGGAGAGAGAGAGAGGGGAGGGAGAGGAGAGAGAGAGGGGGGAGAGGGAGAGAGAGAGAGAGAGAGAGAAAGGGGGAGAGGGACAGAGAGAGAAAGGGGGAGAGGGACAGAGAGAGAAAGGGGGAGAGGGACAGAGAGAGAAAGGGGGAGAGAGAGAGAAAGGGGGAAAGGGGGGAAAGGGAGGGAAAGAGAGCGGGAGAGGGGGAGAGAGAGGGGGAGAGGGAGAGGGAGAGAGAGGGGGAGAGGGAGAGCGAGAGGGGGAGAGGGAGAGCGAGAGGGGGAGAGGGAGAGCGAGAGGGGGGAGAGGGAGAGCGAGAGGGGGGAGAGGGAGAGCGAGAGGGGGGAGAGGGAGAGCGAGAGGGGGGAGAGGGAGAGCGAGAGGGGGGAGAGGGAGAGCGAGAGGGGGGAGAGGGAGAGGGGGGAGAGCGAGGGGGGGGGGAAGGGGGGGGGGGAAAGGGAGAGGGGGGACAGGGAGAGGGGGACAGGGAGAGGGGGACAGGGAGAGGGGGGACAGGGAGAGGGGGGACAGGGAGAGGGGGACAGGGAGAGGGGGACAGGGAGAGGGGGACAGGGAGAGGGGGACAGGGAGAGGGGGAAAGGGAGGGGGGGGGGGGGGGGAGAGGAGAAGGGGAGGAGGTGGAGGAGGAGGGGGAGGGGGGGGGGGGGGAGGGGGAGGGGGGGGGGGAGGGTGAGGGGGGGGGGGTGGTGGGGGAGGGGGGGAGGGGGGGGGGAGGGGGAGTGGGGGGGGGGGGAGAGGCGAGAGGGGAGAGGGGAGAGGGGGGGGGGAGAGGGGGGGAGGGGGGGGGGAGGGGGGAGGGGGGGGGGGGGGAGGGGGAGGGGGGGGGAGGGGGGGGGGGGAGGGGGAGGGGGGGGGAGGGGGGGGGGGGGGGGGGGAGGGGGAGGGAGGAGGAGAGAGAGGGGGAGAGGGGGGGAGAGAGAGGGGGAGGGAGAGAGGGGGGGGGGGGGGGGGGAGGGGAGAGGGGGAGGGGGGGAGGGGGGGGAGGGGGGAGAGGGAGAGGGGGGGGGGGGGAGAGGAGGGCGAGGAGGGGGAGAGCGCGCGAGAGGGGGAGAGAGAGGGGGGAGGGGGAGAGGGAGAGGGAGGGGGGGAGGAGGGAGAGGGAGAGCGAGAGGGGGGAAGGGAGAGGGAGGGGGAGGGGGAGAGAGAGGGGGGGGGGGAGCGAGAGGGGGAGAGGGAGGGGGGGGGAGGGAGAGGGGGTGAGGAGAGGGGGAGAGGGAGAGGGGGGGGGGGGGAGGGAGAGGGGGGAGGGGGAGCGAGAGGGGGAGAGAGGGGGGGGAGGGAGAGGGAGAGGGGGAGGGGGGAGGGCGAGAGGGGGGAGAGGGGGGGGGAGGGGGGAGAGGGGGGGAGAGGGGGAGGGGGGGGGGGAGAGGGGGGGAGAGGGGGGGGAGGGGGGGGGGAGGGGGGGGGGGAGAGAGAGGGGGGGGAGGGAGGGAGGGGGAGAGGAGGGAGAGGGAGAGGGAGAGAGGGGGGGAGAGGGGGGGGAGAGGGGGGGGAGAGGGGGGGAGAGGAGCGAGAGGGGGGAGGGGAGCGCGAGAGGGGGGGGAGGAGCGAGAGGGGGGAGAGGGAGAGGGGGGGGGGGGCGAGAGGGGGAGAGGGAGAGAGGGGGGAGAGGGAGAGCGAGAGGGGGGAGAGGGAGAGCGAGAGGGGGGGGGGAGAGAGAGCGGGAGGGGGGAGAGGGAGAGGGGGGAGAGGGGTGGGGGGGAGAGGGGGGAAGAGCGAGAGGGGGGGAAGAGCGAGAGGGGGGGAAGAGCGAGAGGGGGGGAAGAGCGAGAGGGGGGAGAGCGAGAGGGGGGGGAGAGCGAGAGGGGGGGGAGAGCGAGAGGGGGGAGAGGGAGAGCGAGAGGGGGGAGAGAGAGGGGAAGAGAGGAGAGGGAAGAGAGGAGGGAGGGGAGTGAGAGGGAAGAGAGGAGAGAGGGGAGTGAGAGGGAAGAGAGGAGAGAGAGGAGAGGGAAGAGAGGAGAGAGGGGAGTGAGAGGGAAGAGAGGAGAGAGGGGAGTGAGAGGGAAGAGAGAGGGTGAAGA
>NC_134800.1:4976111-4983611 GCF_046742065.1 Oratosquilla oratoria | reverse complement strand
AAATAGACTCATCCGCTGGGATTCGAACCCTTGCCTAGGCGGCTTACGTCTTATAAGATGGTCGGTAAGGCCTTTGCCTTATAAGACGTTAGCCGCCTATGCAAGGGTTCTAATCCCATGGGTTTAATCTATTTAAAAAAAAAAAAAAAAAAAAAAAAAAAAAAATATATATATATATATATATATATATATATGTGTGTGTGTGTGTGTGCACATGTGTAATAACTGGTGTGCTATTGTACTACGACCTTAGTGTACAGATGTGACAAAGGTCTTCTAAACACCTGTGAAACTTGGAAAGGGGTCCTGACAGGTGCCTGCACACACAAGTCTGGATATAAATAGGACATACACACACGCACATACACACACACACACACACACACACACACACACACACGGACGTACACACACACACACACACACACACACACACACACACACACACACACAGCATTACCTATAAATCGGGTATCATACCAGCTTTATTATATTCTTTATATTTTCTTCTTTCCTTATTTCTTTTTTTTTCATCTTCATCCACTCTGTGCTTGTCTTCTTGTTTCCTAATTTTCTTCTTCTTTGTCTTCTGGATTGTCTTCTATTTTCTTTCTTGTCTTCCCCCCTCCCCGTTTTTCATCTTTTTCATCCTCTTTGTGTTTGTCTTCTTTCTCTTGTTTCCTTATTTTCTTCTTTGTCTTCTGGATTGTCTTCTATTTTCTTTCTTGTCTTCCCTCCCCCCTCCCGCTTCACCACTTTTCATCTTCTTTATCCTCGCTGTGTTTTCCTTGTCTTCCCTCACCCTCCCCCTTTTTATCTTCTTAATCCTCTTCCTCTTGCTTCCTAATTTTCTTCTTTGTCTTCTTGATTGTCTTCTATTTTCTTCCTTGTCTTCCCTCCCCCTCCCCCTTTTTATCCTCTTCCTCTTGCTTCCTAATTTTCTTCTTTGTCTTCTTGTCTTCTATTTTCTTTCTTGTCTTCCCCCCTCCCCTCCCCCCTCCCCCTCTCGTCCTCCTCAAACGGGTGGAAGGGAATCCAAGAGTCGTGGACCCGAGGTCGATTGTTTTGGTGGAGCAAATACTCCCTCCACACCATCTCCCCCGAGGAAGCGCCAACAGAAGCTCCCCCCCTCCCCGGGGGAGGGAGAGGGGGAGGGGGAGTGGTGGATATGGAGGAAGGAGGTGTGGTGGGGGAGGTGGGAGAAGGGGGAGGGTAGTGGGGAGGAGAAGAGGTGGGGAGTGGTGGATGGGGAGGGAGACGGGGAGTGGTGGGGAGTGGGGAGGAGTGGTGGAGGAGGGAGAGAAGGGGAGGGGAATGGTGGGGAGGGGGAGTGGTGGGGATGGAGGGAAGAGTGGTGGGGAGTGGGGAAGAGTGGTGGAGGGGGAGAAGGGGAGGGTAATGGTGGGGAGGGGAGAAGGAGTGGTGGGGAAGAGTGATGGGAGAGAGAGTGATGGAGAGTGGGGAGGAGTGGTGGAGGATGGGGAGGAGTGGTGGAGGATGGGGAGGGGGGAGAAGGAATGGTGGGGAGTGGGGAGTGGGGAGGAGTGGAGAATGATGGGAGTGATGGAGGGTGGGGAAGGGGGAGTGGTGGAGGGAAGGGTAGGGGGAATGGTGGAGGGAAGGGGAGGGGATGTGGTGGGGTAATTGAGTGAGGAGTGGTGGGGATGGGGGAGGAGTGGTGGGGAGGGGGGAGGAGTGGTGGGGGGAGACGTGACGAGGAGTGCTGGTGGGTGGGTGTGGTGGGGAGGAGCGGTTGGGGGGAGGGGAAGCTGGAGTGGAGGGAAGTGGAGGGTGAGGGGAAAGTGGTGGGAGACAGGGGAAGACCACAAGGAGAAGTGTCGAGGGATGTACGAGAAATGGCCAGGGAGCAACATATATATATATATAGATATATATATATATATATATATATATATATATATATATATATACAAAATATCACAAAACCACGTGATCCAATAAATTGGTGGTAACTACAGAGGAAACCGGGAAAGCAACTATCATTCCCAAGCGCTTTCGTGATATTTCATCCCTGAAGATGTGAAATATCACGAAAGCGCTTGGGAATTTTAGTTTCTTTTTGCGGTTTCCTTTGTGGTTAACAGCAATATACATATATATATATATAGCGTAGTCAGTAGACACGCAACGTGTGTAAAGAATGTATGAGGAAAACGGATCGATTCATCAAATGAGAAAGTTTGGGAAGGTCCCGAGGTCGGTAGGAGGAGGAGGAGGAGGAGGAGGAGGAGGAGGAGGAGGAGGAGGAGGAGGAAGACACGAGGGGTTTGGATTTATCCTCCACTTGGTGTGGAGGAAGACCGAAATGTGGACGGAGGAGAAGGAAGAGGAAGTAGAGGAAAGAGAAGAGGAGCGAGAGAGACAAAAGGGAGGAGAGACAGAGAGGAGAGAGAGAGAAGAGAGAGGAAGGAAAGAGAGAGAGAGAGAGAGAGAGAGAGAGAGAGAGAGAGAGAGAGAGAGAAATGAGAGAGAGAGAGAGAGAGAGAGAGAGAGAGAGAGAGAGAGAGAGAGAGAGAGAGAGAGAGAGAGAGAGAGAGGGAGGGAGAGAGAGAGAGAGAGAGAGAGAGAGAGAGAGAGAGAGAGAGAGATAGAGAGAGGATAGAAAAGGAAGAGGAATTAGAAGGAACAGAGGAGGAGCAAGAGGGGGCAAGAGGTAAAGAGGAAGGAGAGGCAGAGAGGAGAGAGGGAAGGAGGAAAAGGAAGAGGAGGAAGAGGGAAGAGAAAAGGAGCGAGAAGGGCAAGAGGGGAGTAAGTCAGGATGAGGTGGAATGGGAGGACTGGAGGCAAGGGGCAAGGGGCAAGGGGCAAGAGGCAGGGGCAAAGGGCAAGGGACGAGAATCAAGAGAGAAGGGTCGAGAAGATACATGGGCAAGGGGCAAGAGGAAACAGGGGACAGTGGGACAGGGGCAAGGGGCAAAAGGACACATGGGACAAGGGGAGAGGGGCAAGAGGACCCAGGAGCAAGGGGCAAGGGGCAAGAGGACACAGGGTTAAGTGGCAAGATGACACAGGGGCAAGAGGACATGTGGGGCTAGTAGACACATGGGACAAGGGGCAAGTGGACACATGGGGCAAGGGGCAAGAAGACCCATGGGGCAAGGGGCAAATCGGCAAAGTATAATAAACAATTGACGAGAAACTTAAGCTGAAAGATAACAGGGAAGGGGACGGGGACGGGACGTGACAGGAAAGAGGAGAAGGGGGAGGGGGGAAGGGGGGAGAAAGGGGAGAAGAGGGGAAGAAGGGGGGGGGGAGTGTCTGAGGCGTAGGGATAAAAATTGAGTCCGAGGGGCGCGAAGGACAAGCAGAGGACCATGTAGGGACTATTCTAGTCGGAAAAAACATCCGATGTACAGAGGAAGGGGAGATAACGTTGTTCGCGGAGGGGAAGCGAGAGGGGGAGAAGAGAGAAGGGAGGGGAGAATGCGGAGGAGGATGAGGGGAAAGGAGAGACAAAGAGATAAAGGGAGAGAGAGAGAGAGAGAGAGAGAGAGAGAGAGAGAGAGAGAGAGAGAGAGAGAGAGAGAGAGAGAGAGAGAGAGAGAGAGAGAGAGAGAGAGAGAGAGAGAGAGAGAGAGAGAGAAACTTGCGACCGTGCAAGATATATCATCACGAAGAGTAAAAGAGAGGGAAAGAGAGAGTAACGAGCGATCGTGAAGTAAAGTTACAAGATAGTAGAGAGAGAGAGAGAGAGAGAGAGAGAGAGAGAGAGAGAGAGAGAGAGAGAGAGAGAGAGAGAGAGAGAGAGAGAGAGAGAGAGAGAGAGAGAGAGAGGCAAAGAGACAGACATCAATATCAACATCAAGAGTTGCAAATCGGTCTAGGTTATCCTTGTCCACCTCACCAACATCAACATCAACAGCAGCATCAACAGCTGCAATTTGGTCAAGGTTCTCCTTGTCCGCACTCATCAACATCAACATCAACAACTGTAAGTCCACACTCATCAACATCAACAGCTGTAAATCCACACTCATCATCATCAATATCAACAGCAGCATCAACAGCTGCAATTTGGTCAAGGTTCTCCTTGTCCGCACTCATCAACATCAACAACGACATCAACAGCAGCAAATCGACCGAGGTTCTCCTTGTCCGCATCAACATCAACATCAACATCAACATCTGCAATTAGGTCAAGGTTATTCTTGTCAACGCGTTGATCGTCGTCTTCTTCTTCTTCTTCTTCGTCGTTGTCTCAGACGTCCTCGCCACATCGTTACGGATTTCTTTCTTTTTCCTTTCTTTTCGTTTTGTTTCGTCTTGATTGCTGAGGTCTGTTGCAACCCGTTTTCTTTCTCTTTCCGTTTTCTTTAATCAACCATGACCTTTGACCTCACCTTCCCTTCCCCTCCTCCTCCCCTCTTCTCTCCTTTCTCGTAATGAGTTTGGACAGAGCGTTCTACTTATTAGGAAGAAGAAGAAGAAGAGGAAGAAAAGAAGAAGAAGAAGAAGAAAAGAAGAAGAAAAAGAAGAAGTAGAAGAAGAAGAAGAAGAAAGAGAAGAAGAAGTAGAAAAAAGAAGAGAAGAAGAAGAAAAGAGAGGAAGAAGAAGAAAAGAGAGGAAGAAGAAGAAGAAGAAGAAGAAGAAGAAGAAGAAGAAGAAGAAGAAGAAGAAGAAGAAGAAGAAGAAGAAGAAGAAGAAGAAGAAGAAGAAGAAGAAGAAGAAGAAGAAGAAGAAGAAGAAGAAGAAGAAGAAGAAGAAGAAGAAGAAGAAGAAGAAGAAGAAGAAGAAGAAGAAGAAGAAGAAGAAGAAGAAGATTTCTAGAAAAGAGAGTGCTTCTGGGTTCGGGATTTTCTAGATGTAAGCTGGAGAAGATGTCCGAGTTCTAGATAGAGGATCCCGCTAGAGATAACAACTACCTAGGAGTCCTTACGAACTACAGAACTCCTACCAACACCAACCTTGACTCTCCTCCTCCTCCTCTCCCTCTTGGTCCTCCTCCTCCTCCTTCCTTCCCTCCTCCTCTCCTCTCCTCTGCCTTCCTTTTGTTCTTCGTGGGAGCGAGTGGGTCAGTTTGACAGTTGAGGCGCTAATGATAGCAACCAGAAGCGAGACGAGGCGAGACGAGAGGACGCAAGCTCGCTAGATAGTTGGCTACAGAGTCTGCGGCCGCCGTTGCTGGGGAGAGGAGGAGGAGGAAGACAAAGAGGAGGAGGACGAGGAGGAGGAGGACGAGGAGGAGGAAGACAAAGAGGAGGAGGACGAGGAGACGTAGGAGGAAGAAAAGAAAGAGGAGGAGGAAGAGAGGGAAAGACGGAAGTAAGAGTAGTAGTGGTAGTAGTACTAGTAGTAGTAGAAGTAGTAGTACTGGAAGTAGTGGTAGCAGTAATAGAAGAAAAAGTAGTAGTAGTAGTAGTAGTAGTAGTAGTAGCAGCAACAGCAGAAGCAGTGGTATAAGTAGTAGTAGTAATATACGTAGTATAAGTATTCGTAGTAGTAACTATAGTAGTAGTAGCAGTAGTAATAGTTGTAGTAGTAGTAGTAGTAGTAGCAGTAGTAATAGTTGTAGTAGTAGTAGTAGTAGTAGGAGGAGGAGGAGGAGGAGGAGAACTGAGAAATGGAATAATGAAAAAGATGATGAGAGAGTAGGAGAGAGGTGAAGACGTAAATAGGAAAAGAAGAAAAATGCGGAGGGAAAGAGGAAAGAAAGAAGAGAAAGAGGAGAGACCACGAGAGAGAACATACATCACACACACACACATATATGTTATATACATATATATATATATATATATATATATATATATATATATATATATATATATATATATGATGAAGGTGGAAAAAGAAGTCACGGGTCTAGTTCCGAGTTCCCGAGTTTATTCCTGACCGGTTTCGCTCTATGCTTCTTCAGAACTAGACCCGTGACTTCTTTTTCCACCTTCATCAACTTGTCACAATGTACCAGCATATATATATATATATATATATATATATATATATATATATATATATATATTGTATATATTATATAATTCCATGCAGTCATTCAGGACAAGTAAAACATGCAAACACAACCCTGAGACCACAAGATGGCGACGTTCCTACTGGGAACCCGAGCACCGGGGGCAAATGTCCCTCGTGCTCCCAGCGCACGAGAGAAGGACGAGGTCGAGCCCCCTAGGAGGACCACCTTTTCCTCGGAAGAGAGACTCGGGGCAGACGGCCAGCTCCCCCTCGGCCCGAGCGTAAACACCAAGACTTCTCCGAAGACGTTGGGGCTGGCTGCCGAAGTGCGTAGGGACTTCGCGAAGAAGGAGGAGGAGGAGGAGGAGGAGGAGGAGGGGGTTAGAGGGGAGGAGGATGGAGTAGAGGGGAGGAGGAGGTTGAGGAGGAAGAGGAAAGGGAGGTGGAGAAGGAGGAAGAGGAGGAGGAGGAAGAGAAAGGGAGGAGGAGGAGAAATTAGAGGAAGAGGAGGGGGAGGAGGAGAAGGGGAGGAGGAGGAAGAGAAGGGGAGGAGGAGGAGAAGGGGAGGAGGAGGAGAAGGGGAGGAAGAGGAGAAGGAGGAGGACGACGAGGAGGGGAGGAGGAGAAGGAGGAGAGGAGTAGAAGGACGAGGAGGAGAAGGAGGAGGGGAGGAGGAGGAGAAGGGGAAGAGGAGGAGAAGGGGAGGAGGAGAAGGAGAAGGAGGAGGAGAGGAGGCGGAGAAAGGGAGGAAGAGGAGGAGGAAGACGAGGAGAAGGGGAGGAGGAGAAAGTGAGGAGGAGGAGGAGAAGGGGAGAAGGAGGAGGAGAAGGGGGAAGGAGAGGAGGAGAAGGGGAAGAGGAGAAGGGGAAGAGGAGAAGCTGAAGGAGAAGGAGGAGAAGGAGGAGGAGGAGGAGAAGGAGGAAGAGGAGAAGACGGAGAAGGAGGAGGAGTGGGAGGAGAAGGAGGAGGAGTGGGAGGAGGAGGAGGAGGAGGAGGAGGGGAGGAGGAGAAGGAGGAGGAGGAGAGGAGGAGGAGGAGGGGAGGAGGAGGAGGAGTGGGGAACTACGCATCTGTCTCGCCTCACAGGCGTCGTTTGAGGAGGACCTCGATATGGCAAAAGGGGGAGGTTTTCCGAGTAACCCCATGGTGTTATGAGTTGCTGTTCTTCAGACTCCTGGAAAAAAGACTCCGTGGTCTTAAGGGGCTATCACACTGGGCTAATTTTCCCCCGACATCCTACCTCCATCCTCCGTTTGAATGATTAGAATTTGACTTGGCTTACAGAAATCTAGAGTTTTCTAAGAAGATTTCAGTAGTGTATCTAACACCCGTATACGTTTACAATCTCTCTTAGTTCATCTTTCAAGTTTCGCTATACGTGACGGGAATGTAATTTGAAATTTGGAGATTTGAAAAATAGAATATTTAGTCACCGAAGTCGTTTTGACTCAAACGAACTGCCAGTTGTCGACGCTGGTGAAGTTCGTGGGGGAAAAGCTCAATGTGATAAAAATTTTATGTGTTGTTATTCTTAAGTCTGGAAAGAGGCTATCAACACTGAAGAGAATA
>NC_134800.1:4966111-4971111 GCF_046742065.1 Oratosquilla oratoria | reverse complement strand
CAGTTCCTCTTGTCTCTCTCCCTCCTTGTTTACTTCCATGTCTAGATCTCCTCCTCTTCTTCCTTCTCTCTTCGCCCTCCTCCTCCTCCTCCTCCTCTTCCTCGTTCTTCTTTTCTTTTCCTTTTTCTCCTCCTTCCCCTCGTCCTCCTCTTCCTCATCCTCCTTCTTCTCGTTCTTCTTTTCTTTTCCTTTTCCTCCTTCTTCCTCTCGTCCTCCTCTTCCTCCTCCTCATTCTGCATTTCTCCTCATTTTCATCCTTCTTCCCCTCCTCCTACTCTTCCCCTTTCTCTTTAGCCTCCTCCTCGTTCTTCTTTTTTCTTCCCTTCTTTCCTTCCCCTCGTCCTCCTCCTCTTCCTCCTCCTCCTCGTTTTTCTTTTCCATTTTTTCTTACCCTCGTCCTCCTCTTCTTCCTCCTCCTCGTACTCTTCCTCCTCTTCCTCCTCCTCCTCCTCCTCCTCCTCTTCCTCCTCCTCGACCTTCTCTTCTTCCTCCTTCTCTTCTTCTCTGCCTCTTCGCATGCTTCTCCTGACTCCGTGTCCCTCCTCTTGTCTTCTTCTTCTTCACGTCTTCCTCCTCCTCCTCTCTAGGTCTGCTTTCGCGAGGCCCTCCTTGACGTCGTCTTGCCCTTTTCACCTCCTCCTCGAACTCGGGTCCTCCTCCTTCGTCCGAGGCCGAGCATCCAACGGAGCTTCCACAATATGCATCTGCTCATTCACACTCGCCCTTCAAAAAAAAAAAAAAAAAAAAAAAAAAAAAAAAAAAAAAAAAAAAAAAAACTCTTAGAAAAAAACAAACAAAAAAAAAACACGAAAGCGAAGAGTCTCGCGAACAAACACTCTCAGACGAGGCCCAACAGTCGGACAAACACACAAACGCTGGGGTAAACACGCGCCTTAAACTCGCGCGCGCAGTCCGTGTTTGTCTGGGAGGGTGGCTGGGCGTGACGATTCTGTTTGTGATTGGGTGACAACGGAGGGTCGGGGTGGGGAGAAGGAGTAGGAGAAAGAAGAGGAAGAAGAAGAGGAGGAGGAGGAAGAAGAGGAAGAAGAAGAGGAGGAGGAAGAAGAGGAAGAAGAGGAGGAGGAAGAAGAGGAAGAAGAGGAGGAGAAAGAAGAGGAAGAAGAGGAGGAAGAAGAAGAGGAGGAAGAAGAGGAGGAAGAAGAGGAAGAAGAGGAGGAAGAAGAAGAGGAGGAAGAAGAGGAAGAAGAGGAGGAAGAAGAGGAGGAAGAAGAGGAAGAAGAAGAGGAGGAAGAAGAAGAGGAGGGTGAAGAAGAGGAAGAAGAAGAGGAGGAGGAAGAGGAAGAAGAAGAGGAGGAGGAAGTGGATAAGGACACAACAAACAAGCATGAGGACGAGAATGAGGAAGAGGAGGAAAAAGAAGATAAGGAGGAGGAGGAAGAGGAGGAGGAAAATTAGAGGAGGAGGCCACACAGGGGACAGGGTCATTAATCGAGGAGGAGGAGGAGGAGGAAGACGATAACTCTCAGGGGGAGGAAGATGAGGAGGAAGATGAGGAGGAGGAAGAGGAGGAGGAAGAGATGGAGGAAGATGAGGAGGAAGAGGAGGAGGAGGAAGATGAGGAGGAAGAGGAGGAGGAAGATGAGGAGGAAGAGGAGGAGAAGGAAGAAAACGCACTGGGCCAACAAAAGAATGACGGCGAGAATGAGGAAGAGAATAATGATGGTGAGAAGGAGGAGGAGGAGGAGGAGGAGGAGGAGGAGGAGGAGAAGGAGGAAGAAGAGGAGGAAGAGGAGAAACGCGAGGTCACACAAAGCTCTGGGTCATCGAGCGAGGATGAGGAAGATGAGAATGATGAAGAGGAGGAGGAGGAGGAAGGGGAGGTGGAAGAGGAAGAGGAAGAAGAGATGAATCAAACGGAAAGAATAAAAAGAGAAATAACAAGAGAGAGAGAGAGAAAAGAGAGAGAGAGAGAGAGAGAGAGAGAGAGAGAGAGAGAGAGAGAGAGAGAGAGAGAGAGAAGGGGAGAGCAAGAGAGAGCAAGAAAGAGAGAAAGAGAGGGAGGTTGAGAAATTAGCAAGAGGAGAAAGAACGGCATCAAAGGGTTGGGTCAGGAGAAAACAGAAGACAAGATAATTGTTTAATCGAGATGGGCAGGAGGAGGAAGAGGAGGAGGAAGAGGAGGAGGAGGAGGAGGAAGCGGAGGAGGAGGAGGAGGAAGAAGAAGCGGAGTAGGAGGAGGGAGAGGAGGAAGTGGAGGAAGAGGATGAGGGAGAGGAGGAGGAAGAGGAGGAGGGAGAGGAGGAGGAGGAGGGAGAGGAGGAGGAGGAGGGAGAGCAGGAAGTGGAGGAAGAGGAGGAGGGAGAGGAGGGCTAAGATGAGGGCAAAGCCAAAGCGAAGGTGTGTGTGTGTATGTGTGTGTGTGTGTGTATGTGTGTGTGTGTGTGTGTGTGTGTGTGTGTGTGTGTGTGTGTGTGTGTGTGTGTGTGTGTGTGTGTGTGTGTGTGTGTGTGTGTGTTTGTATGTGCGCACGAGAGATAGAGACATACCGACAGACAGACAGACAAAGAAAGAGAACGAGAACGAGAGAGAGACAAAGACTAATTGACGCACACACTAACAAGAAAAACAAACAAACGAAAAAGTAAAAACAAAAAAACAGAAAGAGTGAATGAAGTGGAGGAGTTGTTGGGCGAAGCGTCAAGGACGCCAAGACAGAAGCTGAACAAACAACCATTAACTCTCGCGGTGCCAAGTGCCAAGTGGCACTTACCTCCTCCTGGCGCCAAACGATATAATTCACTTTCGCGCTGCCAAGTGCCAAGTGCCACTTACCCTTTCAAACCTCCTTCTGGCGCCAAAAGATATCATTCTCTTCCGCGCTGCCAAGTGCGAAGTGCCACTTACCCTTTCAAACCTCCTCCTGGCGCCAAAAGATATCATTCATTCCCGCGGTGCCAAGTGCCAAATGCCACTTACCCCCTCCTGGCGCCAAACGATATAATTCACTTCCTCGGTGCCAAGGTCCAAGTGCCACTTACCCTTTCAAACCTCCTTCTGGCGCCAAAAGATATCATTCTCTTCCGCGCTGCCAAGTGCCAAGTGCCACTTACCCTTTCAAAACTCCTTCTGGCGCCAAAAGATATCATTCATTCCCGCGGTGCCAAGTGCCAAATGCCACTTACCCCCTCCTGGCGCCAAACGATATAATTCACTTCCGCGGTGCCAAGTGCCAAGTGCCACTTACCCTTTCAAACCTCCTTCTGGCGCCAAAAGATATCATTCACTTCCGCGCTGCCAAGTGCCAAGTGACACTTACCCTTTCAAACCTCCTCCTGGCGCCAAAAGATATCATTCACTTCCGCGGTGCCAAGTGCCAAGTGCCACTTACCCTTTCAAACCTCCTTCTGGCGCCAAATGACATTATTCACTTCCGCGGTGCCAAGTGCCAAGTGACACTTAACCTTTTAAACCTCCTCTTGGCGCCAAGCGATATCATTAACTCTCGAGGTGGCAAGTGCCAAGTGTTGCTTATCTCCTTCTGGCGCCAAACGATACCATTAACTCTCGCGGTGCCAAGTGCCAAGTGCCACTTGCCCTTTCAAACCTCCACCTGGCGCCAAACGATATCATTCACTCCCGCGGTGCCAAGTGCCAAATGCCACTTACTCTTTTAAACCTCCTCTTGGCGCCAAACGATATCATTAACTCTCGCGGTGCCAAGTGCCAAGTGCCAAGTGCCACTTACCCCCTCCTGGCGCCAAATGATATTATTCACTTCCGCGGTGCCAAAATCTCCCTCCCACGTGTTTATCTCAAAGGGACAATGACCTCACTTGGCGCCAACCACCTGTGCCCCTTGTACTGTGCCATCCCTCTCTCTTGCGTGGTTATGGGGTGCGTGGTAGGCCCCCCCCACGCCCACAGTGCTACTTACGTCCACACCCATTCATCCACATTCACGCCCATCCATACACCCATATCGTTCCAATGCAGTGATGAGAGGAAAAGAACGAAGAGGAGGAGGACGAGGAGGAGGAAGGAGAGGAGGAGAAAGAGGAAGAGAAATAAAAGAGGGTGAAGAACATGGCAAAGAGAATGGGGATAAGGAAGAAGAGGAGGAGGGGGAGAAGGTGGAGAAGGAGGAAGAGGAAGAGGAGGAAGAGGAATAGAAGGGGGATGTAGAACATAGTGAAGAGGAGGAGGAGGAGGATAAAGGGGAGGAATAGAGGAGGAAGAAGAGGAGGAGGAGGAGGAGGAGGAGTAGGAAGGGAATGGGGGAAGGATAAGAACAAGAAATAGGAGGAGGCTGGGGGAGGGAAGGAGAAGGAAAGGACGAAGAGGAAGAGGAGGATGAGGATGAAGAGGATCAGGAAGAGGAGGAGATGGAGGCGGAGGAGGAAGAGGAGGAGGAGGAGGCGGAGTAGGAAGGGAAAGAGGAGGAGGAGGAGAAAGAAGAAGAAGAGAGGAAGAAGGAGGAGGAGGAAGAGAAAGAGGAGAAGGAGGATGAGGAGGATGAGGAGGAAGAAGAGAAAGAGAAAAAAGAGAAATAAGAGAAGGAAGAAGAAGAGAGAGAAAGAGAAGGAGGAGGAGGAAGAGAAAAAGAAGGATGAGGAGAAGGAAGAAGAAGAGAAAGAGGAGGATAAGAAGAAGGAGGAAGATGAGAAGGAGTAGGAGGAGGAGGAGGAGTAGGAAGGGAAAGAGGAGGATGTGAAGAAGGAAGAAGAGAAGGAGGAGTAGGAGGAGGGTGAGGAGAAGGAAGAAGAGGAGAAGGGAGGGAGGGAGGAGGAGGAGGAGGAGGAGGAGGAGGAGGAGGAGGAAGTGTCGCATGAGTTATCCGCCCGAGAAGACACAAAGGCCGCTGCGTGGCCCCCATTCATCGCCCAGAACAGCTGCTAACTGCAGCAGCTTCAGCTGCACCGAGATGCAGCAGCACTCATTGTTGCTGCTGCTGCTGCAGCTGTTGTTTTTGTTGTTGTTGTGGGAAGTGGTTGACCGACGCTTCTATCCTTATGGACGATCTCGTGACGCTATTAGTCTTG
>NC_134800.1:4958611-4961111 GCF_046742065.1 Oratosquilla oratoria | reverse complement strand
TCCTCTTCCTTCTCTTTCTCGATCTTCTCCTCCTCTTCCTCTTCCTTCTCCTTCTCCTCCTCCTCGTCCTCCTCTTCCTGGTGCTCCTCCTCCTCCTCCTTGTCCTCTTCCTTTTCTTTCTCGTTCTCCTTCTCCTCTTCCTTCTCCTTCTCCTCCTCTTCTTTCTCCTTCTCCTCGTCCTCCTCCTCTTCCTCCTCCGTGACCGCCTCCTCCTCCTCCTCGTCCCCCTCTTCCTCATCCTTCTCGTCCTCATCCTGCTCCTCCTCCTCTTCCTTCTCCTCCTCCTCCTTCTCTTGTTCTCCTTCTCCTCCTCCTCCTCGTCCTCCCTCTCTTTCCCCTCCTTCTCTTCCTCCTCCTCGCCCCCTTCCCCCTCCTCCTCGCTCCGTTTTACTCATCGACATCTTCATCTCTATCTATTTTCCTCCTCCATCTCGTCCTCCTTCTTCTCCTCTTCGTCCTCCTCCTCCTCTTCCTCCTTCTTCGCCTTCGTCCGTATTCTGTCAAGGTTCTCGTCTTTATCTTCTCCTTCAAGATCTTCTTTTGTTTTCCTCCTCCTCCTCCTCCTCGTCTTCTCTTTGTCCTCCTCCCTCTCTCACCTCCTCTTCGCATGTTTTTTCCTCGTCGTACTAATTCTATTCCTCGTGTTTTTTTTTTTGTCTTTTTTCTTGTCTTTTTTTTTCTTTTTTCTTTTTGTCTTTTTTTTTTGTACTTTGAGTCGTTTGTGTTTATCATCTTTCACTCTGATTTATTTTTTTCTTCTTCGCTATTTTCACCGTTTCCTCACTTTTTTCTTTTCTTTTCTTTTTGTGGCGTATTTCATACATTTAACTACTTTCCTCTAATCTCTTTTTTTTTCTTTTTTCTTTTTTTTTTAATTTGCCCACCTTTGTTCTGCTCGCGTCTCCATTTTCTTTAATTCTTCTTCTTCTTCTTCTTCTCGTTTTCTTTTTCTTCTTCATCTCGTTTTCTTTTTTCTTCTCATTTTCTTTTTCTTCTTCTCATTTTTTTTCTTCTCATTTTCTTTTTCTACTTTGCCTTCACCCTCAATTCCTTTTCTTTTTTGTCTTTCTCCTCCTCCTCCTCCACCTCCTCCTCCTTCCCTCCTTCTTCCTTCAGCTCTCATTCCTCCTCTTCATTCTTCTCCTTATCTCCCTCCTTCTCTTCTTCCTCCTCTTCTCCATATTTCTGCTTCCTTTTGTTTTTCTTCTCTTCCTCCTCCTCCTGCTTCTCCTCCCTTTCCTCTTCTTTTCCTTCTTACTCCTCCTCCTCCCTTTATTCTTCTTCTTCTTCTTACTCCTCCTTCTCCATTTCTTCTTCTTCTTACTCCTCCTCCATTTCTTCTTCTTCTTACTCCTCCTCCTCCATTTCTTCTTCTTCTTCTCATTCCTCCTCCTCTTCCTCCCTTTCTTTTTCTTCTTCTTCTTCTTCTTACTCCTCCTCCTCCTCCCTTTCTTCTTCTTCTTCTTCTTCTTCTACTTCTTCTTCCTCCCGTTTCTCTCTCTCTTCTTCCTCCTCCTCCTCCTTCTCTTGCTCTTCCTCCTCCTCCTCGTTTCCTCATTCACCTCTTCCTCCTCCTCCCTCCTCCTCCTCCTCCTCCTCTTCCTCCTCCTCCATCTTCTCTTCGAATTCGGCGTCTTGTGTTCTCCCTTGTATAGGCTTTTTACACTGTTACCCACATGTACGTAGATGTGTGCGTACATGTATGTGTACATATGTACGTACATATATGTACACATGTACACTATGTACAAAAATCTTCTCTTTCGCTTCTTTCTTTTTCCTAATTTCAGCATAATCTCCTCTCCCCCTCCTCCTCTTCCTCCTCCTCCTCTTCTCTCTCCTTCCTCCTCCTCCCTCCCATTCTCCTCCTTTCTTCCTCATTGTGTGTCCTCGCTCTCTCCTCCTTATCTTGCATTTTTCCTTCCTCCTCCTCTTCCTCCTACTCCTCCTCCACTCCCTTCTCTTCCTCTTCCTCCACTCCCCCCTCTTCATCTTCCACTTCCTCTATTCTTTACTTTTCCTTATCTTCCTCTTCCACTCCCTTATCTTCCTCCTCCTCCACTTCCTCCTCTTTCTCTTCCTCCTCCTCCACTCCCTCCTCTTCCTCCTCTTCCACTACTTCCTATTCCTTTTCTTCCTCCTCCCTTTTATTCCTCTTCCTCTTCCTTCTCCTCCTCCATTCACTAATCTTCCTTTAATTCCTCCTCCACTCCCTCCTCTTCATCTTCTACCTCCTCCTCTTCCACTCCCTGTTTTCCTCTTCCTCTTCCTCCTCCTCCTCCTCTTCCTCCTCCTCCGGTCGTTTCCCCTACTCTCCTTCATCTTAATACTCCATCTTCAGACCTCCTCCTCCTCCTCCTCTTCTTCTTCTTTTCCCCTCATGTACTTCTTCGTTGCCTCTTTCGCAGACTCCCCTCCACTCAACTCCTTCATTCCCCTCTTCTTCGCTTCCTCCTCCGTCTTCTTCCTGTCCTCCTCCTCCTCCTCCTTCTTCGTGTCT
>NC_134800.1:4938611-4953611 GCF_046742065.1 Oratosquilla oratoria | reverse complement strand
TTCTGTTTGTCTCTACGAGCTGTTACTCCACCTACTATTTTTTTCATTTTCCTCGTTTCTTTTTTCTCTCTCCAATTCTCTCTCTTTTTTTTTCTTCAAAAATTCGTCTATTTTGGGGTTGGAGGTGTGGGGGGGGGTTCTCAGATTCTTCTTTTTTCAAATTTATTTATTTTTATTTTTATTGTGTGTGTGTGTGTGTGTGTGTGTGTGTGTGTGTGTGTGTGTGTGTGTGTGTGTGTGTGTGTGCGCGTGTGTGTATTCTCCAATTCTCTCTTTTTTCTGTCTTTTTTTTGGGTGTGGGGGCGGGGTGTGTGTGTGGGGGGAGGAGCTTGAGCTTTTCAGGCTCACACCCAACGCCAGCGATTAACCACGCCTACTTTGCATACTCGCTCCGCCCACTTTGCCTACTCACTCCGCCCATATGCTCCCTCCAATGTTTTTTTCCTTCTCTCTCTCTCTCCTTTTTCTCATTCTCTTTCTCTATTCTCTTTCTCTTTTTTCTCTCTCCTTTCTCTCACTCTCTTTCTCTTTCTCTCACTTCTCTTTCTCTTTTTCTCTCTCTTTCTCGCTCTCTCTTCTCTTTCTTTCTCTTTTGCGTCCTCTTAAATATCAAATCACCTCTATTTTCCCCTCACCTCCCTCTCTTCCTCACATAATCCCCCCTCCTCCTTCCTCTCCCCTCCCTCGTCCCCTCGAATCCCGCATCATCATCCTACCTTTCGATTCGCTTTTGTTTCTCTCCCCTCTCCCCCTCCCTCCTCTCCCCACTCTCTCCTCTCTCCCCCCAACATCCACTCCTGCTATAGTCTCCACCTACACCCCTCGTTTCCCCTCTCCTCCCTCATCTCACCTACACCTCGTCCTTCTTCCCTCTCTCTCTCTCTCTCCTCTTCCCCTCTTTCTCTTCTCTCTCACCTCTCTCTCCTCTTCCTTCTCTCTATCCCCTCACCTTAACTACACATTGTCTCTTACTCTCCCTCTTATCTCTTCCCTCTCCCACTCTCTTCTCTCCCCCTCTCTCCCACCTCCCTCTCTCCTCTCCCCCCTCCCTCTCCCCTCATCTCAACTAAACACGCTCTCTCTTTTACCCTCTCCTCTCTCCCACCTCCGCGTCTAGTTCCCTCTCTCTCTCTCCTCTCCCCCTCTCTCTCTCTCTCTCTCCTCTCCCCCTCTCTCTTCTCTCCCACCTCCCCCTCTCTCACCCCTCTCTCTCCTCCCCTCTCCTCTCTCCCACCTCCGCGTCTACTTCCCCCCCTCCCTCTCCTCTCCCCCCTCTCTCCCCCTCTCCCTCCACCTCGGCGTCTACTAACTCTCAGATCAACATTATCACATCGTCTGTATTCAATTCACTCTGTGTATTCCATTTCTTGACAACGTTTTTCTGTTGGCTTTTTCACGTCCGCTCTCTTTCTCTCTCTCTCTCTCTCTCTCTCTCTCCCTCTCTCTCTCTCTCTCCCTCCACCGCCACCACCACCACAACCACCACCTACCACCATTTCTTGACAACGTTTTTCTGTTGGCTTTTTCACGTCCGCTCTCTTTCTCTCTCTCTCTCCCTCCACCGCCACCACCACCACAACCACCACCTACCACCATTTCTTGACAACGTTTTTCTGTTGGCTTTTTCACGTCCGCTCTCTTTCTTTCTCTCTCTCTCTCTCTCTCTCCCTCCACCACCACAACCACCACCTACCACCATTTCTTGACAACGTTTTTCTGTTGGCTTTTTCACGTCCGCTCTCTTTCTCTCTCTCTCTCTCTCTCTCTCTCTCTCTCCCTCCACCGCCACCACCACCACAACCACCACCTACAACCATTTCTTGACAACGTTTTTCTGTTGGCTTTTTCACGTCCGCTCTCTCTCTCTCTCTCTCTCTCTCTTTCTCTCTCCACTACCACCACCACCACAACCACCACCTACCACCATTTCTTGACAACGTTTTTCTGTTGGCTTTTTCGCTTCCGCTCTCTCTCTCTCTCTCTCTCTCTTTCTCTCTCCACCACCACCACAACCACCACCTACCACCATTTCTTGACAACATATTTCTGTTGGCTTTTTCGCTTCCGCTCTCTTTCTCTCTTTCTCTCTCTCTCTCTCCACCACCACCTACCACCATTTCTTGACAACGTTTTTCTGTTGGCTTTTTCGCGCCCGCTCTCTTTCTCTCTCTCTCTCTCTTTCTCTCTCTACTACTACCACCACCACAACCACCACCTACCACCATTTCTTGACAACGTTTTTCTGTTGGCTTTTTCGCTTCCGCTCTCTCTTTCTCTCTCTCTCTCTCTCTCTCCACCACCTACCAATATTCTCGTCTTTCTTATATTTTACACTTTCTCCTCCTCCTCCTCCTATTTTTCTTCTTTCTCTTCTTCCTTCTCCTCCTCTTCTTGTTTTTCCTCTTCTTCATCCTCGTCTGCCTCTTCCTCTTCTTTTTCTTCTTCTTCTTCTTCCTCTTCTGCTTCCTCCTCATTCTCGTCCTCTTCTTCTTCCTCCTCCTCCTCCTCCTCCTCTTCTTTTTATTCCTCCTCGTCCTCCTCCTTTCTTCTTTCTCTTTTTCCTTTGCTCTTCCTTCTTCTTCTTCCTCCTCATCGTCCTTTTCTTCTTCCTCGTCCTTTCTTCTTTTCCTTCTTCCTCTATTTCTCCTTCCTCCTCATCGTCTGCTTCTTCTTCCTCCTTGTCTCCATCTTCTCTTTCTTCCTCCTTTTCTTTCTCCTCCTCCTCCCCCTTGTCCTCCACTACCTCCTCCTCCTCCTCCTCTTCCCGTTTTCTTTTCCATTTTCGAGGCATCGCGGGATCCGCTTCAGTACATATATCCGTTTTCTTTTCCTTCTTCAGTTTGAGCCAATCGTCTCCTCTTTCTCTTCCCTTTTCTCTCTTTCTCTCTTCGGTTCTCTTTTTCACTCTACATCTCCCTCTTTCCACTTCCCTCCTACATCCTCTTCTCTCCTCCTTCTCCTTCTTATTCACTTACTCTTCTTCCTACTCATCCTCTTCCTCTTCCTCCTCCTCCTTTTCCTCCCACCCATCCGTCTTTCTCCTTCATTCAATCTTCTTCCTCCTCCTCCTCTTCCTCCTCCTCCTCCTCCTCTCTCGCTCTTCCCCTTTCTTGCCCTCTCCTGATTCAGATCCTCTCGTTTATTCGTATTTTCTCTTTTCTTTTCTCTTCACTCTCTTTCTCTTTGCCGCCTCTTCCGTATTCTCTTCCTCTTCCTCCATCAGTTCTTCTCTTTTTTTCTCCTCTTTATCTCCTGTTTCTCCGCTTTCGTCGCCATCTTCCTCTCATTTTCTTGTGTCTTCCTCTCTTCCTCGTCTTCCTTCTTCCTTCTATTGTATCTACTCTACTTTCTCTAATTATATCGTTTTCTCCAAGAATCCCACAAATTTTGTCTCTCAGGACTGAATCCATTAGTCTGCAGACAACTAATGTAAAGCTAATTAGCCGATAATTACCTGTATTGGATTTGTCACCCTTTTTAAGCAAATGGTGCTACATTTGCTATTTTACAGTCTTGCACCACTCTTCCAGGTTGTAAAAAAAAAAAAAAAAAAAAAAAAAATCACACTGACGGGCCTGCAGACTTCAACTTCTTTGAGTGCTCTTAGACAAATTTCATCTTGTCTAGGCGATTTGCATATTCTAGGTTTATCTGTAACACGCATCCCCTCCTGTTCTGTAATGTCCTTGCCCAATAGGCGCGCGGGTACTGTCGGTCATGGTGGGATTGGCTGATCATCTGCCGTTGCCCTTTCGTATGCTGAGGAGGAAGAAGGAAAGGAGGAAGAGCGGGTTAAAGAGGAGGAGGAGGAAGAGAGGAGGAAGAGGAGGAATAACAAGAGGATGAAGTGTGGGAGAAGGAAGAAGAAGAGGAGGAGGAGGATTAAAAGGAGGATGAAGATGGAGGAGCGGGAAAAGGATGAAGAGTGGATGGAGGGGTGGGATAAGGAGGAAGAGGAGGAGTAAAAGTAGGATCCGGAGGAGGAAGAGGAGGAAGAGGAGAAGGAGGATGAGGATGAAGAGGGCGAGCGGGGAGGAAGAGGGGGGAGGAATAAAATAAAGATGAAGAGGTGGAGCGGGGGAAGGAGGAGGAGGAGGAAGAGGAGGAAGAGGAGGAGGAAGAGGAGGGGAGGAAGAAGAGGAGGAAGAAGAGGAGGAAGAAGAGGAGGAGGAGGAAGAAGAGGAGGAGGGAAGAGGAGAAGGAGGAAGAGGAGGAAGAGGAAGAGAAGAAGGAGGGGGAATAGGAGGAGGAGGGAGAGAAGGAAGAGGAGGAGGAGGAGGGGAACAGGTGGAGAAGGAGGAAGAGGAGGAGAAGGAGGAGAAGGAGGAAGAGGAGGAGAAGGAGGAGGAGGAGGAAGAGGAGGAGGAGGAAGAGAAGAAGGAGGGGAAATAGGAGGAGGAGGAGGAAAAGAGAAGGAGGAGGAAGAGGAGGAGGAAGAGGAGGAAGAGATGTCTATTCATGGTTAGCTGCCTCGTGTTCCTTAGTCATCGTCGTCGCAATTTGATACCTCTCTTTCGCTCTCTTTTGCTCTCTGTCTTATTTCTCTCTTTCTCTCTCTTCCGCCTCTTTTCTCAGCACTTCCTTTCTCTTCTTCCTCATCCTCCTACTTCTCCATATCCTCCTTATCCTCCTCGTCTTTTTTTGTCTTCCTCTTCTAATTAATTCTTTCATTCTTCTATTATTGTCTTCTCTTCCTTTTTCTTCTTATTGTCATTTTTATCTTTTCTTTTTTCTTCTTCCTCATTCTTCGGTTCTTCTTCATTTTATCTTTTTCCTTCCTCTCTTCCTGTTTCTCTTCATCTTCTCTTTTCTTTTTCTTTTCCTCTTCTTTGCCTCTTTTTTCCTCATCCTGGTCCTCATTCACAATTCTCTTTTTGACTTTTCCTTTCTTCATATTTTTCAAATTCTTTCTCCAGCGTTCTATTGTCCTTTTGTCACCTCAGAATACAACATTGTGTGGCTGTGTGTGTGTGTGTGTGTGTGTGTGTGTGTGTGTGTGTGTGTGTGTGTGTGTGTGTGTGTGTGTGTGTGTGTGTGTGTGTGTGCGCGCGCGTGTGACCGTGTGTGTATGTGTGTGTGTAAAGATTAATCACGACTTTCTTATTAATCTATTGAAATAAACAGATCTATCAATAATCTCATAAAAATCGTCACTGAGTTTTTGTTTACAACCTGACACAAGACTTGTGATGTAATGTCGTCGACGTTTGGTGCTCGCTTCGCTCCGGGCAAACTGACCTATATAAACATTGTATGTGAGTATCTAGTTTGTATGGGCTTATATAATTGGTTACTTTCATCTAATCAAGCCTAATCTGTAGGCCAAAGCTTAGTTAAGAGGATTAATTCTCCATAGTAGTTGATTATTAATCTCTTAGGGTAGGGGGTTTGTCGATATTTGCCTGAAGGTAATGGGTACATTTCAACATGGCGTAGAAAAGTAACATTTGATAAGAAACAAAAATACATAAAATGAATAATGCTGATACATATTTCTGGTTAATATGTGATTGTTTTTTTGTATTTTTATTTCATATTACTGCAATTGATAAAAACTTGGAATGATTATTGTTTTGCTATTCATTTATGTCTTGTACGAATACATTTCTGTACATCGATGAGGAACTACGAATTCTTTGAAGAGGTCGATAAAAAAACAAAGGATCCCTGATTGGTATTAGATAGTTTGTGCCCGTGTTACCCTGAATATACATTTCATTCCCAATAATGCCAGGTAATCTTATTCAGCTGAGGGAGTACTTTGGTCACAAATGAAATAAATTGTTATTGAAAGTCAAGAGAAAGAGCCTGGGGGGAATGGGCTTTTCGAAGAAAGGAGGAGGAGGAGGAGGAGGAGGAGGAGGAGGTGGAGGAGGAGGATGAGGAGTAGGAAAAGGAGGGGAAGAGTAGGAAGGGGAGGAATAGGAGGAGGAGTAGGAGGAGGAGGATGACAGAAGGAACAGGAGGGGAGGAGGAGGAGGAGGGGGACTGTTGCGGGGGTTAAAAGGGAGAGGAGAGGAGGAGGAGCAGGAGGAGGAGGTGGAGGAAGAGGGGAGGAGGAGGAGGAGGAGGAAGAGGAGTGGGAGGAGTAAGAGGAGGAGGGGAAGAGTAGGAAGGGGAGGAATATGAGGAGGAGTAGGAGGAGGAGGAGGAGGAGAAACAGGAGGAGGGGAGGAGGAGGCGGGGTACTGTTGCGGGCGTTAAAAGGAGGAGGAGGAGGAAGAGGAGGAGGAGGTGGTGGAGGACTGTTGTGGGCGTTACAAGGAAGAGGGGAAGAGGAGGAGGAGGAGGAGGAGGAGGAGGAGGAGGAGGAGCAAATCCGTTGTCAATATTAATTAAGAACGATCCCTGACGAGGTCAGACCTCAGCCATGAGCCTCCTCAGGTTGTTAACGAGAAGACGATTTTCAAACTTTCTCACTGAGCGGCTGCTAGATTGATGTTTTGGACCGCGAGGAGGAGGAGGAGGAGGAGGAGGAGGAGGAAGAGGAGGAGGAAGAGGGGGAGGAGGAGTTCAGAGAATGAGCAACTAGAAGATAGACTGGCAGAAGTCCAATTAGCAAACGCTGCAGAAGTCATGGACGGCGAAGAGACGCTATCAGCGAATGCTCTTGGAAAAAAAAAAAAAAAAAAATGTGTTTCGACTTTCCAGAGTTACTACCGACTTACCAGTAGTAGTTAGTGTATGCATGACGATTCCATTCAGTGATGGTGATGTCCATTCTCGAGAAGTGCGGAGCTTAAAGTGTAAAGACACTGGTGGCGTCATCGGAAACGTGCTGGTCTTGCATTTTCCTTGTGCCGGGTTCGAATCCCGCACACCTCTCCAATTCCTAGCACCGACAGCGTATTTCCTGCGCCAACAGCCCCCAAAGCGCCTCATAGGACATAGGTGACGGCTCGGCCGCAGCTACTCAGCGCCTCCTGGCGTAGTAACCTTTCACCCGTAGTCTAGGGCCCTGTTCACACTAGCGGTTTGAACCGCGCGGAAACCGCGGCGGTACTGCAGTCAAAGAAAAGTTGCACGGTTGTGTGTCAACGTCTTCTTTGACTTACACTGTACCTGAACCGCCGCGGCTCAAACCGCTAGTGTGAACAGGAACTAAACCCTTTCTCAGAGATAGTCAGCAAATGTTAGCACTGATATCTCAGTTATTAAACATTTCCTCAAAGAAGAGTCAGCATATGTTGAAAACAGCATTGTCACGTGTCAGCACTATATGCTGACCAGGTGTGCCCATCCCATAAGTCCACTGCAGGACCGTCGCTCTATCCTTTGGGGTGACGAAGCAGCCTCTGTACCTAACAGCAGTGGGTGGCTCACGTTCTCAAAACTCAACCCCCCGCCCCACTTCGTCCGGCTGTCCAAACAACCAGGGCAAAGGGGGTGGTCGTAGCGACACCCCTACGGACCAGAGTCACGCGGTTTTGCGCACAAGAATAGAAGCGCTGGTTATCGGGACTCCATACGAAGGAATCATTGTAAAGCGCAATCTATATGTGTGTATGCAATAAAACACTGGAAGATAAACAGCTGGAGGATGTAATACGCGAAAGCGCTCTCCTCCAGCTGTTTCTGTTTAAAGTGGTTAACCTTGCATATATATATATATATATATATATATATATATATATATATATATATATATATAGTTTAATATATACACACACACATATATATATATATATATATATATATAGTGTGTGTGTGTGTGTGTGTGTGTGTGTGCATGCGCGCGCGCGCGCATGTCTCCAATTTACTAAAATATCAGATCATAAAATGTGTAATCAATACCCCGTATGGCGTTCATGTTGTGTTTGTTTGTTTGTTTTCCACTGTAGGTGGCGTTGTTGTCAGAGCAATCCTGTGTCTGGTGCCAAGTGGGGAACCGTAAGAAGGAACTCATCGATGTTCTCTTGTTTGTATTCCCGAAGATTTTTTTTTTTTTTTAAAGAGGGTAGGGGGGGGGGCGTTCTTCCTTCTTCGTTAAAGGACCTCATCGATGTTCTCTTGTTTGTATTCCCGAAGAAGATTTTTTTTTTCTTAAAGAGGGGAAGGGGTGGGGGGGGGTGTCTTTCTTCTTCGTTAACTTCGCGATCTTTCCTTAATTCTCGAACTGGCTCCTGAGACTCCAGTTCTCCTCTTCGGCCCTCGAAGTCCGTGCCAACCAAAAACTCTCGCGCTCTTCATAATACTTGAAGTACAATTTTTTTTCCTCCAGGACTCCGAAGTGATTTATTCTTCGTTTTTCCAGAACTATTTCTTTTCTCTTCCTTTTCCCCAGAACTCTGATTTGTTCTTTTTTCCAAAACTCCGAAGTATTTATGCTCTTTTCTTTTTCTCTTTTTTTTCTTTTTTTTCCTTTCCCTTCTGTTATCTAAACCTCCAGAATATTTTTCTATTTTCCTTTTCTAGAACTCCGAACTATTTTTTTTCTTCATTTTTCCAGAACTCCAATTTTATATTCAAAATATATCTTTTCCAGGACCCTATATATTTTTTTCTTTTACTTTCTTCCCAGAACTCCAAAGTATTTGGTTATTTTTTCCAGAACTCCATTTTTTTCCAGGACCCCGATCTTTTTCCAGGATCCCGAAATATTTTTGTATTTCCCTTTTTTCCAGAACTTCGGTTTTTTTTTCCAGGACCCCGAAATATTCCGTTTTTATTTTCAAGACCCCCGAAGCATTTTTTTTTTCTTTTTCTTCCAGAACTCAACCCTCCTCCCCCACACACAGGGCCCCGAATTTTCCCCCCAGAACCCCAAAGTAATTTTGTCTTCCCACTTTTTCGAGACCTCCGAAGTATTTTGGTTATTTTTCCTTTTATCAGAATTCAAAAACTTCCCTTCTTTTCCAGGACCCCGAAGTATTCTTTTCCAGAACTTCAAAGTATTTTGGTTATTTTCCTTTTTTCAAGACCCGAAGTATTTTCCTTAATTTCCAGAACTCCGTATCTTTTCTTTTCATTTTTTCCAAAAAACTCGATTTTTTTTTCTAAACCTACAAAATACTTATTTTTCCTTTTTGTCCAATTCCAGGACTCAGATATATTCTTGTCTAACCGTGGCCGGTGTTCTGTGGGGCCGCGGGTCTCCTGATAGAGGGAAAGGACCAACGGAATGGTAGACGGGGGCGGGGGTGGGGTGGGTGGGGAGGTTATGCAAATCATCAGACCCCCCCTTTCCCCCCTCCTCCATAGTGCCTTTTTCTGTCCTTCAATCCTTTTGCATCTCGACCCGTTAAAAAAAAAAGGGGGGGGGATTACGTTCGAGTGTCTGCAAGGTCCTTTTCCAATTCTGTCTTATCTGTATCTTATCTCCCGCTCTCTCTCTCTCTCTCTCTCTCTTTAGTGTTCACAACAACTTTGGTTTCTCTTGCAACGGTCCAATAAGGCCCATCCCTCCCTTCCCCCCCCCTTTCTCTTCCTTTCTCTCTCTTTCTCCTTGTCTCTTTCTACCTCTTTCTCTCTCTCACCCTCCCTCCTCTTTCTCCCTCTCCCTCCTTCCTCTTTCTCTCTCTCTCTCTCTCTCTCTCTCTCTCTCTCTCTCTCTCCCTCCTTTTTCTCTCTCTCTCTTTCTCCCTCTCTCTTTTTATCTCGTACTTTGAATCGTAATTTCTCCTTCTTCTTCTTCTTCTCCTCTGAACAGCTGTGTCGACAGCTGGTTCTTCCATTGAACCCTTCAGCTGCACAAGGGAGGATTAGGGTCGTTCATTTCAGCTGAATAAAATCGTCTGGCGGCACTCGGGGGGAAAGGCCCCAAGTCATGAATTCGAGCGAGAGAAATATCAAAACCGTTCCATTTGTTTGTTCTCTTTTCTTTCTTCCTCTTCCTCTTCCTCCTCTCTCCATCTTACTCCTGTTCCTCCTCTTTTTCCTCCTCCTCCTACTGCCTCTCCTCTTCCTCCTCCTCCTCCTCTTCCTCATCCTGCCCCTCCTCTGCTTCCTTCTGCCCCTCCTCTTCTTTCTCCTCTTCCCCACTCCTTCCATACCTCTGCCACTCCTCATCTTCCTCTTCTTCTGCCTCCTCTTCCCCCTCCTCTTCCTGCCACTACTCTTCTTCCTCCTGCCCCTCCTCTTCTTACTCCTCTTCCTCCTCTTCCCTACTCCATCATACTTCTGCCACTCCTCATCTTTCTCTTCCTCCTCCTTCTCCTCCTGCCCCTCCTCTTCTTCCTCCTCCCTCCATCATACTCCTGCCCCTCCTGACCTTTCTCTTCTTCCTCCTCCTCCTCCTCCTCCTGCCCCTCCTCAGCTTTCTCTTCTTCCTCCTCCTCCTCCTCCTCCTCAGATGGAGAGTAGTTATTTACATTTGCTGGCGCTAATAACTTGTCTTTTTCCTTTTCCCCTTTTTCTTCGTCTCGTTTCGTTTTATTGCGCGAGGCAATGGAGACACACAATGCCATTCAAACGACAGACTTTTCTCACATATTTTCGTTTCATTTCATTTCACGAAACCCGTAAATACTCGACTCTCGTCGTCTCTTTATTATTGATTCTCTTTTTGTGTTTTCCACCTTTGTGTCCTGATTTTCCTGATTTTCATTTTTTTTTTTTCAGTTTTTTGAGATGGTCGTCGTCTTCTGGGCGCCATCTTGGATTTTTATTTATCTATCTATTTATTTTGTTCTCCAGCTCGGAGTCTTGATTTTCCTGATTTTCGTCTATTTTTTTTTTTTTTTAGTTTCCTGATTTTCCTGATTTTCGATTTTTTCTTTCCTCGAGTTTCTTGAGATGGTCATCTTCTGGACGCCATTTTTTTGTTTGTTTTTTTTTTGTTTTTTTTTTTTTTTTAATTTTGGTGTTTTCCACCTCGGAGTCTTGATTTTTACTGATTTTCGTTTTTTTTTTTTTTTTTTAAGTTTCTTGAAAAGATGGTCGTCGTCTTCTGGACGCCATCTTGGATTTTCCCCCTACTTTGGTGTTCACCTCTGTCTCCTGATTTTCCTGATTTTCGTCTCTTTTTTTTTAGTTTCTTGAGAAGATTGTCGTCGTCTTCTGGGCGCCATCTTGGTTCTATTGTTGTCTTCTTGGGGATCTCAAAGGCCGGCATTTCATCATCCTTTCTATCTTCATTTTTTTTTCCCTTCACTATTATTCCCTTCCTCTTTCTTTTTCTTCTTCCTTCCTCTTTCTTCTTCTTTTTCTTCTTCTTTTTCTCCTTTTTCTCCTCCTCCTACTTCTTCTTCTTCTTCCTCTTCTTTTTCTTTTTCTTCTTCTTTTCCCCTCCTCCTCCTCTTCCTCCTTCTTCTTCATCTTCCTCTACTTCTTCTTCTTCTTCTCCTCCATCTTACCATTCACCTCCTCTACCTCCTTCTCCTTCATGCTTTCTCTATCCATTTCGTTTTTTATTTCTTCAATATAATTCCCTTCTTCTTCTCTTCTTCCTTCTTCTCCTCCGTCCTTTAAAACACCTCCTCTTCCTCTTCTTCCTCCTTCTCCTCCATGCTTTCTCTCTCTCCATTTTGTTCTTTATTCTTTTTCACTACAATTCTCTTCCTTCTTCTTCCTCTTCTTCTCCTCCGTCTATTAATTCGTCTCCTCTTCCTCCATCCCCTACCTATTTCCTTTCTCTATTTCATTGTCTATTTTCTTCACTATTCCTCCTCCTCCTCATTCTCCGTCCCCTCCTCTTCCTCCCCCTCCTCCTGCTTCGCCTTTCTCCTCTTTCTCTTCTTCCTCCTCCTCCTTCTTCACATTTTCTTTCTCCATTTCATTTATTTTCATCCCCACCATTATTCCACTCCTACTCCTCCTCCTCCTCCTCCGCCTCTTCCTCCATCGTTCCCTTGCTTCTTCTTCGTCCTCTTTCTCATCTTCATCTTCTTTTTCCTCATATTCTTCCTCGTCTCTATTCTGTGCCTCTTATCTCGCCTCTTCACAAGAAATTAAGAGGAAAGAAATGGAAGGAGGGAGGGAGGAAGGGGGGGAGGGAGGGAGGCGAGGGAGGTGAGGAAGGCTACGGGGAGGGGTGAGGGGAGGGAGGGGTGAGGGGAGGGAGGGGTGAGGGGGGAAAGAGAAATTCCATAAACATATTTAGTCGAAGATGATCTTCATGATGGCTCATTTGGCCAGTGCCCACCATATTCAGACTATCCCCCTCCCTCCCTACCCCTCCACTCTCTCTCTCTCTCTCTCTCTCTCTCATCTTCGAATCGTCATTTCCTCCCTTGTTTCTTCTTCTTCTCCTCCTCCTTCCTGATTCTAGTCTCCTCTTCTAATTCTCCTTACTCCTTACTAGAGTTTCATCTCTTCCTTCCTCTTCTTCTCCTCCTCCTCATTCTCTCCTCAATTTCTATTTTTCTATTCCTTAAGAAAACTTCACCTCTTCCTTCTTCTCCTCCTCCTCCTTCTCTCCTCAATTTTTATTTTTCTATTCTTTACTAAAACTTCATCTATTCCTCCTCCTCCTCCTCCTTGTCTCCTCAATTTCTATTTTTCTATTCCTTACTAAAACCTCATCTATCCCTTCTCCTCCTCCTCCTCCTCCTTCTACTGTATACTCAATTTCTATTTTTCTATTCCTTACTAAAACTCCTTCATCTTCCTCTTCCTCCTCCTCCTCCTGCACCTCAATCTTCTACTCTCCTCCCCTCTATCCCTATCCCCCTTCTCACTTTCCATCCTCCTTCTCCTCCCTCTTCAACTCTTCCCTCTTTCTCCCTCTTCGCCCCCCCATTACCCCCTCTCCTTGTTTTCCATTTCCCCATTCCTTACGGAAAGTCCTTCATTCTTCTTCCTCTCCCCCTCCCCTCTTCCCCACTCTTCCTCTCCCCCTACCTCTCCCCCTCTCTCCCTCACTTCCCCCTCCCCCTACCTCTCCCCGCCCTCCCCCTCCCCTCTTCCCCTCTCTTCCTCTCCCCGCTCTCCCCTTTCCTTCTCCCCCTCCCCCTACTTCTCCCCGCCCTCCCCCTGCCCCTCCCTCTCCCCTCTTCCCCACTCTTCCTCTCCCCCGCTCTCCCCTTTCCTTCTCCCCCTCCCCCTACCTCTCCCCGCCCTCCCTTGCCTCTCTCCCTCCCCTCTTCCCTTCCTACTACCTCTCCCCCGCTCTCCCCCTGCCTTTCCCCTGTTCTCCCCCTCCCCCTCTCCCCCGCCAACTCATCCAGGTCCGTCCGCATTGTCAGTCTGTTTACGAATTCATTGGCAGCATTCACCCCCCCCCAAGAGAAACCAGACTCTTATCCCCCCCTCTTTTCTTCCCCCCTCCCTCCCTCCCTCCCACTCTTAGGTCCCATTATGAAATCTCTTAACCCCCCTCCTCCTCCTCCTCTTCCTCCTCCTCCTCCTCCGCATCCTCCTCCTCCTTCGTCTTCCGCTCATCGGATGGATTCCATAAAATTCGGGTCATTTTTTTTATTCTTTATTTTATTTTTTTAATTTTAATCTATTTTGTCCGTTTCACTCTATTTTCGTTTTTTTTTCTTTTTCGATTAAATTTTTGTTCGTTTTTAATATTCATCTGTGTCATATTGCGTTTTTTATTTTGTTTGATTAATTTTGTTTTTATTTGATACGATCTATTTGTCTATTATTGTATTATAATACAATCTATTTCATTTTTACATTGTATTTGTTTCTATTTTGATTTGATAGATTTTCAATTATCTGAAATAATTTTATTTAATATATCTAATGTAGTCATATGTGATTGAATTTATGTATTTATCTTTATTCTATCTGTATTATCTTTTTAAATCATGCTAGTTTCCTAGATTTGCCCAGGCGGAGCGCACAACTGGGCTGGCTGAGGTTTGCTCCCTCTGAGTACGTTTTCCAGCTTCTGTTGTCATCAAAACCGCACGAAGAAAAATCACCATCCCACATCCACGAAGTGGGAAGTGAGAAACCCCTGATAGGTCAAGCTCTGTCATTTGTGGCAAACCGCTTTTTTTTTTTTTTTTTTTTTTTTTTTTTTTTTTTTCTTTAGGTCGCCTCCCCGCCTAGCCGCAACGGGTCCCGGGAATCGAACTCACGACCACCTGGTCAAGAGTATCTTTGGTTGATTTGTGCAGTAGTTCTAACCTTTGGGTCACGACCCAAGGTTGGGTCACTAAGTTATTTAAATGGGTCACCTAAGGATTTCTGGATTTATCATTTTCCCAAATATTCCAATTCAAAATATAATCAAAGTATTATTCCTGATTGTAGAATTCCTAAGTCATTATTATCTAAGGTTATATGATTTTAGTTTCTCTCACACGTTTTTACAAGCACAAGTATTTTGTAATTTGATTAAAAGTGTTTATGAAGGTAAGCGTCGCCATGGCCCATCTGGACAGGATTTTGGGTCGGAAAAAAAAAAAAAAAAAAAAAAACCCACTGGAGTAGTGTCGCTGCAAGCCTCGATCTCGGGACAGTCGCGGGTGGTACGCGAAGTGGGGACCGACCGCAGAGTTGTGACGTCATAAGTTGCCACTGACCCCACGCCATGACCCGACTTGACCTAATGCAGGCAACCTTCTTGGTCTTTTTGACCAGCCACGCCATCAGAGTCAAGTCCAGTACCCTCCAAATATTTTACGCATTCATAAAAAAATAAAAAAATAAATAGATAAATGAATAAATAAAATAAATAAAATAAATAGATAAATAAAAATAAATAAAAGATCAAATTAATTAAAAAATGAATAGAACAAATAAATAGAAATAATAAAAAAATAAAAATAAATAATCAAATTAATGATAATAATAATAATAATGATAATAACAATAAAAGGAAAAACTCTTTCTGTGAAAAGGAAAAACAGTTTTTTACTAAAAGACAGAGAAAGAGATGTGTATCACAAAGAGTCAATATAAAATATTAATCTTGGCACAACAGCTCCGACAAAATGTCGACAAAAGGCAAAAGTAAAAATTCGATCAATATGCACAAACGCCATTTCCCTCTTGGAGTGTTACAAAAATATTGGCTGGAAGAGAACAATGTATTTGTTGATTTTGTTCTTGTTCATTTTGAACAACAATCATGTGAAAGGTACGCTCAAGATTTTTAACAGA
>NC_134800.1:4903611-4933611 GCF_046742065.1 Oratosquilla oratoria | reverse complement strand
TAAGTGGCAAGCCGACAAGACTAGTCTCAGCTTCCACGCCAACAAGACTTAATAAAATAAATCAAAGAACCCAGAAAAGCCTTTCTCTTCAACGCCTCCAATTAATGTAGTCACAACCTACATAATGAACCATGCCCTTGGTCCAGCTCGCTGTTGGCAAGTTCGACCTCCGCCGCATGAAGTGACGCTCTAACCCGCTCGGTCAGCGAGCATCCCGTCTAGATCTCACCCGTGTAATGCACTTTGAAGGAAATGAGATAGTCATAATGTGTGTGTGTAATTCACGTGCTGGACTCGTGATCGACAGTCATTACCCTCCTGGATGAGAGCTCAGAGCTCATAAATGCCCGATGTATGGGTAATGATGAGACCTTACACCTCCCCCAACTCCTTGCCCACGAGAGTTGGAGTACCAGCGATGCAGAAATCATTTCAGCCCTGGGCTGGAATCGAACTCGGACCGATGAGTTAACTGTTGCGAACGGTGCCACTGTGCCGTCGAACCGTGTGGTGTGTGTAATTCACAATGGTCTTGGATCACGTGTTGGATTCGTGATCGACAGCTATTTCCCTCCCGGAAGAGAGCTCAGAGCTCATATATGACCAATCTATGGGTAATGCTGTGACCTTACACGCACACACACACCCAATTCCCCGTCCACGAGAGTTGGAGTAACGACTCTCAACGCAGCGATACTGAAATTATTTCAGTCTTGGGCGGGATTCGAATTCGGGCTGCTGTAGCAGCCGTTGCGAACGCTACCACTGTGCCGTCGAGTCGTGTGTGTGTGTAATACACCAAGGCCTTGGATCACGTGCTGGACTCGTGATAGACAGTCATTGCCATCTCAGAAGAAGAAGAAGAAGAAGAAGAAGAAGAAGAAGAATGAGGAGAAGAAGGAGAGGGAGAAGAAGAACAAGAAAGAGAAGAGGAAGAAGAATGAGAAGAAGAGGAGGAAGAAGAACAACAACAATAGAGAAATAGTAATCATTCTTATTTAGTAAATGTCTACTTCTTTTTCATCCACATTAAGGGGAATCCCACATTACCAAGAACGAAAGACCGCAGACGAATACCATTGGTATTCTTTAGTATTCTTAGCAGTTTTACTCCATGGGGGGGAGGGGAGTTTCTACATCTGAATAAAATCACCTGACGACACATTAAAAACGACAAAATCATAAATGGCATCAGAGGGGGTTAGGTTAGGTTAGGTTAGGTTAACTTTCCTCTGTGACCTTGGCGAGTGGTGTGGGGTTTCTCACAACCCCAGGGGATGGAGATTCGAACCCGGGTCACGCGTGCAGGGAACGAGAACACTCCCCATGAGCCGCATGGGACTTCAAGACTTCAAGACTCGAGCATCTAATGAGGATAATAAGTCTCGCTGGGATTCCCCCACCAAGCCGTCACGGTCAGACGCGAGCGGAGTTCCCAGAAGGGAGCCCTGAGGTACTCCACTACTGACTCGGGGGTTGACGTCTTGTGAAATGACCTGTAAGTGACCTGTGGGTGACCTTCAGACTCCACGGGGGTCAGTGGGCCACAGGGACGAGGGTGAGGGTCTGACTGGGATAAATTTCAGGACCAGGAGAGTCTGAGGTTGCGTTCCTGAAGACAAAGAGGAAGAACTCGATCACAATTCCTCTTTTTCCTCGATTTTTTGTCTATTCTTTTTTTCTCTCGCTTTTTGTCCTGGTCTTTATCCTCCTCCACCTCCTCCTCCTCTTCCTCTTCCTCCTAACTTGTCCCAAACATATTTTCCTTGTCATCACAACTTGCGCCTTACTTCGTAAACATTTTTATTACTGCTTTAAGCTTTCATTAAATCCCTGATTTTCCTTGTTTTCTTTATGTGGGTTTTGCCTCTCTCTCTCTCTCTCTCTCTCTCTCTCTCTCTCTCTCTCTCTCTCTCTCTCTCTTGCCTCATTCTTCATCAGGACTTTATTGGTGTTGTTCCGTTTCTTAAAATACTTTCCTTCTTTCTTCTTCCTCTTATCATTAATACTTTCGTTTTTCTTCTTCATCTTCTTCTTACTATTATTATTTTTCTTATTATTATTACTATTATCATTTTTCTTCTTTTTCTCATTATCATTCTTATTTTTCCTCCAACTTTTTTTCTATTTATTTAGTTTTTTACTTTATTTTTTCTTAAAGTTCTTCTGGCAGCTCTGACAGCTTCCTGTTAACACTGTAACGCGTTTTCTTTCAACGTCAGCTCCACCCTCCTTCCTCTTCTTCCTCCTCTTCTCCTCTCCTTCATTCTTCCTCTTCCTCCTCTACACCTTCCTCTTCTCCTTCCCTTCTCCTCTCCTTTATTCTTCCTCTTCCTCCTCTACACCTTCCTATTCTCCTTCTCTTTCTTCTTCCTCTTCCTCCTCTACACCCTCCATCACCCTTCTTCTTCCTCTTCCTCCTCTTCTCCTCCTTCCTCTTCTTCTTCCTCCTCTCCTCCCCTTTCTTCTCTCTCTTCCTCCTTTTCTCCTTCTCTTTCTTCTTCCTCTGCCTCCTCTACACACTCCGTAATCCTTCTTCCTCTTCCTCCTCTTCTCTCCTTTCACTCCAATTTCTTCTTCCTTTTCCTCCTCCCCTTTCTTCTTCCCCTTCCTCCTCTTCTCCCCTTTCTTCTTCCTCTTCTCCTTCCCTTTCTTCTTCCTCTTCTCCTTTTTCTTCCTCCTCTTTCTGCTCTACACCCTACTTCACCTTGCGTCTTCCTCTGCTTCTCTCCTTTCTTCTTCCTCTTCCTCCTCTACACCCTCCGTCACCTTTCTTCTTCCTCCTCTTCTCCTCCCCTTTCTTCTTCATCTTCCTCCTCTACACCCTCCTCTCCTTTCTTTCTCCTCTAAAACCTCCTCCCTAATTCATCCTCCTTTTACCTCTTCCTTGTTCCTCCTCTGCAACCTCTTCCCCTTTCCTCTTCCTCTTCCTCTCAACTCTCCTTCCTCTCTGGTTCTCTACCTCTCCTTCTTCCTCTTTGACCCTCCTCCCCTCCTCATCCTCCTACTCCTGTTCAGCCTCCTCCTCCCCCTCCCCTACACCCTACTCCTCCTTCTCCTCCTCTTCTCTTCCACCTCCCCTCTCCTACTTGATTGTTTTCCTACTCCGCCCCCATCTCCTCCTCCTCCTCCTCCTCCTCCTCGTCGCCTCTTCGCCTCCGTATCTCGTCTGCCATCTTAATATTTAATCACCCTCTCTCTCTCTCTCTCTCTCTCTCTCTCTCTCTTCCTCCTCCTCCTCCTCATCTTCCCTCATCCTTCGGCCTTCGTCCATACCACTTCTTTCTTTTCCCTTTTCCTTTTTTTCTTCTTTTCCTCCATGTGCTTTACTCAGTCTTCCTCCTTCCTCCTCCTCCTCTTCCTCCACACTTGCTTCCTGTTTACTCTTTTCCTCCGTGACTTTTACTTCTTTCTTTCTTCCTATTGTCTTCCTTCCTCCTCGCCTCTTCCCTTCCTCCGCCGTTCCTCTTTCTTCCTCTTTTCTTCTTTATCATCCTCTCGTTTATCTTTGTATCCCTCCTCTTCCTGCTCCTCCTCCTCTAGGTACATTTTCCTCCCGTTGTCTTCTCTCCCCGCTTCCTCTTATCCTTCTCTTCCTCTTCTTCCTCCTCCTCCTCTTCCTTCTCAGACCACAACCCTCTGTTTCTTAATTTTTTTTTTCTTTCCTTATTTCTCCCCTTCTCCTCCTACTTCTCCTCCTCCTCTTCCTCCTTCTTCTCCTCCTCTTCCTCCTCCTTTGCCCACTTTTCTCTCATTTTTCGTCCATTATTTTTTTGTCATATTCTTCTTCCAATCTCCTCTTTTCCTTCTTAATTCCTTCCTTCCTTCCACTGGCCTCTTTTCCTTACCTAATTCCTCTTCCTCCTTCCTTCCACTGGTTTCTCTTGCATGGCCCTCCTCCTCTTCTTCCTTCCTTCCCTCTTCCTCCCAACAGACCCACCACCGTCTTCTCGTCATTACGTGTAATTCTAAAAGTCCCGAGTAATGCCTTTTATCTGTCAACTACGCAAACAACTCCTCCTCCTCCTCCTCCACCTCTTCCTCCTCCTCGTACTTCAACTCTGATCTTTCCTTTCTTTAATTTTACACTCGTTCTTCTCTTTCTTGCTATTACTCATTTTTGTTTCTCCTCCTCCTCCTCCTCCTTCTTCTTCTTCTTCAAGTTCTTCTATTCAATTTCCTTATCCTTCCACTCCACTCCAGCTCATCCTCCACATACTCCACCTCTTCCTCCACATGGTCACCCTCGAATATTTTCCTCCATTTCCTTCCCTCCATAACCCTTCAGCCTTCCTCCTCCCCCTCTTATTCCTCCTATCCTCACCTTCCCTCTCCCTCCTCCTCCTCCTCCTCCTACCCTATAGCTTCCCCCATCCCCTCCCCCCTTCTTCTCTCTCCCTCTCCCTCCTTAACTTCCCCCTCCCCCTTCCTCACCCTCATCCCCCTCAACTTCCTCCTCTCTTCCCCCTTCCTCTCCCTCCTCAATTTCCTCCTCTCTTTCCCCCCTTCCTCTCCCTCCCTCTCCCTCCTCAACTTCCTCCTCTCTTTCCCCTCCTTCCCCCCTTCCTCTTCCTCTCCTTCCTCAACTTCCTCCTCTCTTCCCTCTCTCTCCTCCTCCTCCTCCTCCTACCCTACAGCTTCCCCCCTCCTCTCCCCCCCTTCCTCTCCCTCCTCAACTTCCTTATATCTTCCCCACTTCCTCTCCCTCCCTCTCCCTCCTCAACTTCCTCCCCCCCTTTCTTCGCCGTCTCAGCTCAGCCTCAAAATGTCCAGACGAACTGAGCGAGTGCCTCTCACCATCTTGTCATCTCCTCCTTGTAGATGCACAGACTCTTCCACAACTTCCTCTTCCTCCTCCTCCTCCTCCAACTAGTCCTCCTCCTTCTCCTTTCTTCCATGCTGTCCTCCTCCTCTTCCCCTCCTCCTCCAACTTGTCCTCCTCCATCTCCTTTCTTCCATGCTGTCCTCCTCCTCTTCTCCTCCTCCTCCAACTTGTCCTCCTCCTCCTTATTGACCTACTCCTCCTCACCTCCTCCGTCTTGTCCTCCTCCCCTCCTCCTCCTCATCCATCTTGCCCTCTTCCTTCTCCTCCTCACCTCCTCCGTCCTGTCCTCCTCCTCCTTCTTCTCCATCTTGTCCTTCTCCTCCTCCTCCATCTTGTCCTTCTTCTCTCCTCCTCCATCATGTCCTCCTCCTCCTCCTCACCTCCTCCATCTTGTCCTCCTCCTCCTCCCCTTCCTCCGTCTTGCCATCCTCCTCCCCTTCCTCAGTCTTGTCCTCCTCCTCCTCCTCCCCTTCCCCCGTCTTGTCCTCCTCCTCCTCCCCCTCCTCCATCTTGTCCTCCTCTCCCTCCATCCATCTTGTCCTACGCATTTCCCTGTAGCACAGGAGACTTAACTGACACCCCTACGGACCAGAGCTACGTATATCATTCTTTTATGCCCGGAGACACATCTCCACTCGAGGAAGAATGATTATCACTTTTATCTTTCTTCTCTCTCTCTCTCTCTCTTTCTCTCTCTTTCCTCTCACTATCCTCCTTAAGCGACCCTGTGGTTAATTTTATAATTCGTATCCGACCCTAAGCTTATTATCATTCGTATCCGACCCTGAACTTCTTACCATTCGCACACGACCCTGAGGTTATTGTCATTCGTATCCGAGCCTGAGCTTATATCCGTATCCGACCCTGGGTTTGTCATTCGTATCCAATCCTGAGCTTATAATCATTCGTATCCAATCCTGAGCTTATTATCAATCGTATCCGATCCTGAGCTTCTTGTCTTTCGTAACCTATCCTGGTCCAGTTCTTTCTCGTAGTCAACTTTCAATTTTTTGACATCTTCGTCTCGTTTCTCATGCGTTACGCCCAATTACCGTCGTGTGACGTCACCGCTGTGACGTCATCGATATGACGTCATCTGTGTCCCGTCACTGGTTACGCTATCGAAAGCGCGAGGATCTCGCATCTTCCTAATCGCGAGTTCGAGTCCCGCACTCCTGTCCAGTTCCTATTTGTGAGTGACTAGACGGCTTCCTAGTATCTGTCCCTAAAACGCATCATAGGGCAGAGGTGACGGCTTCGGCCGCAGCTACTCAGCGCCTCCTGCCGTAGTACGCTCCTCACCTTTCTCTGTTGCTGGTGACTTGGAGTCGAGACATTCTTCGGGAGTTCGATGTTTTTACGTGGATGCGCAGAGAGAGAGAGAGAGAGAGAGAGAGAGAGAGAGAGAGAGAGAGAGAGAGAGAGAGAGGAGAAATGGAGAGAGAGAGAGAGAGAGAGAGAGAGAGAGAGAGAGAGAGAGAGAGAGAGAGAGAGAGAGAAGAGTGAAAAGAGAGAGAGGGGGGAGAATAGGGAGAATGAGAGAGAGAAGAGAGAGAAGAGAGAGGACAAAATGAGAGAGAGAGGGCAGAATGAGAGAGAGTTGAGAATGAGAGAAGGAGAGAGAAAGAGAAAGAGAAAGCGAGAGGGAAAGAGGGGGAGAGAGGGAGAGTAGAGAATGAGAAAGAGAGAAATAGAGAAAGAGAAATAGAGAAAGAGAAAAATAGAGAGAAAAAGAGAGAAAGAGAGAAAAAGAGAGCCATGAAAGGAAGCCTCTATCATCTAATTAGGAAGCGAGTCGAGCCCACGACACGCTGGGCCATCACGACCCCCACGATTCTCTCCTGTGTGATTCTCACCATGTCTCCTCTTCTCGATTCATTTTCTCTCTTTTCTCTCTTTCTTTTACGTTACTCCTCTTCCTCTTTTCTCTTCTCATCTTTCCCTCGTCGCTTTTGAGCTCTTTTCTCTTCTTTTTCCCTCTTTCATCACCATCCCCCTCTCCCTCACGCCCTCCCTCCTCTTCCACAACCTCCTCCACATTTCCAGAACTCTTTTCTCAATGTTTCCTTTCTCATGTTATCCTTCATTTTCTCTTCTATCTCTCCCCCTCTTTTACATTTCCCGACCTCTTTTCTCAACGCCTTCTCATATTATCGTTTATTTTCTCTCTCCCTCTTTTCTTAATGCTCTTTTTCTCATATTATCCTTCATTTTCTCCCTCCCTCTCTTCCACATTCCCCGCCTTTTTTCTCAACGCTCTCTCTCTCCCTCTCCCTCCCTCTTTTCTCAACGCTCTATTTTTCTCATATCATCCTTCATTTTCTCCCTCCCTCTCTTCCACATTCCCCGACCTCTTTTCTCAACGCTCTCTCTCTCTCTCTCCCTCCCCCTCCCTCTTTTCTCAACGCTCTCTTTTTCTCATATTATCCTTCATTTTCTCCCTCCCTCTCTTCCACATTCCCCGACCTCTTTTCTCAACGCTCTCTCTCTCCCTCTCCCTCCCTCTTTTCTCAACGCTCTCTTTCTCTTCACACCACCCTTCATTTTCTCTTCTCCTTCTCCCCCTCTCCCTCCCAGTGTGCCTAAGCTTGCAGAGCTCATTGTCGTCTGGTGCTGAAAGAAACTCGTTTTTACTTTAGACTCTCAGAGCTAAACCTACTTACTCCAGACACCTGTGTAATGAAGGCGCTCTGTTGAGCACACAGGCCTTTGCACGACCAACAACCTTGTAATTGATGTCTCCACCCCTTTGGTCTCCTTCGATGTCGGTGCCTGGATTGCTGGAGAGGTCTCCTTCGTTGTGGACCTGGATTGCTGGAAAGATCTCCTTCGTTGTGGGCCTGGATTGCTGGAGAGGTCTCCTCCGTTGTGGGGGCTGGATTGCCAGAGAGGCTTCTTCGTTATAGTCCTGGATTGCAGAAGAGGTCTCCTTCGTTATAGTCCTGGACTGCGGAAGAGGTCTCCTTCGATCTCGGTGCCTGGATTGCTGGAGAGGTCTCCTTCGATGTCGGTGCCTGGATTGCTGGAGAGGTCTCCTTCGTTGTGGACCTGGATTGCTGGAGAGGTCTCCTTCGATGTGGGGCCTGGATTGCTGGAGAGGTCTCCTTCGATGTGGGGCCTGGATTGCAGGAGAGGTCTCCTTCGTTGTGGACCTGGATTGCTGAAGAGGTCTCCTCCGTTGTGGGGGCTGGATTGCCAGAGAGGCTTCTTCGTTATAGTCCTGGATTGCCAGAGAGGTCTCCTTCGTTATAGTCCTGGACTACAGAAGAGGTCTCCTTCGATGCGGGGCCTGGATTGCAGGAGAGGTCTTTAATGTAGGGGCTGGATTGCAGGAGAGGTATTCAATGTGGGGGCTGGATTGCAGGAGAGATCTCCATCGATGTGGGTCCTGGATTGCCAGAGAGGCTTCTTCGTTATAGTTCTGGATTGCCGGAGAGGTCTCCTTCGTTATAGTCCTGGACTGCGGAAGAGGTCTCCTTCGATGTGGGGCCTGGATTGCGGGAGAGGTCTTTAATGTGGGGGCTGGATTGCAGGAGAGGTATTCAATGTGGGGGCTGGATTACAGGAGAGGTCTCCATCGAAGTGGGTCCTGGATTGCCAGAGAGGCTTCTTCGTTATAGTCCTGCATTGCCGGAGAGGTCTCCTTCGTTATAGTCCTGGACTACAGAAGAGGTCTCCTTCGATGTGGGGCCTGGATTTCAGGAGAGGTCTCCTTCGTTATAGTCCTGGACTACAGAAGAGGTCTCCTTCGATGTGGGGCCTGGATTGCAGGAGAGGTCTTCAATGTGGGGCCTGGATTACAGGAGAGGTCTCCATCAATGTGGGTCCTGGATTGCCAGAGAGGTCTCCTTTGTTATAGTCCTGGATTGCTGTAAAAGTCTCCTTCGATGTGGGGCCTGGATCGCTGGAAAAGTCTCCTTCATTGTGGAGCCTGGATTGCAGGAGAAATATACTTAGTTTGGGTCCTGAAGAGATCTCCTCCGTTGTGGGCCTGGATTGCAGGAGGGGTCTTCTTCGATGTCGTCCTGGATTGCAGGAAATGTCTTCTTCGTTGTGGACATGAGTTTGAGAAGAGACTTCCGAGGTTCCCCCGGGCTGCGCGCGTCGACACGTTTACGCGAATTCTATTTTACCTAATGCGACCGTTTTGTCCACCGTAGAGCAAACTTATCAACACAAGAGTACTTTAGTAACTGAAAAAGAAAAAAAATCCCCATGACCTGTATGGAAGTTCGATTGTCAAGGATTAACTTTGGATATACAATATTTGGTGCTACTTTATCGTGAGGTCTACGTCCATATATCGCCTACCCAGGTGCAGCCCTCGAGGTCTACTGCGTGACCCGCGTTCCTCAGAGACGCTCCCCGCACCTGTCCATCAAACATGTGACCTGCCCAAATCCATCAATAACGTGACCTAACCTAACCTAACCTAAGTCATTCCTAGGATATGTACAAATTATGTGTTTATCGCTAAGATAAATGTATGGAAATGTGTGATAGACCTCACGCTTTAGTACTAATGGGAGATAGATCCCACACTATAGTGTGGTAGACCTCACGCTATAATAGCACCCAATATCTTTGCTCAAAGCGGAAGGAGTTTTGCTCAATAGTGAGTGAAAATAAATTCCTCCGAAAACCAAGAAATGTTCCCTCTATTTTTTTTTTTTTTTTTTTTTTGAGAGTATGGCTAGAAATTTGCTTGTGCTTTCACTTTGCCTATATCCGATCATTTAACCAAATACGCACAATTTGTAAGTTTGTATTACATATTACCTCCAATTATTGGTTTGACGGTTGGCAAGTTACCATATTTTTAGAGAATTTATAAGTTCATGTTTGGGTGGAACTCCTGTACTGAATGGATTGTAATGTCATTTGAAAACCTTGTGTGTGCACATTTCTTCTTTATGTGCGCTAATTGTAACACGTACATCTGCGCGCGCATGGGCACAGTTTAGAGGGAAAGTTGGAACCAAGAACATGGACAATTTCCCACCTATTTGCTCAAAAAAAAAAAAAAAAAAAAAAGAGAGAGAGGGGGGGGGAACAAGAAATCACACTATCCCATCGGTGTCATATCTTCAGAGTTCGTGGTTCTTTTCCCCTATGCCCTGCTCACACTAGCGGTTTGAACCGCGCGGAAACCACGGCGGTATCCCAGAGTCAAGGAAAAAATGCGCTGTTGTGTGTGAACGCCTCCACTGACTTACACTGTAATTGAACCGCCTAGTGTGAACACGAAGGGTCTGTGTTGAAAGAGGGACGGTCCAATTTGCAGAAGCTTCAGGGTTACGATGCGGGTAGAGAGGTAACATAAGAATGAAGAAGACTGCAAGAGACCATATGCCCTGCACTAGGCAGTTCCATGTCCCCTACTACCTGTCATCCACCCATCCATAAAGTTATAAGAACATACAAATGGAGGACACTGCAGGGGACCATGAGGCCTACACTTGGCAGTTCCATCTCCCTTACTACCTGTCATCCCCATCCACAAAGTATAAGAACATAAGAATGAAGGAGACTGCAAGAGACCATATGGCCTACACTAGGCAGTTCCATGTCCATGACCACCTATCGTCCCCATACATAACGTTATCTAACCTCTTTAAACAACCGATAGTTTCAGCGCTCATTAACTACGTGGTTACTAAGTCTATTTCATTCATTAACAACTCTAGTGGTAAACCCGTTCTTGCCTATTTTCCTTCTCAAATCTAACAGTAACAAGTAACATAGGTTCTTTATTCTTTTTGTGAAGAACAAGAGAACAGTTCTCCATTGTTGCCATGAACAAAGAGTAAGTTTCTGACTTTTTTTTTTGAGAAATAAAGATGAAAATAAAAAATTCTGTGCTCAGAGACAATATCACATCGAGGAGGTAAAGTGACAAAGGAGGTAAAGAGAGCAAAGGTTGAATTTTCATTTACCGAGCTTCGGGCTGCGCCCGTCACGGCCTTGCCGGGGTCCTCGGCTTCGCCTTTAGCTGCCTTTCGGGGGAGTGCGCGTTCCCACATCACCATCAACGTCATCATTACCATCACCATCATTATCATTACCACCATCACCATCTTCATCATCACCACCATCAGCATCTTCATCACCACCATCTTTCTCACCATCATCTTCATCACCATCATCTTCATCACCATCTTCACCATCATCATCTTCATCACCATCATCATCATCTTCATCAGCATCTTCATCACATCTTCATCATCACCATCATTATCACCATCGCCATCTTCACCATCATCATCACCCAACCAACATTTTCAGATTTCGATTATTTCTACAAACTATTATTTTTCATACACTATATGAATTATTTATATTTTGTTGTTTATTTATTTATCTATATATTCGTTCATTTATTCTCTTATCTATTATCTTTTCATTTACTTTCTATCTATCAATGATGAAAAATCCTGCATGCGTATCTATATGAAGTATCATCAAATTCGAAATTTTGATTCAATATATATTGTGGATAGGAGGTAAAGGGAACACGGGCTGAGGGAAATACTTTTATTCCTGACTAGTTTCGCCTGAGTGGCTTCTTCAGAAGAAGCCACTTCTCCAGAAGAAGCCACTCAGGCGAAACTAGTCAGGAATAAAAGTATTTCCCTCAGCCCGTGTTCCCTTTACCTCCTTTCCACATTCGTCACAATGTATACTCAATATATATTCTTTAAAATGTTTTTCAAGACACGATGGCATTGAGATAACAGGGCTGAGGGGGGAAGAGCCTCTCCCACGTCTTACCATCTCGCTTTGTGGGTAACGACACTTTAGCATGAAGAACAAGAACAAGAACAAAAAGAAGAACAATTTTATTTACGAGGAGGATAATTTGTTGAAGTTTTATTCAGTTTTCTTTTTCAACTTGTTAAAGATTTGAGTAGTTTCTGCAGAGTTTGGAAATTATTTGCAAAATCCAAATTGTAAACAACTTTGAACAAACTTGTGACTTTAAGTGATTATATCAAACAATATTTATTTAATCGAATCAATGTTACCTTTGGAAGAGAGCTGAAGTACAATCTTATGATAATTCACAATAATTCTAAAACCTATTTACCGAATTGACAAAAAAAGAAAATATAAAAATGAAAAATGAAAATATATCTTTTGCAAAAAATAGACGTACAAACTTGTGATAATCAATTGATAAAAATTATCAATTTATTTTTTTTACCGGATCGAAAAAAATGGCGACATCCTGTGACGTGACACAAACTGCAACTTTTTCTTTTAAGATAATTGTGAGTTTATCCTTCATGTTCCAATGCAGAACCCCCTGTCTAGCCCCCGGGAAGACAGTGCAGAGCTGTATCCCAATTGTTAACTTAGCTCACGTTCAACCAAGTCTTTCTTTTGAGTTTTAGAAACTTAAAAAAAATTGAACGAAACCTCTGTTTTTTTTTTTTTTTTTTTTTTTTTTTTTTTGTGGTAGTGGGGTAGGAGCATTTGGTCTGATGCAATGATTTGGCGGTCAAAAATTCTGAGACAATACTTGATATATTTTTTTTAGTTTTTCGACTTTTTTATTTTGGAGTGGTAGGGGGAGAGACACTTTGACTACAAAAAAATATCATATAAAAACAATCATATCTAGAAAAAAGAAACAATTATATCTGAAAAATAGAATTAGAAAAAAAAACAAAAAAACAGAATCTCATCAAGGGTGATCCACAGGAGGAGAGCTGAGGTCTCCTTTCCAAATGAGACCACCCCGGCCTCCCGCCCCCCACTTCGTCTCATATGCCATAGACGTGGGTAACCGGAGAGGAGAGTTCTGTCAACAGAGACCCCGGAAAGGACCTTGTCTGACCGAATGAGAAGCCCGCCGAATGAGCAGCCCGGATGAGAAGCCCGCCGGATGTACAGCCCGGATGAGAAGCCCGGATGAGAGGCCCGGATGAGAGACCCAGGTGAGCAGCCCGGATGAGAAGCCCAGATGAGCAGCCCGGATGAGTAGTTCACCGGATGAGCAGCCCGGACGAGTAGCTCACCGGATGAGCAGCCCAGATGAGAACCCCGGTTGAGAAGCCCAGATGAGCAGCCCAGATGGTTCTTCGTGACCGCTTTCGACCGAGTATCGCAAAGCTTCCGGTTTTGCTTCAACGAGGAAGAGCAAAGGAGGAGGAGGAAGAGGAGGAGGAGGAGGAAGAGAAAGAGGAGGAGGAGGAGGAAGAGAAAGAGGAGGAGGAAGAGAAAGAGGAGGAGGAAGAGAAAGAGGAGGAAGAGGAGGAGGAGGAAGAGAAAGAGGAGGAAGAGGAGGAGGAGGAGGAGGAAGAGAAGGAGGAAGAAGAGAATGAAGGAGAGGAGGAGGAGGAGGAGGAGGAGGAGGAGGAGGAGGAGGAGGAGGAGGAGGAGGAGGACATACTTCAAGAACTCAATTACCGTGTGTGTGTGTGTGTGTGTGTGTGTGTGTGTGTGTGTGTGTGTGTGTGTGTGTGTGTGCGCGCGCGTGTGTGTGTGTGTGCGTATGTGTGTGTGTGCGCGTGTGTGTGTGCGTATGTGTGTGTGAGCACGAGCTATTTTTCCATTTTTTTCTTCTAATTATTGTGATTTCAGAATTCATAAGAATTCACTTGTGGTTGGCAAAGCCGAGCTTAAAAAATCAGTCGAGGAGCCCCGAAACTATTTATCTATTTATTTAGTTATTTATTAATTTATTTATTCATTCATTAATTTTTGCTTTCGACATTTCGTCCTGGCTACCGGCATTCGATGTTATTTCCAAAGGATTACAAAGAAGGAGCATACCGGCAGGAGACCTTTTGGTCCATAACTAGGTTTAATGAAAAAAAAAAAAAAAAAAAAAAAAGATTAATAATAATAATAATAAATAGAAATAAACAAAGAAACGAATAACTAAATAAATAAGTGAACAGAAATAGAAATAAGTATAATAAGTAATAAACACATAAATAATAATAATAATTTAATAAAAATTATAATAAAGTAATAAATGAAATAACCTGCCACTTCGTGACCTCCGACTGAACATAATGGAGGAGACCTTAAGAGACCATGAGGCCTACACTGGGGAGTACCATGTCCCTTACCACCTATCATCCCCATCCATAAAGTTATCTTTCTTCCTCTCTCTCTCTCTCTCTAAAAAAAAAAAAAAAAAAAAAAAAAAATCAACATTCACTACATGGTTTAATAAGTCTATTCCATTCATTAACCATCCTATTGGTAAACCAGTTCTTGCCTATTTCCTTCTTAAACCTAAATTTGTCCAATTTAAACCCATTACTGCGAGTCCTGACCTGCTGTCTTAATATGATGACCTTGACTGCATCGCCCTTGTTAAAGCCCTTGACCCATTTGAATACCTCTATTAGATCGCCCCGCACTCTTCGTCTTTAAATTGTAAATTAAAATGCTTAAAGGTAGTGGCACACTAGGCATTTCTCGCTAGCATGCTACTTGCTTTTGCTACTTCGTTTGAGCAGAAACGACTTCGGTTACGATCTTTTATTTTTTCGAATTTCCAAAAGTCGAATTACTTTTGCGAGTGAGAAGCTGAATGACGAACTAAGAGTAGTTTTAAACTTAGAATACGAATGTTAGACACATTATTGAGATGTTCTTACGGAAATCTAGAAGTTAGTAACCCAAGTAGTTTCTGCCCAAACCAAATAGCAAAAGCAAGTAGCATGCTAGCCTAATGTGCCACCACCTCACGCTTGTCTTCGTATGGGTCATTAAGCTGTCTAATTGGGTTGTTATCGCCTGAGGGGAGTACCATTACTGCTATTGCTGTGTTTGTTGGTATGAGGGTAGTTATACAAAGTCTTCAGTTACTCGTTGTTGTTGTTGTTGTTATGGACTACATTTTCCAGCGCTTCTGTCCTTGAGGGGGCAATCTCGCGACGCTATCGCGCGTTAGTCTCCTCAGTTAAGGTGGCGTCACACTAGGATAGCATGCTACTTGGTTTTGCTATTTCGTTTGAGTAGCAACGACTTCGGTGACAATATTCTAGACTTCCGTGAGAACATTTCAACAATGTGTTTAACATTCGCATTCTAAGTTTAACTTCTCTTAGTTGGCCATTCAACTTCTCACTGTCTGACGCAGGAGTAATTTGACATTTGGAATTTTGAAAGACAAAAATCGTAAACAAAGTCGCTTCTACTCAAGCAAAGTAGCGAAAGCAAGTAGCAAAAGCAAATAGCAAAAGCAAGTAGCATGCTAGCGAGAGATGCCTAGTGTGCCGGCACCTTTAGTGAGAACGAAGAAGATTAAATCTAGTTAAAGTTTGCAACTGATCTCCATCAAGGAACATAATTCCTACCAATAAAGCTCAAAATCATGTCCTTCAGTTTAGGAATCACGTCCCTATGGGCCTGATGGATGTAACACAAGTCTTAAAGAACTTACAGTGAGGAGGAGGAGGAGGAGGAGGAGGAGGAAGAGGAGGAAGAGGAGGGAAAAGAACCTTTGAATCCCTTTGGGCCAAAGCTCTTTCACGGTGAGGACAAAAACAAAACCCCTGGACAACACCTCCTCCTCTTCCTCTTCCTCCTCCTCCTCTTCCTCTGGGACACCCCCATTAAACATCCAAAGAACCCATTACACAAACACCCCTATACGCCCTATCCCCCTACTCCCCTGTTTCCAGGAACCACTACTGGGCTAGGGGGGTGTCCCATAGGCTCTCCCCGTGTCGCTTTTGTGAGGCCAGATTGGGGTGGCCTCCAACACCCCCCGATCTCAATCCCATTAATGTTCCCCCACAAAAAAAAAAAAAAAAATCAGAAGAGTGCTGGCCTCGCATTCGCTAAATCCCAGGTTCGAATCCCGCACTCACTTCTCTCCGATTCTCCAAAAGCAGTGACTTCTTGTTACTTGCCCCCCCCCCCCAATCAGTCCCCAAAGCGCATAACAAGGCATAAATGACGGCTTCGGACACAGCTATTCAGCGCCTCCTGGCGTAGTACGCTCCTCCTCACATTCACCCCCCACCCTACCTCGTCCTTAGGCCTACACATCTCCTTCATAATGAACTCCTTTTCATTTCCTCCTCCCCCTCCCACCCAACCTTCTCCCTCCTCCCCTCCTCCTTTTCTCCCCTCCTCCCTCCATTCCTTCCTCTCCCTTCCCCTTCCAATCCCCCTCATTCCTCTCCCCCTTACCCATTCCTTCCCCTTTACATTCCTCCTCCTTCCCTCCCCTTTCCTTTCCTTCTTCCTTCCTTCCTTTTCCTTCCCCTTCTATTTTCCCCTTCTTCCTCTTCCCTTCCCCACTCCTTCTCCTTCTCCCTTCCTCTCCTCCTCTCTCCACTCCTTCCTCTCCCTTCCCCTTACATTTCCCCCTCCTTCCTCTTCCCCTTCCCTACTCCTTCCCCTTTCCCTTACTCCCTCCTTCCTTCCTCTCCTTTCCCCTTCACCTCCTCCTTCCCCTTCCTCCCTCTTCCTCTTCCCCATTTCCTCACACTTGCTTCACTTATTCCTCTTCCATTTCCCCCATTCTTCCTCTTCCTCCTCTTCTTCACCCTCCCTCTCCTTCCCCTTCCTTCCTTCATCTTCCCCTTCCCCTCCTTCCCCGTTTCCATTCCTTCCTTCCTTCTCCCCTCTCTTCCTTCCTCTCCCTTCTCATTTCCCCTTCCTTTCTTCTCCTCCCTTCCCCTTCCTTCCTTTCCGTTTACCTTCCTCCCTTCCTTCCTTCCTTCCTCTCGGTTCCTCTCCTTCCTCTTTCCCCTTTCTTCCTTCTTCTATCATCCTTTCCCCTTCCTTCTTTTCTTCCTCTCCCTTCCTCTTCCTCTCCTTCCTTCCTCTCCCTCCCCCTTTCCCCTTCCTTCCTTCCTCTCCCTTCCCCTTTGCCCTCCCTCCCCCCTTCCCCTTTCCTCCCCCTTCCTTCCTCTCTCTTCCCCTTTTCCCTCCCTTCCCCTTCCCCTCTCTTCCCCCTTCCCCTTCCTTCCTCTCCCTTCCCCTCCTTCACCTTCCCCTTCCTTCCTTCCTCTCCCTCGTCTTTTCCCCTTCCTTTCTCTCCCTTCCCCCTTTCCCTTCCCCTCTCTTCCCCTTCCTTCCTCTCTTCCCTTTCCTTCCTTTCCCTTCCCCTCCTCCCCCTTTCCCCTTCCCCTTTCCCCTTCCTTCCATCATCTCCCTTTCCCTTTCCTTCCATCCTCTAACTCCTCCTTTCCCCTTCCTTCCTTCCTCTCCCTCCCCCTCCTTTCCCCTCTCTTCCCCCTTCCCCTCCGTTCCACTTTCCCCTTCCTTCCTTCCCCCTTCCCCTCCCTCCCTCCCTCCCCTCCTTCACCTTTCCCCCTCCTTTACGTCACCCCTTTCTCCTCCCCCCTTAAGCCCTCCGAGTCTCGCTCTCTTTTAGAGAGCGGCCTAGGCCTCTCCAGAAGAGAGCATGGAGAGCCCGGGGCGTCCCCTGAGCACCTCTTAATTACGGCCGGAGCCGCCGACCTCGCCTTCAGGAAACCCATGCGACCGTGCACCTCAAACGTGCCTCTTGTGTAATCCTCATTATATAAAAATAAATGAATAAATAAATAAATAAATAAATAAATGTATAAATAAATAGACAGATATATAAAATAAATAAATAAATGTAAGATAAATAAGTGAATAGAATATGATAACTAAAAATAAATAAATAAACTTGATAAATAAATATATAAACATATAAATATAAGATATATAGGTGAATAGAATAAGATAATTAGAAAATAAATAAATCAATCAATCAACCAATAAATAAATGAATAAAAGGGAAAGGAGGAAAATACCCTAAATTGACAGATAAATAAATAAAATTGATAAATAATTATACAAATAAACAAATAAAAGTAAGATAAATAGATAAATAGAATAAGATAACTAAAAAATAAAAAATAAATTAAAAATAAATAAAAGAGAGGAGGGAGGAAAATATCCTAGATGATATCTCACACGTGTCTTTGGGCAACATACCTTATAAGGCAAGTTTCGTTGTAAAACTCTAGAACCACGCAAGCACGAACATTTAACATGAAACATGCGTTGTCTAATAGCTCCTAACCTAATATGACCTAACCTAATATGACCTAACCTAACCAAACCTAACCTATCATAACTTAACCCAACTAAACCTTAACCTAACCACACCTAACTAAACCCAGCAAACCTAACCTAATCAATCCCAATATAACCTAACTTAATATAATTAAACCTAATATAACATAACCAAACCTAGCCTAACTGAACCTAATGTTACTAAACCTAACCTAAGCAAAACTAACCTAACGTAAACATTCCATTTACAGACACACACACACACATATATATATATATATATATATATATATATATATATATATATATATATATATATATATATATATATATATTTATATATATATATATATACACTGAATGGTCCCCAGTGCAGATATTATTATTATTATTATTATTTTTTTTTTTACCACATTAACTTTTTCACTTTAGTTCCATGTCATCACGATCGAGACTCACAATGCGCTCGACGGAGACATATGCGAAAAAGAAAAAAATATATATATAGATATACATATAGTTCAAATATAAAAACTTGAAAAATAGGTTTGTGTGATACTGGTTTAGAACCCACTTTGCTATTGACGCTGACCAGTTGTATTTTCATTTCTGAAATTACATAATTGTTGTTTTTGTTTTTAATTAATAAGAAAATAGCTGAAGCGTTTGCATATTTTAATGCTGAAGCGGCAGGTCCTGCTTTTGTATACACATTTCTATTTATTTGTCTATTTATCTAAATCTACTAATTTGTTTAAATTATCTATTTATCTAATTCATCTTTGTTTTTAATTATTTGTTTATTAATTCATTTACTTGTTTATCTATAACTTTTTTGTTGATGTATAACCTTCTTCCTTAGTGCATAACTATGTAACGTCTGGGTTCCAATAATTTTTTTACCTCGATTGTTCTAGATGTAACGGTGTAACGCTATTGTTTGAGACGTTACAGTTGATATTAAGCATTCGTTCGCTACGTGACAGAGATGATCCCGAGTTCGATCCAGTGCCACACAGACTCCATGTTGACGTCGTCCGTTCCACAGTTCTTCCAGTTCCAAGTCTTCTAAAAAGACGTCTTGGTATTATTCCAGTACCACGCAAGTACATTTTTCACTTCTTTCGTTTTTGCATTTCAAAGATCTATTTTTTCTTTTCTTTTTTATGGAATGGGTATTTTAGGTTAGGGTATATTAGGTTAGGTTAGAACATACGTTAGGAGCTATTAGACAACGTAGACTTTACGTTAGATATACGTGCTTGCGTGATTGTGGAGTTTTACCGATGCCTTTCCCGGAGTTTGACCTAGGCCAACGTAAGACAGCTCGATATTGACCTGATTTTTGGTGTACATAGACGAAAGAGAAAAAATGGACTCTGAAACGAGATTCTCGAGCCTCTTCCTCGACGCAAACCGCCCCGGCCGGCCGCCGAAAGGAAGTGGTCTTTATTCGCAGTCAGCAGCGGCCACGCGACGCCTCACCGCCAATTCGGACGCCGGACTGCCAAGGTCCCGCCCGCGAATCCGCGCGTCAGCCAATGAACGGCCGAGATTCCAGGTCCACCCGCCCACACGCACGCCCGCGAAGGTGCCACGGCACCCTCCCTCCCGCCCACTCCCCGCCCGCGTGCGCTACCGTCCGCCTACGCCCATGCCGGTTCTGAATGGAAGTCCAAACGCATTTCGTTCCTACTCGAATGCACATCACGCGCATGCGCTTCTGGGACCCAGGTTGAGGGCCAGCGATGGGGGGATTGTGTGAATAATGAATATTTATACACACACACACGCACGCACATACACATATATATTTACACACACAGACACTTACAAACATAAATACACAAATACACACACGCACATAAACATACATATTTACACACACACACATAAACACTTACAAACATACATACACAAATACACACACACACATATACAAACATACGCACTTACAAACATACACAAATACACACACGCACATACACACACATATTTACACACACACACACAAACATACATACACAAATACACACACACACATACAAACACGCATACACAAATACACACGCATACAAACACACATACATATACATAAACACACACACACACGCACACACACATACAAACACGCATACACAAATACACACACATACAAACACACATACACAAATACATCCACATACATAAACACACACACACACACACACACACAAACATACAAACATACACACAAACATCAAAGAATGAACGACAAAGAAAGACGGGGGATACATAATAAAACAAAGATGAAAAATGAAGAAAAAGAGGTTTAATTACGAAGATTTATGTATTTACTTATCTATTATCAATTTGTTATATCTATTTTATATTCATATTTTTACTTATCTATTTATTTATCTTTTTATCAACTGGACTCTGGACTGGAAGTGTACGGGTGTGAGAGGGGCTATGTGGAGGAAATTGAAAAAAATATATATATAACAAAAAAGAGATATAGAGAGAGAGAGAGAGAAAAGAAAGAAAAAATAAAGAAAGAAAGAGGAGAGAGAGAAAGAAGAGAGAGAGAGAAAAAAGAAAGAAAAAGAGAGAAAGAAAGAAGAGGGAGAAAGAAAAAAGAAAAGAGAGACAGAAAGGAAAAAGAAAAGAGAGAGATAGATAGATAGAGAGAGAGAGAGAGAGAGATTATATGTTGATGATGATGAAGGGAACGAAGAACAAATGGACAATAAGAGGAGAACAGGGAAGAACATACAGAAGTTCTGGAAAAAACATGAAGAGGAATATTACTCCATAGAAAGAGATATAATGAAAAATGAAGCTCAAGGAAGACGGAGAAGGAGCGAGAAGAGGAAGCAAGAAGGAATAAGAGAAAAAAAGAGGAAAAAAAGGAGGGAAAAGGAATGGAAAGAAGAGAAGGAGGAGGAGGAGAAGCAGGAGGAGGAGAAGGAGGAGGAGGAAGAGGAGGAGAAGGAGGAGGAAGAAGAGGAAGAAGAGGAGGAGGAGGAGAAGGAGGAGAAAGAGGAAGAAGAGGAGGAGGAGGAGGAAGAGGAGGATCAAGAAACGTCATTGAATATGGATATCAAGAGAACAGAGAGAGATAGGAAGAAGTGAGGAAGAAAATGAAGAGGAATGGAAAAAAAAGGGAGGAGGAAGAGGAGGAGGAGGAGGAGGAGGAGGAGGAAGAGGAGGAGAAGGAGGAAGAGGACGGGGAGGAAGATGAGTAGGAGGATAAGTAGGAGGAGGAGGAGGGCGAGGAGGATAACAAGGAGGAAGAGGACGGGAGGAGGATTAAGGTGATGATGATGATGAGGAGGAGGAGGAGGGAGGGAAGAGGAGGTGGAGGATTGGGAGGTGGAGGAGGACGAGGAGGAGGAGGAGGACGAGGAGGAGGAGGACGAGGAGAAGGAGGACGAGGAGGAGGAAGAGGAGGACAAGGAGGAGAAGGATGATGAGGATGAGGAGGACTAGAGGAAGAGAAGACTGGAGAGGAAGTTGAAATGGAATGTTGGAGATGGAGAAGAAGAGACAGGAGTGAGACAGGGAGGAAGAGGAAGATTAGGAGGGATTAGGGGTATTAGGGGGAGTAAGAGGAGAATTAGGAAGAGTAAGAGGAGGAGGAAGAGGAGGAGTCACCCACAATCAAATAATACAGAGAAAGAGAGAGAGAGAGAGAGAGAGAGAGAGAGAGAGAGAGAGAGAGAGAGAGGATGAGAGGAGAGAGGGAAGAGAGTGAAATAGAGAGAGAGAAGAGAGTGAAATAGAGAGAGAAAAGAGAGAGAAGAGAGAGAAATAGAGAGGAAAAGAGAGGAGAGGAAAGAGATAGAGAGAAAAAGAGAGAAAAAGAGAGAATGAAGAAGCGACTTCCCTTTACATATTCTATTCTGGCCGTCGCAAGGCGATTTTATTCATGTTGGAGGGTGAGGCTTCAAGCAGGACCTCGGGCCGAGGGCGTCAGGTGGTACTTGGGTTCAAGGGCGAGGTACGAGGTCGACCTCAAGGAGGACCTGCTTCTGCTCGAGGGCCAGAACTGACGCGGGAGAGGATGAGAGAGGCGCCGAGGACAACGTGGTGCTCAAGGGCCAGGTGCTTGTGGTCTCCGCTCTCTCTCTCTCTCTCTCTCTCTCTCTCTCTCTCTCTCTCTCTCTCGGGTCAACGTGGGTGTCGAGAGGAATGTATGGCCTGAATGCTAATGGGAGGAGGAAGAGGAGGGAGGGAAGAAGAGGAGGAAGAAGAGGAGGAGGAGGAAGTGAAGAGGAGGAGGAGGAGGAGGAGGAGGAGGAGGAGGGAGGAGAAGGAGGAGGGGAGTACGAACATGAAGACAAGGAGAAATGAGGAGGAAGAAAAGGAAGAAGAGGAGGAAGAGAGAGAGAGAGAGAGAGAGAGAGAGAGAATCCTGCGTCACCTGCGTCGCCTGTGTCGCCTGCGTTGCCTGTGTCACCTGTGTTGCCTGTGTCCCCTGTGTTGCCTGTGTCACCTGTGTTGCCTATGTCGCCTGCGTTGCCTGTGTCACCTGCGTTGACTATGTCACATGCGTCGCCTGCGTTGCCTGTGTCTTAGTTTACGCACAGACATATCGGAAACTAGCCTCCACTCCAGATAATGACCAATTTGAAACTCTACTCACACTCCTTCTTTCAATGTCTTAACTACTTCCACCTTCTTGGCGCCATATTGCCACCCCCCCCATCACTCCCCCCCCCATGATGATAGAACCGCTGGTTACCCGCAACAAAAGACAAACGCCTCTTTGGTCCTCACCCCTCTTCGCGGTCCCATCGCGGGGGAGAAGCGGGGGAGAGGGGAGGGGGAGGGGGGAAGGGGGAGAGGGGAGGGGGGAAGGGGAGGGGGAGGGGGGAAGGGGAGGGGGGAGGGGGAGAGGGGAGGGGAAAGGGGAAGGGGGAATGGGGAAGGGGAAGAGGGGTTTTATCGAATCCCCATTGTCCTCTTCTGTGTCACCCCACCCCTCGCCTTGCTTCCCCCCTCCTCCCCCTCCCTTCATTACCCTCCGTCCCGTTCCCTTCTTGCTCTCTTATGTCTGGAGTCTCCTCTCTCTCTCTTTCTCTCTCTCAATATTTTAGCTTTTTATGTACTCTCCTACGAGTCTTTTTTCTTTTTATATTATCATCAATCATTCATCAACTCTATCCCCCCGCCTCTCTCTCTCTCTCTCTTTTAGCTTTTTATGTACTCTCCTTTGAGTCTGTTTTTTATCAATCATTCATTCACTATATCCTCTCTCACTCTCTGTCGGTCTTTCCCTCTCTCTCTCTCTCTCTCTCTCTCTTCCTCTCTCACTCTCTCTGTCCCTCTGTGGTTGAAATGGAGGGACATAGACAAGGGTGTCTTATGTCCTCACATTTAATCGTTTCCATTAAAAAATTAAAAAAGGAAAACGAAGAGTCCTAAAGACAGAGACAGAGACAGAGAGAGAGAGAGAGAGAGAGAGAGAGAGAGAGAGAGGAAAGTGGGTGTACTCATAAGCACTCACACACACACACACACACACACGCACGCACGCACACACACACACACACACACACAACCTCGAGGCGCGGTGGTTAAAGTTCTCGCCTGCCACTACGGTGGTCCGGGTTCGACTCCCGCTCAGGGCTGAAATAATTTCAGTATCGCTTCGCTGCGGGGTGTTACTCCAACTCTCTTGGGCGGGGAGTTGGGTGTGTGTGTGCGTGTAAGGTCACAGTATTACCCACAGATCGGTCATACGAGCTCTGAGCTCTCATCCAGGAGGTTAATAAATGTCGATCATGAGTCCAACACGTGATCCAAGACCATGGTGAATCACTCACACACACACACACACACACACACACACACACACACACAAACAAACAAAGCCTTAGGCTCCTTAAGAAATAGCCCGTATTGGTTGCCTAAGTTTTATATAGATTCAGTCCTTTAGGGACTTTAGTGAAATCCCCTACGGACCAGAGTCGCGCAGCACTCTTTTTGTGATTGGAGAATTGTCTCCACTCAAAGGAGAATGGTGATTGTCTTTTAACTCTCTTTTATTTTATCTTTTATAACTTTTAACTCTTTTAACTAACTTTATGTTTTTAACTCTCCCGTCTTTCTGATTTCAATATATATATATATATATATATATATATATATATATATTAAATATATATATATATATAGATGGATAAGAAATAAACCAATTAGATAAAATAAAGTGATAAGGATAATTATAATAATAGTAATAATACTGATATTAACAACAGCATCAACAACAACAATAATAATAATAATGATAATAATAATAACAATAATAATAATGATAATAACAACAATTATATACACACACCACTATCATGGCTACTATTACTATCACTGTTATAACTAGTAATATTACTACTTCTTGTACATCTACAACTTGTGTTACAACAGTTATTAGTAATACATCAACTACTAATAGTACTACTACACTATCATCACACTATTACAATTAGTATTACTACTGCTATTACTATTACTATTGTTCAAGTAGTGCTACTATTCTACTATTGTTATTCTTCGCCATAATATCAATCTGGGTCGTGACCTAGGTTCTGATCGTGAGTGACCTTGACCTGCGGAAGACCAAGAGAGTTGGGGCGGAGAAGATCACACAAGGACGCCGAAGAAGGAAGCACCCCCCTTCCTAAGGGCTCGGAAGCCCGAAGAAGTCCCGATGGCTTGGGCCGCCATCAGCAAGAGGGACTAATGAACTCCCCGCTTTTGACTCTGAAGGGCACAGAGTCCAGTCCCTGACGAAGAAATGGCTTGGGCAGCCATTAAGGGACCGAAGGAAACATGGGACTCCCCGTTTTTGACTCTCCAGGGCAAAGAGTCCAGTTCCTGGCGAAGAAATGGCTTGGGCAGCCATTAAGGGACCAATGGAACCATGGGCTCCCCGTTAATGACTCTTATGGGCAAAGAGTCGGGTCCCTGTTGAAAAAATGGCTTGGGCAGCCATTAAGGGACCAATGGAACCATGGGCTCCCCGTTGATGACTCTCATGGGCAAAGAGTCCAGTCCCTGTTGAAGAAATGGCTTGGGCAGCCATTAATTGACCAAAGGAATCACGGGCTCCCCGCTGATGACTCTCAAGGGCAAAGAGTCGAGTCCCTGTTGAAAGAAATGGCTTGGGCAGCCATTAAGGGACCAGCGGAATCATGGGCTCCCCGCTAATGACTCTCATGGGCAAAGAGTCGAGTCCCTGTTGGAGAAATGGCTTGGGCAGCCATTAAGGGACCGAAGGAACCATGGGCTCCCAGCTTTTGACTCTCATGGGCAAAGAGTCGAGTCTCTTCAGCTACAAGATGGCTTGGGCAGCCATCGATGAATGGCTAAGTTTCCTTCTCGTCCAAAAAAAAAAGGTCATGCGAGAGACCTTGCGGGATTTAGCACAGCTCTGTATACGGGCTTGAAACATACGGACCATCGAAAAGGGCTTTTTATACGGGCTTGAGATATACGGGCTAAACTCTACGTTGAAAAGTCACTGACAAGACTTAATAGCCATATCCGTTGTGAAAAAGGCCTTGAAAACCCTTCGTGGACACGACAAAACATTGGGCTTCAAAAATGGGCTTCATAAAAGGGCACAAAACGCATTAAAATGCTCTGATCAGAATTTTTGGGCTCTCAGAACATTTTTGGGCTTTTTTGAGTGGGCATATAAAAGCCTCATTTCAACAATTGGAATTACTTGGGCTTCATTTCATTATGGGGCTATTCCCTCAGCTGAATAAAATCGTCTGACTACAGTGGGCTTGATAATATTGTTTAACATGTTATTTTGATGTTCTTTGGCCTAAAGTAAAGTCCTAAGCTGTACAAAATCACTTAGTATGAACTAAAAAATATTACACAAAAAATTTCATTACCATATCCATAGACAGACTGAACTATGTCATCCAGTACATACAAACACGCACACACACACACACACACACACACACACACACACACACACACACACATACATACAAACACGCACATACACACACACACACATACATACAAACACGCACACACATGTACACACACACACACACACACACACACCTGCACGTTTTCTTGCTTGTTTATGGTGGTCCGTCGGTGATGGACGACAACAGTGCTCCGGTGAAGTGTGATGGCGTCAATGAAGCTGGGTGGTGATGCTGAGGTCTTTGCCGCTGACGCCAGCAGAGGTGATTGTGGAGCACAATTCTTGACTCCCATATTCTTCCACACAAAGGCACCGCAGAGAACCGGCCAACTTTTTCGTCCAGGTGCAGGATGAAACGGGTGTCTCACGGGAAGCTTGCTGGGGGTGTTGATGTCGGTCCACTCAGGATGGCCGCTGTCCTCTGATGTGCTTTTACAAATTATACATTTCTCTATAATGTGAGGGATCTGAATGTAAGTTATGCATATCACAAAAATCTATCAGGTATAAGATAATTATGACTGTCAACTTCGTAATAAAACAAAAGTTTTCTCTTGAGCATTTTATCATTATTATTATTTTGTCTTTTTTTGGCGAGGTGGGATTTAAGAGAAAAGAATAGGGGAGCGGAACCCCTCGAATGTTAAGAATTCATGAAGGGGGATGGGTGGAGTGATAAAGGTTGAGAGGCATGGGTTTGTAAGGACAGAAGCGCTGGTAAGCTACAGTCCATCACGACTTCACTCCTGTGTGAGTCCACCTCTTCGGCGCCAAACTGTCGCCACGGACAGAAGCGCTGGTTATCAGTGTTTACGTCTTTGGCTTCTGCCAATCCCTTCCCATTTTCTATTTTTCATTTTTTTTCTCTTTGTTTGTCTTCCTTGACTTCCTGCTTTCTTTCCTCCTTGCCTATTACCTCATCTCCCTCTTTTTCCTCTTCCTTATCTTCCTTTTCCTTTCTTCCCTTCTTTCTTATTTCGATTTTTTCTTCCCATTTTCTATTTTTCATTTTTTCTTTCCATTTTTTCTTCGTTTGTCTTCCTTTACTTCCTTTTTTCTTTCCTTTTTACCTACTTCCTCAACTTCCTCTTTTTCCTCTTCCTTTTCCTTTCTTTCCTTCTTATTTCCTTGTTTTTCATTATAATTTCTCCTCGTTTGTCTTAGTTTCCTTTCTTCTTTCTCTCCTCCTTGCCATCTTCCTCATCTCCCTCTTTTTCCTTCTCCTCGTCTTTCTTTTTCTATCTTCCCTTCTTACTTTTCCCTCCTTCCTTCTTACCTATTTCTCCGTTTCCCTCTCCTCATATGCCTTCCTTTCCTTTCCTTCGTTTCTTCTTTCCTTCCTTCCTTCCTTCCTTCTTCCTAACTTCTGTTTAGCCAAGTCTCCTCTCCCTATAGTTATATTGTTCATGTTTCTCTTATTCCTTTTGTGCTGCAGAACAAAAAAGAACAAAGAAAAATATTTCCTTTGATCCTGTTTTGTTTCCTTTAATCTTTTGTTTACCCTCCTTATCTTATTATTTTTGTTGTTTTTGTTTTTATTCTTGTTCCTGTCTTTTATAGTCTCCTTCTCCATCTTCCTCTTTCCAGTTCTCAATTGCCTCTTTCCTTGCCCAGTTCGGTTGTTTTCTTCTTCGTAGATGGTCTTTTTTTTTTACTTTTTTTTCCAGTTCTTAGTTTCAAAATCTTTGAACACTGAGGTCTATGCGTCTTAAAATGGGCGTAATTACTCCAAATTCAATCTGAGACTCCAGGGACACGAAGCTTAGCGCTTCCAGGTAGCTGTGAATGATTCCAGGGCAGACTGGAAATTCCCAGAGACTTCAATTCTTTTGTCGAAGTTTCTGGAAGGGAACAGAAAGGGGTTTATTTTCTCTCGATTAAAGATGGACGCCTGTGATGTACACGGGTCGCCATTTTGTCTGTTTACTAAGGCTAAAGAAGGAAATCAGCGGGAACTGGTTTACCAACAAAGTAGTTAACGAATGGAATAAACTTAGTAATTATGTAGTGAGCGCTGAAACTATTGATTGTGTTAAGAGAGATGTTTTTATGAATGGGGACGAAGAGTGGTAGGGGAGATTTAACCACCTAGTATAGGCCTTATGGTCTTTTGCATTCACCTGTATTCTTATGTTGGTTATAGTCCTACTGCATTGCTTCTGACCCAACTATTTCCTTCCCCCTTTTTTTTTCATACATCCTCCTTTCTTTAGTTTTTATCCTCGCTTATTTTTGGTCTCTGTATTTTTTTTTTTTTCATTTATTATTATTATCTTTTTTCTATCTTCATGTTTTGGGCTCCAACTATGTCTGGAGATCGTTTATTCAATTCCACCTGTCTCCGCTTAGGGGAGATAAACTTATTATTTTTTTTATCTTTGTTATTAAAGACCCAGGGCAGTGGACAGGGTGCAGGGATGACCCGTCATCTAGGAGGTGCTAAGATGGGAGGGAGGGTGGAGGGGTGTGGAGTGTTTTCGGGGATGGAATGGGTGGGAATGATTTTATGCCTTGTCCTTTTTGGCTACCTCCCTGGTAAGGGGGAAAAAGCCTTGGTATATGTATGTATGTATGTTATTAATTATCATTATTTCCGTATTTTTGGTTTTGTATACCCTCGTTCCTCTCGCTGACGTCTTTGTCTTTGTTCTCATTAGACTAAGGATGGATCCTTTATCGCTTGGAGAAGCTTTTCAAGGTACACAGACTCAGACTACAAGCCCAAAGCTACTTCTACATCTCGGTTGGAATCTCACTTGTCAAGCGGGTTAGAGCGTCGCTACTTGCGGAGAAGGTCGAGGGGGTGGCGGTTCGAATCCTGCCACCGGCGAACTTGAACCAAGGGCATGGTTAATTAAATTCCATGATACAAAGTCATCTGTAAGGGGCACCGTCCTAGCCTCCCGATAGGTGGAAGTTTATGACCTTAAACCGTAAAAAAAAAAAAAAAAAAAAAAAAAAAAAATTAGGACGAGGCAGCATCCCACGAAGTGTCATACAAAATCTTTCTAATTACAGGAATTAAATTAATAAAAGAGGGAGTAATAATGAGCATTTCTCTATTTTGTTCAATAGTGTTACATGGAGTTACGTGGACAAACCAACAGCAAGAGACCAATTGGTCCTTACAGGGCTGTTTCGGAACCTAATCTATCATTAATATCATTATTACTATTATTTATTTATTTATGTATTTATTTATCCATATCTCCATTTATTTATTCATTTATCTGTTTATCTATCATTTGTCTATATATGATATTTATACAGGCCAATCAAGACATTCCAACTCTTCTTTCTTACTAGTGTAGGCCTTATGGTCTCTTGCAGTCTCCTTCATTCTTATGTTCTTATGTTCTTTCTTTTAGCGTTTCTTTCCTCATACAAGAGCGACGAGAACGATAAGAACAATAAGAACAGTTTGGACAGGATCAACAAGAACAAGTAGAACAGGTTGGGGGAAGAACAGGAACAATATGAACAAGTAGAACAGTATGGACAAGAACAATAAGAAAAATAACAGCTACGAAAGGATCAACAAGAACAAGTAGAACATCTACGAAAAGAGATCAACAAGAACAGTAAGAAGAACATCACCAGCGAGGTGAACAAGAACAATAAGAACAAATACATCAATAACAAAATCAACAAGAACAATAACAACATCCACAAGATTAAAATGAACAAGAACAAGAAGAACAAAAACAACTTGGACAAGATCAACAAGAACAAGAACAGCTAGGGCAGGGCCAACGAGAACAATAAGAACAAGTAGAACAGCTCTGACAAGATCAACAAGGAAATGAATAATAAGAACAAAAAATAACAAGAACAACAACTATGACAACAACCCTTTAAGTTGTACAGCCAGACCCGATTTTTGAAAAAAAAAAACTTTTTATATATTTTTTTTATTTTTTATTTTTTTTTCGGTGGCGCCAAAGAATCCGGATAGAAACACCTCCTCCCTCGCCCGTGGAGAGCGGACAAGGGCTCTTCTAACACGACCGGAGGAGGAGGAGGAGGAGGAGGAGGAGGAAGGAGGGGAAGAGGATGAAGAGGAGGAAAAGGTGGAAGAGGAGGGGGAAGAGTGTGAAGAGGAGGAAGAGGAGGGGAGGAGGAGGAAGAGAGAGAAGAGGAGGAAAAGGAGGGGAGGAGGGGGAAGAGAGAGAAGAGGAGGAAAAGGAGGGGAGGAGGGGGAAGAGAGAGA
>NC_134800.1:4886111-4898611 GCF_046742065.1 Oratosquilla oratoria | reverse complement strand
TCTTTAAGAAATAACAAATTCCCTCGGGCTTATCCTAGGCGTGTGTTGGCTCGTTAAGTGGTCTGACATTAGATCCAAGGAAGAACAAAAGGTGAACGTACGTGTGTGTGTGTGTGTGTGTGTGTGTGTGTGTGTGTGTGTGTGTGTGTGTGTGTGTGTGTGTGTGTGTGTGTGTGTGTGTGTGTGTGCGTGTGCGCGCGCGCGCCTCTCTGCTTTCCTTTTCTATCGTTCTTAGATTATCATCACCAATTTTGCGTTGCTCGTTTCTATATATATATATATATATATATACATATATATATATATATATATTATATATATATACACATTTATGAGGATTACCTTACAGATGAAGGTAATAAAGATGTCCTAATAATGAAATACCAGCATAGGGCCGTTCTGAAAAGAAGTGAAACCGGAGGAAGAGGCTTCCATAGCCTCAATGTCCTTGTGTAAAATACATATGTCTTGACACAGTCATTATCATATAAATTTTGCTTGTAGTGTTGCATAGCCTACATATATGAACACACACACACACACACACAGGTATTAGGGTGTGTAGAATTGACCCACGATACACATACATACACGCATAATCTTGCATAGAGATTCATTAGGGTGTGTAGAACTGACCCAAAGTACACATACATACACACAGCCAGGCAATGTGAGTAAAACTGACCTAAGATACACATATATATATACACACACACACACATGGCCTTACATAGGCATTGGGTGTGTACAATTGACCCAAGTGTTTTCATACTCATTATCCTCTCTCTCTCTTTCTCTTTCCTCTGCTGACGCGTCTGACTGTCAGTCTGTCAGTTCTGGGGACAGTTTCGATATCTCCTTCTGACGTCACGTCGCCCTTCTGCGACCAGAGCTTGTTTGGTTAAACTACGTTCTCAAGTTAACTTGTTAGCAGTGAACTCTTCTTGAACTTTCAAGATGTGCCCTCAGAGGGGTTCTTATATATATTTATATTTTATTTATTCATTCTTTTATTCATTTATTTAAATCTTTTCTATTTATTTCATTTTAATTTTAGTTTGTCTTATTTAATTTTATTTCATCTTTATTTATCATTATTATTATTTTTTTTTTTTTTTCTTTTTTTTTTTTTGGGGGGGAGCCGGTGTTACGAGGAGTCTCTCGCTTTACGTGGTTCAGAAATTACGTCGGCGAGGGTCTGAGAGACCATGTGGGTCTTGACTGTCTGCAGAAAGACCATCTGTGAGGGGCAATGAAACCTGAGACTACTCTTTCCAATTTTCAAAAAACCAAAGACTTTTTTTTTTGTCTTTACGTGGTTCAGGAGCTACATCGGCGATGGCCTGAGAGACCATGTGGGTCTTGACTGTTTGCAGAAAGACAGGGTAATGAAACGTGAGACTGATCTTTCCAAATTTGGAAAGCCCGAAGACGTTTTTTTTTTATCCGATTTTTTTTTAATCCGATTTTTTTTTTTTTTTTTTTTGTGCTATGTTCGAGAAACTAAGAGAGTGAACAGACACATCAGCCTGGATGATAATTGCATTCGGCTGGGCTGTATGGAACAGTGCACACGCTTGCAAGGAGTGGGATGATTTGCAGGAAAATACAAAAGAGGTCTTATTAGGCGAATTTCTGGAACAGTGTCCACGTCAGTCAGACTGAGGATATCTTCAGTGGGTCTTCTTCAGCTGTAGCCCTAAGAGGCTTCGCCTTTATCCCTTGGGGCTTCATCTGTAGCCCCTGGGGCTTAACCTATAGCCCCAGCTTCGAGTACAAGACATTTCTTCTTCTAAGTGCATTCCCTTGGATCAATATAAATAATTGAACAAATACAGTTTCTCAGGTATATTTGTATCCCTGATTTATCTAAATATTTTTTCTAATGATATTAGTTTTTTCACAAAAACTGGGGAAAGTTAAGAGAAGATTTAATTGTACATTATGGAGTGGGAGCACAAGGAAAGATTGAGAATTAGTGTCTTAAAGGGATCTTTCTGGTTCTCTGTATCCGTCATCACGAGTCGTGGTGGGGGGTTTGGGGGAAATATGGGGGGGGGTAGCCTTTGCCAAGCCCCTCCAGCTACTCCCTTGCGAGGAAGGAGACGTGGGAGAGGAACTGAGGATTTCGTCTGGATCAAAGGGAGGCTGGCGCGATGTGATATCAGGACGCTGAGGAATAGGAATCGTGTTCTCTCTCTCTCTTTCTCTCTCTCTCACACACACACACACAAATGCAAATACACACGGGTATACCAAGAAGGCTAGTGCGTGTTTCCTTAAAAGAATGAATGAAAAAAAGAGAATGTTTCACAATGAGCAAGAAGCCGGGAGAGAATGATAGGAACGTTCTTGAAAAAATGTGAAAACGACCTTAAGCAGTATGTAGACATTCTCATTCTCCTGAAGGGAAGGTCATCATTAGATAAGTAGAAAATACAAAGAAGAAACTATGGGAATGCCGGTGCCTTTAATACAACTTTACACGCACACATACACACACACACATACACACACACACACACAAACACACACCAACTAAACCTCAGCAGCAATGAAGGGACAACCTTTGACCTAATTATCACTGATAATGTCTATGGATATCCGGTCGCATTATACAAACACACCATCATATGAGGACAACAACGCCTAGCACATCATACACTCAAAATAGAGTAGTTTTTAATTTCCATTAATTGTATATTGTCAGTGTATCTCTGTATTAATACTAGGTCAATAAACCTATCATTATTATTATTATTATCATTATTATTATTATTATCATTGCCACACACACGAGGTACTAATGTAGGAGTGACAATGAACAACTTTTTTGGGTGCATGATGGATGCAGAATGGATTGACACGGCTACCCTTTTATAAAGGGGAAAATCCTTTTGGTAAATGCATGTCTTGTATATGCGTATGTATATAACTACTGAAAGACGAAGGAACACAAATTCAATTTCATGTCATCAGCAGAGCTTTGGACCAAAAGTCAACCGTGACCTCGTTTTTTACCTTGAATAGAGGTATTCAAATGGGTGATGCAGGCAAGGTCATCATATTAAGACAACAGTGCAGGACTCGCAGTAATGGATATAAATTGGACAAATTTAGGTTTAAGAAGGAAATAGGCAAGAATTGGTTTACCCATAGAGAGGTCAACGAATGGAACAGACTTGGTAACCATTGACTGGTGGTAAAGGACGTAGAACTATATAGTGTAGGCCTTATGGTCTCTTCCAGTCAATCCTTATGCTTTTAAAACCACTGTACGTCGGTCTCGCCACTGTCATGAGGCACTTTGGAGGTCGAAGAAAACGGAACCGAAAAAGAAAAAGGGGAGAGGATGAGGTCGAAGAAAACGGAACAGGAAAAAGAAAACGGGAAGAGGATGAGGTCGAAGAAAACGGAACCGAAAAAGAAAACGGGAAGAGGATGGCGTGACCAGGAGGAACCATAAACTCGATGGGTAGAGATCTTTGATTCGAAAATCAAAGGAGACAAAGAAAACGGAAGGAGGGAATAATAAATGTACAGGTCACAGCACAAAAGAGACAGAGAAGAAAAGAACATAAGAATGGAGAAGAGTGCAAGAGACCATATGGTCTACACTAGGTAGTTCCATGTCCGTTACTACCAACCATCCTTATCCATAAAGTTATCTAACCTCTTAAAAAAGCGAATAGTTTCAGCATTCGCTACTACATGGTTACTAAGTTTACTCCATTCGTTAACCCTATTAGTAAATCAATTCTTGACTATTTCTTTCTTTAATTAAAACTAAAGAAGGAAGGGAGCAGAAATGAAACGAAGAGTATAAACATACAGAAAAATGAAATGTAAAAGAGGAAAATTTGAATACAGACGAATAAAAACGCACACACAGACACACACAAACAAACACACACACACACACACACACACACACACACACACACAGAGTGGACAACACATGAAAGACTCGTGAAATGTAAGGAAGAGACACTCAAACGAAATAAATGCGAGAAAGAAAAGTTAATGACCCAAAATTACGAGGGAAATGTTGCTTTTGAGCGACAGGTCAATCTTCCTTCAAGACTCGCCTTTGTAGGTGATTAAGGCCGAGAATAAGGCTCAGGTTGAACATGGGAATAAGGACGATGAACATGAGAACAAGGGCGATTATTTTGCAATTTCCTTGGCGAGAACCAGCGCTTCTGTCCTTTGTGATTTCAGAGAAGAGGTAAAGGTACGCTTTCTATGGGACGATTATCCCTCAACGATTATCGTTCATGGCTCAACGATGATCGTTCGTGGCTCTACGATGATCGTTCAACGATTATCTAGATTTTTTTTTTTTTTTTTTTAATGGGGCTGTGACGTATTTTTTCTGCCTGAAGGTACGATTTTCTCGGTACGATTATTGTTCAACGATGATCGTTCATGGCTCAACGATGATCGTCCAACGATTATCTAGAGCACTTATTCTTTGTTTTTGAATTTTGGCTCTGTTTTACTTCGAGCTGCTGCAAAGTACGAAGCTGATAATTATCATTTCAACCGAAGCTATAACCAACGCGCTTACTCAAAATAGGATTCCAGGTAGTAGGAAGCGCGCCAACCGCCATTAACGGCTGTGCTAGTAGACTAATTACAAGCATGGAGGAGACTGCAAGGGACCATAAGGCCTACACTAGGCAGTTCCTTACCATCTTTGGGCTAAAAATCGCACTGAGGAGGATAGTAGAAAGGGGAGATTGACTGAGTGTGAGTGTATATGAGAACATAAGAATAGAGGAGACTGCAAGGGACCATAAGGCCTACACTAGGCAGTTCCATGTCCATTACCACCTGTCATCCCCATCCATAAATTTATAAAAACATAAGAACTAAGAAGACAAGTGACCCTAAGGCCTACACTAGGCAGTTCCATGTCCATAACCACCTGCCATCTCTACCCATAAAGTTATAAGAACATAAGAATGAAGGAGACTGGAAAAGAACATAAGGCCTACACTAAGTAGTTCCATGTCCCCGCTTACCTGTCACCTCTATCCATAAAGTTATAAGAACATAAGAATGAAGGAGACTGCAAAAGACCATAAGGCCTACACTAAGTAGTTCCATGTCCCTGACCACCATCTCTATCCATAAAGTTATCTTATATTCTCTCAAAACAAGCAATATGGCTACTAAGGAGAGTAACAAAAATAAATAAATGAATAAATAAATAGATAAATAAATAGAGAAGACACAAAAACCAAGATGAAGACGAGGAAAACGAGGAGGACGAGGGAGAAGAGGAAGAAACAGGAAGAAAAAAACAAAAGAGTAACGAGAAAATAATAATGATGAATCGTGGAAACAGTAATGAGAGGAGGAGGAGGAGGAGGAGGAGGAGGAGGAGGGAGAAAAAGGACTAAGATTAATTGAGACGAAGAGCTGAGGTTTAATGGGAGGTCAGAAAGAAAGAGAGAGAGAGAGAGAGAGAGAGAGAGAGAGAGAGAGAGAGAGAGAGAGAGAGAGAGAGAGAGAGAGAGAGGGAGAGAGAGAGAGATGAAGAGAGAGCTAGATAGATAGGTAGAGAGAGAAAGAAACAGATATATAGATAGATACGTAGATAGACAGATAGATACATACATAAAGATTAATAAATAGATGGATAGAAAGCAAGCGAGGGGGGGATAGAGAGAGAGAGAGAGAGAGAGAGAGAGAGAGAGAGAATGTCAATGTAAAGAAAACAGCGACGACAATGACCCAAAGAATGTCGACAGAATAAAAGACATGACTTACGGGGAATGAGGCTATTGCCAAAAAAAGAAATTACCAAGAATTCATCTTTCTTATTGTTATACATTTTTAACGCGAAATGTGAGTTTTGAAACGTGTTACATGTGGGTTTTGTGCTTTCAAAGTCGTTCAGTTGACAAAACATAAGAAATTCTTCAACTCTCCTTCCTGAAATTTCTCTACAATTAATATTGTCTCAAAATACAGAAGCTTTGTTAAATTATCGGGGTTCCAATGGGATTAATATTCCTTTGTTATTAACTTTGTTGGTTTTGTTAAACTTCTAAGTCAAGGTATAAGAACAGCATCTGATAGATAACTAAAATAAAATAATTCGTCAGCTCCTCTCCATATAAGATTCTTTATCATAATCTGAAATAAACACTTCAAAATTCTTTTCTTGGTCTGTTTTCCCTCATTTTGAAGAATTCAATATTCTCTTTCATGCTTCTTTCTAACAAACACTGCTTCGTATATCAATACTTATTTACCAAAGGATCAATTTATTTCAATCAAACTTGAACGAGCGGGACTCTATTGGCAAGACGGCGTCATTACTGACGTAATGTCGTCGATGAATGTTTACTTCTGCAAAATGGCGCCCGTTTGTCGTTGTACCCCTTTTGTGTTTTGTACTAAAGTTAAACGAGCAAATGTACTCTTTTCTCCACATGTGAAGGGAAATGTAATGACATAGAAAAAATGTCGAAAGACGCATGGATTCTATTTTACACCAAGGAAATGAGAAAAAAGAAAAAAATCAGAGATATCGACAGCAGAGATGTGGGATAATATGAAGAGTCGTTGATGTGTGCGTTCAAGGATGCGTCAATATATGTGTTAGGACATAATAAATGACTATAAAATAAATAAATGCAGACAATAAAGAGACAGAGTAAAGAGTAACAAAACAAAAGGAGGAAGTAGAAAAAAGAATATAATAAAACGAATATTAAAAAAATATTGTGAGATCTTGATTGTATTACTATGACGAACACAAAACGAGTTCATTCTCAAACTTTTCCAATAAGAAATAAATTTTGCTCGTTAGAATCGATGTTTATCCCATTTTTAAATGATTTACCATAATTTCATAGCAAAGAAAACGGTGGTGGATTTTGAGGAATTATTTCCACGTTGTGTTTTTTTTTCTTAAGAAATTCTAATAAACGCCTTCATTTAATATTATGTATTATGTCTTCCATGTGAGGTTTGTGAAATTGAAAATTCCATTGTCCACAGGTCGCGACGACAAACACTAGACCAGTCTTGAGACAAACGTGTCAAGTGAAGAAAAAAAAATAGAAAACGGAGTGTGGGAGGAAGAGGAGGAGGAGATAGGAGGAAGGAAGACGAAATTGAGAAGGAAGGAGATGGGAGATGAAGAAGGAGGAGAAGGTGGAGGAGGAAATGGAGGGAAAGGGAAATGGGAAGTAGAAGAAGAGGAGGAGAAGGAGTAGGAGGAAAATGGGAGACAGAAAATGAGGACAAAGATAAAAATGAAGAGGAAAAGGAGGAAGAGGAGGGGGCGGCGGAGAAGGCGGTAGAAGAGGAGGAGGAGGAGGAGGAGGAGTAGGAAGATGAAAACGAGGAGAAAGAAGAGGAGAAGGAAGCGGAGGAAGAGGGGGAGGAAGGAGAGGAGCGGCAGAGGAAGAAGAGGAGAACGAAGAGGAGGAGGAGGAAGTAGAGGAGAATGAGGAAGTGAAGGAGAAAGATTATGACGATGAGGTGCTGGTGATGATGGTGGTGGAGAAGGAGAACGAGGAGAAAGAGTAAGTTCGAATCCCGAAACCCGTAGGAGCCATCATCCGGGGGGAATAAGGAAGTTTGTATATATATATATATATAACATATATACATGTATGTGTGTATGCAGGTGCATATGGAGGGTATATGTACCTGGTGATTCTCTCGGATGCAAATTTCATTTATCACGGTAACACTGTATTCATTACTTACCTCAATGTATTTTCTTTATACCCCAGAACACACATACGCACACACATACACCTTCGACCATATACATTTAGAGCATAAGAACACAGGAATGAAGGAGACTGCAAGAGACCATAAGGCATACACTAGACAGTTCCATGTCCATGACCACCTATCATCCCCATCCATATATTTTACAACCAACAGTTTCAGCGCTCACTAACTAGATGGTTACTAAGTCTATTCCATTCGTTAACCACTCTATCGGTAAACCAGTTCTTGTCCAGTTTTCTTCTTAAGGAAGAGCCAAGGCGAAGAGGCACTCATGAAGTCTGAATTACGTTTCAGGATTTCTAAAGTCGGCTGTGGCTGGCTGGAGAATCTGTCCAATTGGACTCGCCTCTAGAGGATCGTTAAGTTCCACGTTAGGTTGAATAGGGTTTAGAGAAGCGGGTTAAGCTAAACCAGAGACTCTTCTAAGGGGATCATGTAAGCCTTAATCCTTCTGAAGGTGTCTGAAGTTCTCTGAAGCTGCCTGAAGTCTACTGAAGTAGACCGAACTTTACTGAATTTATATGAAGTTGATTAAAGTCACCCGAGGTCCTTAAAATCATCTGGGCTTACCTGAAAGTCAACTGAAATTACCTAATTTTTTATTTATTTTTACATGAAGTCGACTTTAAATTACCCGAAATCGACTGAAGGTTGACTTATTTTGCGTGAGGTCGACTGAAATGACCTGGAGTGGACTGAAGTAGCGTGATGCCGACTGACTCTGCATTAAATCTCCTGAAGTCTACTAAAGTTCCTTGAAGTCGACTGAAACCATCTGAAGTTTTCTGAAGTTGCCATAAGTCTCATTGTCAAACATGCCATTCATGCATGTCCTTCTGTTGCGTGAACAGCTGCTGATCGAGAATGAATGACTGCACAAGTTGGGTGACTGTCACTTATGCGACGCTGTTGGAGACGATGGAAGCGACACGAAGGTTGAGTGAACAGATTAATTAAATAATCCTGATCCACATCCTGAAACGTTATCTTAACTGCCTTGAGGGCTTAATCCCGTGCTGACCTTATTACTCAGCTTGGAGTGGATGAACGAGTTTAGTGAGTGAGCCGTTTGGAAGAGATTAAGTAATCAAATGGATGCATGCGATGGCACACATACACTCCCACATATGTACGCAGGTACACACACACACACACACACACATACACACAAACATACACACACACACACACACAAACACACATGCAAACACATACGAATGAACACATATACATACATTCATACTTGCACTTGTTCATCAAGTTTCCGGCCTAGTTAGAGTGTACATCGTCTCCGTCCGTAATCATTGGCCAGGTTGTTTCTGTCGCTAAAGTTGTGACATCACGGCACCGTAGGTTCGATCCTCTCCCTTCGAAGTCCACTTTCCACCTGCCAAGGTTGTTATATACAGATAGTCTCGACTTACGACCGAGGTGCGTTCCGAACAGCCGTACGTAACTCGAAAGGTTCGTAAGTCGGTATTAGATATTCAACATAATCTTAAGTGTACTCAAATCTACATGCATAAGTATTATATAAAGTCAATACATGTTTTCTTATACTAAAACACACTGCAAATGATACATAAAACGACCATAAATTGTAATAATAATCATAATAATCTAATGTTAGTTTTCTTTCCTTTGGGAATGGTCAAATAGACTTGAGGTGAGGTACTATGGTTTGCGGTCCTCTCCGTTCGTAACTCGAAACGGTCGTAACTCGAAACGGTCGTAAGTCGAGGTGTGTTTGTATTCACTTGTGACGACGGTAATGCACACACACACACACACACACACACACACACACACACACACACACGTATTATGTTTATATGTATATGTATATATACACACACACTCTCGCAAACGTACTATGTTTATATGTATACATATGCATACACATATCATACATGTTTATATGTATATGTAAACACACACACGCACACATATACAGTATATACAATCACATACATATGTATACACACACAAACACATGTGCGCACACACACATAATGTTTATGTATACAGTAAACACACAAATATATGTACAAGTATATATGTATATATATATATATATATTATATACATATATATATTTATATACTCGTATATGCATGTGTGTGTGCGTGTGTGTGTGTATAATAAAACCACTTGGAAAATAAAATGAAAGGTGACCGAACGTTTTCGTCTATTTAAGACATCTTCGAAGGTCACCTTTCATTTTATTGTCCAAGTGGTTTTATTACACATTTTGTGAATCACGTGTTTTCGTGATTTATTCGCATGTATTTCATATATATATATATATGTATATATATAATATATATATATATATATATATATATATATGTATATATGAATATATGTATATGTTAAGTTCACACAATCATCTGACCCTAAGTGTACCGTTGCCAACAAGTAATATGAGACGTCGACACCATCGATTTTGGCTCGCCTCTACCCCCTCCTCCTCCTCCTCCCCCTCCTCCTCTTCCTCCAAGTCCCTTCAAACCAGGAAGTGCTTCCGGAGATCGAGAAAGCCTTCGTCAGCCAGGTCCTCCTCCTCCTCCTCCTCCTCCTCCTCCTCCTGTTAACGAAGAGGTTCTTTCTTTAAGGCAAAACAAAGTCATTTTATTAACGCCAGACGTTCTGGTTACGCTCAGTGTAATGTGATAGTTCCGAATATTCTTAGTTTTAACTACAGTGTAAGACTACAATTAAAAATACTGTATGCATTCATATGAGTGCGTGTATGTGCGTGTGTGTGCTTCACCATGGTTTTGGATTACGTGTTGGACTCGTGATCGACAGCTATTTCTCTCCCGGAAGAGAGCTCAGAGCTCATATATGACCTATCTATGGGTAATGCTGTGACCTTACACGCACACACACACACAAAACTCCCCGCTCACGAGAGTTGGAGTAACGACTCGCAGCGCAGCGATACTGAAAATATTTCAGCCCTGGGCGGGATTCGAACCTGGACCGCCGTAGTGGCGGCCGGGAACTCTACCACTGAGCCATCGTGTCGTGTCGTGTGTGTGTGTGTGTGTGTGTGTGTGTGTGTGTGTGTGTGTGTGTGTGTGTGTGTGTGTGTGTGTGTGTGTGTGTGTGTGTGCGTGTGTAAATCATTGTACGTGCTTTTGTGTATCGAGGCTTACGTATGACAATAACATTGCATTACACGTCATAATATAACACGATTTAACACTATTTAATTTCACCATTTCTGGCAAGAAAACTGCTTCATACTTGGATCTAGGACGGACGAGATCCCGAGTAGCCCATTTCGGCTGATACATTCGAATATTGGCATCAAATTCCCCGTTTTCTTCCATGGCGCTGCTCAGTATTTCTCTTCTTATTTCGTCTTTATTTGTTTGTTTATCTTGTTTATCTTTCCGCCTCATATGGCGCCGCCAACGGGTCTACTTCCTCTTCCTCAAACCGTGAAATCAATTTGACGATTCAACAAAATTTTCTAAATTTGGAATGATTTCCCGAAATTAACTTTTCATTTCGTCGTAGAGACGAATTGGGTTATTTTTGTGCTCTGAGATGTATGTTGAATACATGGACACAAGCGCACACACACACACACACACACACACACACACACATCTCGTGGCGCAGTGGTTAGAATTCCCGGCTGCCACTACGGCGGTCCGGGTTCGAATCCCGCCCCCGGGCTGAAATAATTTCAGTATCGTTGTGCTGTGAGTCGTTACTCCAACTCTCGTGGGCGGGGAGTTGGGTATATGTGCGCGTGTAAGGTCACAGCATTACCCATAGATCGGTCATATATGAGCTCTGAGGTCTCTTCCGGGAGGGAAATAGCTGTCGATCACGAGCCCAACACGTGATCCAAGACCATGGTGAATCACACAAACATACACACAAATACACACACACACACAAACACACATACACACACACACATATACAAACATATACCACACATACACCACACACACACACACACACACACACACACACACACACACACACATACACACACACACACACACACATACACACACACACATATACAAACATATACCACACATACACCACACACACACACACACACACACACACACACACACACACACACACCACAAACACAAATTTGTTACACTAACAGAATTTTTTCCAGAAAATAAATTCAATTGGAAAGGAACAAATGTATACGAGGGCACACGGAATACTGACTGAAATAATAAAAAGAAGAGTAAAAACAAGAAGAAGAAGAATAAAAAGAAGAGTAAAAAGAAGAAGAAGAAGAAGAAGAAGAAGAAGAAGAAGAAGAAGAAGAAGAAGAAGAAGAAGAAGAAGAAGAAGAAGAAGAAGAAGAAGAAGAAGAAGAAGAAGAAGAAGAAGAAGAAGAAGAAGAAGAAGAAGAAGAAGAAGAAGAAGAAGAAGAAGAAGAAGAGGAAAGAAGAAGAAGAAGAAGAAGAAGAAGAAGAAGAAATAAAAAAAAGAAGAAGAAGAAGAAGAAAAAGAAGAAGAAGAAGAAAGAAGAAGAAGAAGAAGAAGAAGAAGAAGAAAGAAGAAGAAAAAAAAAAAAAAAAAAAAAATAAGAAAAAAATATATATATATTACATACATCACGTACCAGACTCTTTTCTCCGCAAACTTGGGTCAAGAGAGGTCGGGTCGGGTCACAACGCTGACGTCTCCTCCAGGAGAGGAACTGGGCGCTCACGCCGAAGAAGACGCGTGGGCAGTTCGTGGCT
>NC_134800.1:4881111-4883611 GCF_046742065.1 Oratosquilla oratoria | reverse complement strand
GTGGGGGAAGGGGATGGAGTGAGAGGTGGGGAAAGAGGGTAGAGATGGAGGAGGGGAGTTGGAGGGGGAGATTGGGGAGGGGGCTGGAGGGAGAGGTGGAGGAGGGGGGAATGGAGGGAGAGGTTTAGGAGAGGGGGGCTAGAGGGAGAGGTTTGGGAGAGGGGGGATGGAGGGAGAGGAGGGAGGTTGGGGTCTGGAGGGAGAGGCGGGGGGAAGGGAGGAATGGAGGGAGAGGAGGGGGAGGGGGAGGAATGGAGGGAAAGGTTTGGGAGAGGGGGGATGGAGGGAGAGGAGGGGGAGGGGGAATGGAGGGGGAGGGGGGAATGGAGGGAGAGGGGGGAGGAAGGAATGGAGGGAGAGGCGGGGGGAAGGGAGGAATGGAGGGAGAGGAGGGGGAGGGGGAGGAATGGAAGGAGAGGAGGGGGAGGGGGGATGGAGGGAGAGGAGGGGAGAGGAGGGAGAGGGGGATGGAGGGAGAGGAAGGGGGAGGGAGGATGGAGGGAGAGGAGGGGGGAAGGGGCTAGAGGGAAAGATGGGGAGGGGGGTAGGGGAATGGAGGGAGAGGAAGGAGAGGAGGGCCTGGAGGGAGAGGAGGGTGGAGGGGAATGGGGGGAGAGGAAAGGGAGGGGGATGGAGGGAGAGGAGGGGGAGGGAGGAATGGAGGGAGAGGATGGGGATGGAGGGAGAGGAGGGGGAGGGTGGATGGAGGGGAGAGGAGGGGAGAGAAGAGGTTGGGGAGGTGGGGTCAGGGGGCTGAAGGGAGGGGAGGGGAGAGGGAGGAATGGAGGGAGAGGGGGAATAGAGGGAGAGGAGGTAGGTGGGAGGAGAGAGGGGTATGGAGGGGGAGGGGGATGGAGGTGGAGGAGGGGGGAGGGAGGGAGAGGAGGGGGAGGGGGGATCTGGAAGCAGACAGACAGAAGAGGGCTTTTCAAAAGGAGGAAGATGGCAAGTGTGAAAACAACCCACCATCGATGTTGTAGGGGGATGAGGTGCTCTCCGAGGGCCGTTCAGAGAAATCGATGTCAAAATAATGAGATGTAATTCGAAGTTCGGGGCCGTTCCTGGAAGTACGGACGACTCGAAAGCGAAGAAGCTAAGTAAGTCTTAGCACAGCTGGAAGATTCCCTTCCATGTCCAGGCCGAGGGACTTTGGGGATCCGTTGTATGGGAGAAGAAGAAGAGGAGGAAGAAGAAGAAGAGGAGGAGGAGGACGAGAGGAAGGAGAAGAAGATAAAGAAGAGGAAGAAGGAGAAGAAGAAGAAGGAGGAGAAGAGGAAGAAGAAAAAAATAGAAGAGGAAGGAGAAGAAGGAGAATAGGAAGAAGAAAAAAATAGAAGAAGAAGAGGAAGAAGAAGAGGAAGGAGAGTAAAAAAAGCAGAAGAAGAAGAAGCAGATGAAGAAGCTGAAGAAGAAAAAGAAGTAAAGGAAGAAGAAGATGAAGAAGAAAAAGAAGAAGAAGAAGATGAAAAAGAAGAAGAAGAAGTAGAAGTAGAAGAAGAAGGAGTAGAAGAAGAAGAAAAAGAAGAAGGAAAAGAAGAAGAAGCAGAAGAGAAAGAAGGAGAAGTAGAAGTAGAAGAAGAAGAAAAAGAAGAAGAAAAAGAAGAAGAAGAAACAGAAGAAGAAAAATAAGAAGCAGAGGAGAAAGAAGGAGAAGAAGAAGTAGAAGTCGAAGAAGAAAAAGAAGAAGAAGAAGAAGAAGAAGAAGAAGAAATCTTCGAGCCTGAAGCCTCCTCAAGATTCCCCTCAGCTGAATAAAATCGTCTGACGATTGTCAAGGAGAAGAACCTCAAGGTCCATTTTGCTCGTTGCGATTATTATGCTGCTACTAGCACAGCCAATGGCGGGTGACGCGCTTCCTACTACCTGGCATCCTATTTGGGTAAGCGCGTTGATTGATAGCTTCGGTTAAAATGATAATCATCAGCTTCGTACTTTCAGCAGTTCGAAGCAAAACAGCCCCATCATTCAAAAACAAAGAATAATTGATCTAGATAATCGTTGGACGATCATCGTTGAGCCATGTACGATCATCGTTGGACGATAATCATACCGAGCAACACTTGCCTTCAGGCAGAAACAATGTGTCACAGCCCCATTAAAAAAAAAAAAAAAAAAAAAAAAAAAAGTTCTTTAGACAATCATTTCACGATCATCGTCGAGCCATGAACGATCATCGCACCGAGAATAACGTACCTTTAACTCGTAAACGGTTTTATTCATTTAAAGAGAACACACCGGAATGTACGGAACAATCCGGCATCAATGAGACGAGCGGGTTAGAGCGTCACTGCTTGCGGCGGTTCGAACTCTGTCACCGGCGAAGTTGAACCAAGGGCATGATTCACTGAATTACACGCTACAAAGTCCTCTGTAAGGGGCACCGACCTAGCCTCCCGATAGGAGGGAATTTGTGACGTTAAGGCATATCATCATCATCATCATCATCGCCATCATCACCATCATCATCATATTTGCGATATTTTCATCAAAAGACAATTTT
>NC_134800.1:4861111-4878611 GCF_046742065.1 Oratosquilla oratoria | reverse complement strand
AGGACGAGGAGGAGGAGGAGGAGACGAACCGTGTCCGTAACAATTAGAGCCAATGTTCTCTCGGGGGACAGGATCCCACCGAAGAGGAGGAGTCCCAAATGTCTCGGTCAAGGAGGAGAGAGATTTAAGGAGGAAGTTAAGGAGGAAGTAGGAGTAGAGAGGAGGGAGAGTGGGAGTTAAGGTAAAGGAAGGTCACTATCTTTTTTTTTTTTTTAACTCGAGGATCTGGGCGTTTAAAGAGCCAAGGGTCAGCAGGAGGAGGAAGAAAAAGAAGAAACAGAAGAAGAAAAAGAAAAGAAAGAAGAACATGAAGAAGAAAAAGAAGAAGAAAAAGAAAAGAAAGAAGAACATGAAGAAGAAAAAGAAGAAGAAGAAGAGGCGGAGGAAGAAGAAGAAAAAGAAGAAGAGGCGGAAGAAGGAGAAGAAGAAGAAGAAGAAGAAGAAGAAGAGGAAGAAGAAGAAGAGGCGGAGGAAGAAGAAGAAAAAGAAGAAGAGGCGGAGGAGGAAGAAGAAGAAGAAGAAGAGGAAGAAGAAAGCGAAGAAGAAAGAGAAGAAGAAGAGGAAAAAGAAGAAAGAGAAGAAGAAGAAGAAGAAGAAGAAGAGGAAAAAGAAGAAAGAGAAGAAGAAGAAGAAGAGGAAGAAGAAAGCGAAGAAGAAGAAAGAGAAGAAGAAGAAGAGGAAAAAGAAGAAAGAGAAGAAGAAGAAGAAGAAGAAGAAAAAAAAGAAGAAGAAGAAGAAGAGAGAGAGAGAGAGAGAGAGAGAGAGAGAGAGAGAGAGAGAGAGAGAGAGAGAGAGAGAGAGAGAGAGAGAGAGAGAGAGAGAGAGAGAGAGAGAGAGAGAGAGAGAGAGAGAGAGAGAGAGAGAGAGAGTGAGAGAGAGAGAGGAGAGAGAGAGAGAGGTGAGGTGAGAGAGAGTAGAGAGAGAGAGAGAGAGAGAGAGAGAGAGAGAGAAGAGAGAGAGAGAGAGAGAGAGAGAGTGAGAGAGAGAGAGAGAGAGAGAGAGAGAGAGAGAGAGAGAGAGAGAGAGAGAGAGAGAGAGAGAGAGAGAGAGAGAGAGAGAGAGAGGGAGAGAGAGAGAGAGAGAGAGAGAGAAGGCTTTTCGTTGTTCGTACGACAAACGACGCCGTGGTAACACTCATCGTGGTAAGACGGCGGGACAATCATCCAGAATCTGGAAGTTGAGGCGCAGCACGGCGGGGAACTAAGGAGGCGTCCAGCGAGTCTGGAAGCATTGGGTCCTCCCGAGGATCAGGAGGAGGAGGAGGAGGAGATGGAGGAAGAGGAAGAAGAGCAGAAGGAAAAAGAGGAAGAAGAGTATAAGGAAAAGAAGAGCAAAAGGAGTAGACAAAGGAAAAAGAGGAAGAAGGAAGAGGAGGAGGAGGAGGAGGAAGAAGAGTAGAAGGAAGAAGAGGAAGAAGAAGAGTAGAAGGAAGAGAAGGAAGAACAAATGGAGTAGACAAAGGAAAATTAGGAAGAAGGTAGAGGAAGAAAAGGAAGAGGGGGAGGAAGAGGAGGAGGAAGATGAGTAAGAGGAGGAAGAATAAGAAGAGGGGAGGAGGAGGAGGAGGAGGAGGAGGGCGAAGAAGAGGGGCAGGAGGAGTAGGAAGAAGAGGGGAGGAGGAGGAAGAGGAAGAGGAGGGGGAAGAAGAGGAAGAGGGGGAGGAGGAGAAGGAAGAGGAGGAGGAGAAGGAAGAGGAGTAGGAAGAGGGGAGGAGGAAGAGGAGGGGGAAGAGGAGGAGAAGGAGGAGGAGAGGGAGGAGGAGGGGGAATAGGAGGAGGAGGAAGAGGTGGAGGACGAAGAGGACGAAGAGGACGAGGAGGAGGAGGAGGAGGAGGAGGAGGAGGAAGAGAGCAAAGGCTTAGGCGAGATGCGATCAGGAAAAGAGATGAATGGATCTGGTGAGTCTTCGCCCGAGAGTGAGCGAGCGAGCGAAGAGGCGACACAAAGAATATTAATGGATTAGAACTTGGAAAGATTAAAAAAAAAAAAAAAAAAAAAAGAAAAAAAAAAAAAAAAAGAAATGTAAAGATAAACCAAAATCAAAAGTTTGGTTCAAATATACCCTCATGGAAACTTACAGCCTCCACATGTGTGTGTGCGTGTGTACACACACACATACATACATACACACACGCATACACATACACACAAGCACATATACATAAGAAAAAAAGAATAGACTAGAAATCTTTACATGCACATGCAAACATATATTTATACACATATATATAGAGAGACATACACACATATACAGTATATGTCTGTCTATAGAACACATATGCACATACACATGATAAAATTAGTAGGAACTTTGTTTTGAACCCAGCGGTCAACCAAAACCCGATGTACAATATTTTGTACAATAGTACATTTGTACTACAACGACCTCATGCAAGGACTTGACGTACAGGACACAGAAGCCGCAATCAATCCTCTTTGAAGGATTTCGATCGTTACAACCATATAGAGAACATCGCCCAAAACTATCGATCCTCTAAACTCTTCTTTTCGGGCTGCGTCATAATATCATTCACGCATAAACAACCCCTAACTCCCATCCCTCCCTTCCTTTCATAATGATATCATCCATACACAGTCATTTTCTATTCATCCCTATGTCCTGGCTTCTCCCTCCCTCGCTCAACAGACATTCCGCTCTTGCTCAACGCCACCTTCAACCCATCCATCCATACGTGTATATTTTATGTATATATATATATATATATTATATATATATATATATTATATATATATATATATAAAGGGTATATATAGGCAGGATATTTTCTCTAATGCATACTTCATTAAAAGTGATTCCAAATTCCGTACTACAGATGTTCTCCAGAACATTTTCTTTTCGTCTCAGTATTTTTTTTTTCTTCCGGCAGATTGTGGATAAATTTTCCGTAATTTTGATTAATTATGAATATTATTATTCATTCTGAATACAGCGATTACAGGACACTCGGCCCTTTTTTCAGGAGCCATGGTAGAGACGTTTCTTCCTCTGTGTCTGAAGTGAGAATGTGAAGAGCGACGGGCCGTGTTTAACAGACACTTTCTCAGGAGTTCTTGGGTAGTGAGGGTTCTTTGGAGATTGGAATGTCCCGTCTGAGTGAAGAAATGCCAGTCTTGTGATCTCAGGATGCGAATACAAAATACAAGGTTACAGAGAGGCGTATTTAGTAATACACATGTGTCTGTGATCACATTCGTGTGTATATGCACATGAATATACGCTGGAGACTGATGGAGTGGAGCGTGGCCGAGACATCAGACTCTTCTGGATTCGTTCACCAACGCTTCTATCCTCTTGGGAACCAGAAGAACTTGTCCAGACCAGGAGGAAGTGATCAGGACGGGGGAGCGAGGATGAGGAGGAGTGGGAAGGGAGAGGAGGGAGATGATGATGAGGAGGAGAAGGTAGAGGAAGAGGAGGAAGAAGAGAAGGAGGAGGAGGAGGAGGAGGAAACGGAGGAGGTGGAAGAAGAGAAGGATGAAAAGGTGGAGGAGGAGGAAGAAGAGGAGGAGGAAGAAGAAATCTGAGGAAGAGGAGAATGAACAAGAGGAGGAAGAGGAGGAAGAGGAAGAGGAGGAGGAAGAGGAAGAGGAGGAAGAGGAGAAGGTAGAGGAAGAGGAGAAAGAAGAGAAGGAGGAAGAGGAAAAGGTAGAGGAGGAGGAGGAGGAGGAGGAGGATGCCTACGTTGCTTCTGGGCTTTCTGGGGATTTCCGGGAAATATCAAAAAGAAGTTATAAATGATTCCAAGATAAACTAACGTTAAGAAAGAGGGACAGAAGAAGAAGAAGAAGAAAAAAAAAAAGAACAGAAAACGGAGCAGGAAAAGACGTGGGAGGACAGAATCAGAGATAAAAGGACGAAAAAAGAAAAAAAAATGTAGAAACAAAAATAAATAAGAAAAAGGAACCGAACCGTTGATAAAGGCGATGAAAAAAGAAATGAAAAAAAAAAAGGAGGAAGAAGAAGGAACGAAAAACAATGAAGAGGAGTTTGAGAATATGAAGAATAAGTAGAGAAGGAGGAGGAAGAAGAGGAACGACGAGAAAGAAAACGATTGAAAAGAAGGATGAGGAAAATAAAAACAAACAAACAAATGAATAAAATAAACAAAACATGGGAATCTGTTATCAAAGTAATATTTCAGACGACGAAAGGTCCCTCCAAGACTGATTAAAACAGCCTGGCGCCAACTAAGACATTCTAGCGACAACTGGCTAGAACATTCTGGCTCCAACTGAGTAGAACATCCTGGTGCTAACTGACTAAAACATTCTGGCACCGACTGAAAAAAAAATCTTGTCGCCAACTGACTAGAACATCCTGGCGCCAACTGACTAGAATATTCTGAAGCCAAGTGACTAGGACATTCTGGCGCCGACTGACTAGGACATTCTGGCGCCGACTAACTAGAACATCCTGGCGCCGACTAACCAGGACATCCTGGTCCCAAATGACTAGAACCTCCTGGCGCCAAAGGACTACAACATCCTAGCGACAACTGATTACAATATCTTGGCGCCAACTGAACGAGAACATCTTGGCGCCGACTAACTACAACATCCTAGTCCCAAATGACTAGAAGCTCCTGGCGCCAACTGACTACAAGATCGTGGCGCCAACTGGCGAGAACCTCCCGGTGCCAAAGAGATCAAAACCACTCCACGTCGACGCCTCCTCCTCCTCCCCCCGCCAGCTGCATGAAATCGTCTGTTATCAGACGGTAAAAACGAAAATAAAAGAAAAAGAAAGAAAGAAAGTAGCGTGTGTGTGGCATATTCTCCCCCGTGTCGAAGTGTGTTTTTATGTCTTGCCTTTTACTGTTTGTATTTTTTTTTTTTTGCATTTTATTTATCTTTTTCTTGAGTTGTTCACCAAAATTAAATCCATTTTTGTCAGTGTGCCGGAAATGACAAATAGAGTATCATCTGTCTATTTATCTAAAATAGAGGAAGTAGAGGAAGGTAAAAGAAGGGTGGAGGAAGAAAAAGAAAAAAAGAAAAACAACAAGAAAAGATCGAACAGAAAAGAAAGGAGAACAAGAAGAATAAGGAAGATAATAATAAGAAGAATAGAAAAGAAATAGAAAAAGAAGAAAACGAAGAAGAATAAAAGAAAAACAAGAAGGAGGAGAAGAAGAAGACGAAGAAGAAGAAAAGGAGGAGGACGAAGAGGAAGAAGAAGAAGAAGAAGAAGAAGAGAATAAGAAAATAAAGAAAAAGGAGAAAAGGAAGAAGAAGAAGAAGAAGAAGAAGAAGAAGAAGAAGGAGGAGAAGAAGGAGGAGAAGAAGGAGGAGGAGAAGGAGAAGAAGAAGAAGAAGAAGAAGAAGAAGAAGGAGGAGGAGAGGCAGTGTTAAAACTCGAGGCTCAGCGGTGGGGAAGAAGTGCTGGAGATAACCTCCCACCCACTCCCCCACCTCCGCCACGCCCCCCCCCTGACCTCCCCCCCCACTACCTCGAGGCACTGATGCCGGTGACCTACCCTTACCCCACCTCTCCCCCCTCTTCCTCGCGAGAACACGTTGTCAGAACCACCTAGATGGCATCACAACTACATGCTTACGCGGGAGGAGGGGGAGAGGGGGAGGGGGAGAAGGAGAGGGGGAGGGGGAATCACAGGGTGAAGAGAAGAGAATAAGAAAGAGGAAGGAGGCAGGAGGGGGAAGTAGAAAGAAATGAAGATAAATGAAGGAAAAGAAGAACGGGGAAATGACAAGAAAGAGGGGGAGAGGAGAGAGGAGGAGAGAAGGGGGAAGAGAGGGAGAGGAGGGGGAGGGAAGAGGAGTAGGAGGAGGGGAAGGAGGAGGACGAAGAATGAGGGGAGGGAGGAGGACGAAGAAGGAGGGGAGGGAGGAGTACGAAGAAGGAGGGGAGGGAGGAGGACGAAAAAGGAGGAAGAGGAATGAGGAGAAGGAGGGAAGAACGAGGAATGAGGAGGGGGAGAACAAAGAATGAGGAGGAGGAGGAATAAGGAGGAGGAAAGGGGGGAAGACGAGGAAGGAGGAGGAGGACGAGGGGGGAGGAGGAGGACGAGGGAGGAGGAGGACGAGGGAGGAGGAGGACGAGGGAGGAGGAGGACGAGGAGGAGGACGAGGAGGAGGACGAGGAGGAGGAGGAGGAGGAGGAGGAGGAGGAGGAAGATGAAGATTTTCTTTTAACCTCTTTAGCAACGCCAATTCACCTCACGCTCCGTTGGACCGGACCAATTCCCCCCCCCCTTTCCCCCCCTCCCCCCGGCGGGACGGAAACGAAAGCGCCGCCGAAGAAGAAGAGGAGGAGAAGGAGGAGTCTTCGGGAGAACAAGACGACAGGCAGAATCCTTTATTTACAAGCCATTAGACAAGACGCCCAGAAATCCCATTACTACTTGTCCAAGCTCTTTGATGAGGTGATACTTCTTGATCTTCCACTGTTTGGACTCGAATCCAAAGCCTAACTAACCTTTTTCGTTACCAAAGGGGTTAGGGGGGAGGGGGGGAAATGGGGGGGAAGGGGGGAAGGGGGAGAATGAAAGGATAAGGGACTTCAGGTAAGTGAGGGCGGGTGGGGGGATGTTCCTGAGATGGTCCCCCAAATTCTTTATTCTGTAATGGAGGGGGAGGGGGGATAGGGGGTTAAGGGAGTAAAGGGGAGAGTAAAGAGGGCACATAAAGGAGGTAAATCAAATACTCTTTTGGCAGATTCAGGATAAAGTAAAATTGACGTCAGGTATACATATATATATATATATATACATATATATATACATATATATATATATACATATATATATATACATATATATATATATATATCACTTAGACAAAATGTTGCTGCATATTTGTACATAATAATCACGAGGAACCCACAGTCGGAATAAAAGGAAACTTAGAAGAAAATGTAACTTTTATATTTCGCCTAATAGCTATAGCCCTCTTCAGGGAAGTACTTTCCTGAAGAGGGATATAGCTATTAGCCGAAATGTAGAAGTTATACTTTCTTCTAAGTTTCCTTTTATTCCGATTGTGGGTTCTTCGTGATCAATATATATATATATATATATATATATATATATATATATATATATATAAATATATATATATATATAATATATATATGCGCCGAAAAACCACTAGGAAAATAACAAAAATGAGACTGATCGCTTTCGTCTATTCAGACATTTTCAAGGTGAAAATGTCTGATTAGACGAAAGCGTTCGGTCTCATTTCCGTGATTTTCCTTGTGCTTTTCGGCATAGTTAGAATCATGCATTGAAGTGATTTCTTCTGCACACACACACACAGACACATACACACATATTATATATATATATATATATATATACATTATATATACATATATATATATTATATATATATATATATATACATATATATGTATTTATATGTACATATATACACACATGTGCACGGAATTCATTTAGACTGAATAATCAAAAAGCAAATAAATAAATAAATTTAATGAAAAATAAAGAAATAATCGAAAGGCTGTGACTTGTTCTAAAATCTCTGGTGTCGGAGGGACAAAAAATCCATCTCCCTCCATACAAGAGATAGAGAGATAGAGATAGAGAGAGAGAGAGAGAGAGAGAGAAAGAGCGGGGGGGAGAGAAAGAGAGAGAAGTGAGAGTGAGAGAGGATTAACTAAGGTAAGGCTTAATCAAGATAATGAATAAAATCACCTGACGGCAAACAGAAGGAAGAGGAAACTTCTTACGTGTTACGGAAAGGGGTTAAGTAAGAATCGCCTTTAGTGACGGGGGCATAAGGGCGAAAATCCCAAAGGAATGGTTGAAGACGTTAAAAAAATAAATAAATAAATAAATAAATGTGACTGAGAAATAATGTTCTTAATGGAATACTTTATGTTACAATAATGTTTTGGTTAATGTTGATGGTTTTATATAAAACATGTCAATTGATAGTCTTTCTATTCATCATTACCGAAATTGACAGGAAATTTTGGTTTTGTGTAAATGTGAAGAGGAAATCTTCGAGACGGAAACGCTTATGGAAGTGGAGGGAGGAGGGGAGAGGGGGAGAGGGGGAGAGGGGGAGGAGGGGGCGGGAAAGGAGGGGGACAAAGGACGGGGAAGGCTGCCGAAGACTTCAAACAGCTTGAAGGAAATAGAGAACGATACTGCAAAGACTTCGAAACGGCGCCGCTGAAGGAGACAAAGAAACAAGGAAGAAAAATTCTTGAAGAAAATGGGCGTGATGACGAGGGAAGAGGAAAATGCTTAAAAGGCGAGATTAAACGAAAGCATAAATTTTTAGGAAAAAAGAAAAGGAAATGAAGAAATGAGGAAAGGAAAGGAAAAGTACTTAAATGGACAGAAGGGCGTTCGAGGCGAAATGAAATTTTTTGGTCTTCCAGAAATGTAACCACGTCTGTGGTGTGGGAATAATAATAATAACAATAAAAGAAGAATAAATAGATAATAAAATTAAATAAATAAACGAATAAAAACAAATAGATAAATAAAATATAAACAAAATAAATAAATAGATAAATAATCGAATAGAATATACGTAGATAGTTGGATAAATAAATCAAATTAATATATGATAAATAATTAGATAAATGATGAATAAAATGAACAGATAACAAATAGATAAAAGATAATAAAGAGAGGAAAATTTAAACCCTTAACTGTCTGTTGTTTTATATATATATATATATATATATATATATATATATATATATATATATATATATGTACACGCATGTACTTATGTAAATTATATTAATAAATAGATGAAAAAATAAATCTAGAGGAGAGTATAGGCCCTATACCGTATGTAAGGGGGGCGGGGTTTCCCTCAGATGAATAAAATCACCTGGCGGCAACCATAATAAAACATAAAAGTCATATGCAAAATCCCAAGAGTTAACCTTCTCACTTAATGTTTCAATCTATAAGCATTTCTAAATACACACACACACACACACACACACACACACACACGCATCAACACAGATACGCAGACACATATACAGATACGCACACACGTACACACACAAACAAACACGCACGCACGTACACATACACACACACACACACACTTGCATACACACACACACACACACACACTTGCATACACACACACACACACACACTTGCATACACACACATACACACACACACACACACACACGTATATACACACGCGCGCGCGTATGAACACAGAGACATACACACATATAAAGATACACGCACACATACACAAGCAAACACGCATGCATGTACATATATACACGCACACTCGCATATACACACACGAACACACACAGACACACACACAAACACGCACACATACGAACACGCACACACACGCGCACACTCTCATACACACACACACACACACACACACACACACACACACATATTAGTACCTACTCATGCGCGGAGCCAATTATTACGATGATACGCGGAAAGAACTCTTCTTGAATTATTTCTGGAACACAATTTGGCGACAACAGAAGTCCTCTGGACACCTGCTTCCAGAAACATCTGTTTCGTTCCAGGACAGAAGTCATGCGTCATCCGGTAATAAGGTAACAGGTGTCTCCGCACCCTGGACCCCCGCTGTGGTAGTCTCCTGTATGCGACGCTATCCACCGACCGCTGCTACGTCATCAGCAATTCAGAGGTCGTTTGGTGGTTGGTGGGGGGAGGGGAGGGAGGGGGGCGGGGAGGGAGGGGGAAGGGGGGTAGAAATCGATCACCTCAGTCACCTGCTAATAGGAGGAGGGGGAGAAAGGAGAGGGGGAGAGGGGAGCAGGAGAGGGGTGAGGGGGAGAGGAGGGAAAGGGGTGAGGGGAGAGGAAGGGGAGGGGTGAGGGGGAGAGGAGGAAGAGGGGTGAGGGGTGAGGGGAGAGGAGGGGGAGGGGGTAGGGGGAGAAGGGGAGTAGGAAAGGGGGAGGAGTGAGAGGGGGAGAGGGGGGAGAGGGAGGGGGAGAGGGGAGAGATGTAAGGGGAGTAGCAGACGGGGGAGGGGGAAGAAGGGGAGTAGGAAAAGGGGGAGTGGGAGAATGGGAGAGGGGGAAGGGGGAGAAGGGGAGTAGGAGAGGGAAGGGGAGAGGTGGAGAGGGGGAGTAGGAGAGGGGAGGGGGAGAGGGGGAAGGGAGGAAGGTGGAGAAAGGGTGGGGGACAGAGGGGGAGAGGGGGAGAGGGGGAGGGGCACCCAACCTGGGAATTGTCAGATGTTGCAATAGCTATAATACACTCCTCCTCCTCCTCCTCCTCCTCCCCCTCCTTCGCGACGTCCATTAATAAATAATCACTTTTCTGGGAATAACTTGACCGTTTCTCAAAGTAGTTTTGGTTAAATGGCGTGGAGTGATCTATTTTCCGACCCGGTGGTGTTAGCGTCCCTTGCTGGGTATGACAACCCTTCGACCCGGGTACTTATCCCTTAAAAAAAAAAAAAGAAAAAAAAAAAAAAAGTTCTCCGAATTCGTTTTCTGTTCATTGAAGAACATTGTTATTTCTCCTCTCATTAGCCCTGAAAAGAACTTTGAGAGTAACAACACACGATGAATGACCCTGTTGCCTTAGTCAAGACCTTTGTTCGTTTATGGCGACACGTCGAAGTCGTCTACTTAAGACGAAGACGAAGAAGAGTTGCAGGAAAGAGAGAGAGAAAGAGAGAGAGAGAGAAAGAAAGAGAGAGAGAGAGAGAGAGAGAGAGAAAGAGAGAGGAAGAAGAGTAATTCATCACAACTAATATTCAAATACCCTTTATGTATGTAATATGTTATCTTCAGTATAATGGCAGGTTCTTATATATGTGATCATTGGAACCATGCTGGCCTCACATTCGCATATTTGTAGGTTCGAATCCCGCACTCCTCTCCGGTTCCCAGCGGTGATTGTTACCTGCCACCCAACAGCCCCAAAGCGCGCATCCTAGGGCAAAGGTGGCGGCTTCGGCCGCAGCTACTCAGCGCCTCCTGGCGTAGTAGGCTTCTCAGCACCTATTGTACTATGTACTCTTAAGTACAATCAATACTCCTTATGCGTGTAACTTGTGATGATGTACACTGTGCTTCATGTACTACTTACATCAAATTTGGCTTCTTGTTCACAAGCGTGGAGACGAAGTTTTCGTGTTATCTGGTCGAAAAACTGGTCGAAGAAACTGGTCGAAAAATTGGTCGAAGAAATTGGTCGGAAAAATAGTAAAAAATAGTCGAAGAAGAACTGGTCGAGGAACTGGTCAAAGAAGACTGGCCAAAGAACTGGTCGGAGAAACTGGTCTAAAAACTGGTCGAAGAAATTGGTCGAAAAAAGATCAAAATCTGGTCCAAGAAGAACTCGTCAAAAAGGACTGGTCAAAGAACTGGTCGAAGAAGACGGGCCAAGGAACTGGTCGAAGAAGACGGGCCAAAGAACTGGTCGAAAAAGACTAGTCGAAAAACTGGTCGAAAAAGACTAGTCGAAAAATTGCTCAAAGAACTAGTCGAAAACTGGTCAAGGAGCTGGTCGAAGAAGACGGGCCAAAGAACTGGTCGAAGAGCTGATCGAAAAAGAGTAGTCAAAAAACTGGTCAAAAAAGACTAGTCGAAAAACTGGTCAAAGAACTAGTCGAAAACTGGTCGAGGAACTGGTCGAAAAACTGGTCGAAGAAGACGGGCCAAAAAACTGGTCGAAGAACTAGTCAAAGAAGTGGTCGAAAAAGACTAGTCGAAAAACTGGTCAAAATACTAGTCGAAGAACTGGTCGAGGAACTAGTCGAAGAAGAATGGTCAAAGAACTGGTCGAAAAACTGGTCGAATAACTGGTCGAACCAGGATCCGTGGGCGAAGGGCTTTAGGGGAGGCGGGGAGAGGGGGGAAGGGGGAGGGGGAGATTATACATCCTCCCCTGGTGGAAGAGGGAGAGGAGGTGGTGAAGAATGAGGAGTATGAAGAGAAGGAGGAGTGGGAGGCGGAGGAAGAGGGTTACGAGGAGGAGGAGGAAGGAAGAGGTGGTGGAAGAAGGAGAGGAGGTGGTGGTGGAGGATGATGTTGAGGAGGAGGTGAAGGAGGAGGAAGAGGGTTACGAGGAGGAGGAGGAGGAGGAGGAGGAGGAGGAGGAGGAGGAGGAGAAAAAGGACAATGGACTGGAAACGTTGTGTCAACCGTGGGCGTGGGAGAGAGAGAGAGAGAGAGAGAGAGAGAGAGAGAGAGAGAGAGAGAGAGAAAGCGAAATTGAGAACAAGAGGCTCAGAGAAAAAAGAGAGAAAAACGTTAGAATACGAAAATCATGACTGACGGTTTGGAAATACAAGCAACTATTCCAATTGTCAAACGTAAGTTTATATACATACATATATATATATATATATATATATATATATATATATATATATATATATATATATATATATTATCAAACAACAATTTACTTTAATTCTAAGCCATCAACATCGAGAGACTCGAGGTGGCCAACATGCAAAAATTGAAAATTAAAGTAAATCGTGGTTGATAAAAATGTGTATCTGTTCATTGGGACCCATTCAGCATTGTACATATGTATATACATATATATATGTAAGTATATATATATATATATATATATATATATATATATATATATATATATATATATATACTGTATATATATACATATATGTATATATAATATATTCATTTATTGTTTTATTTAGTATTCTTTATTCGTCTCCTAGTAGTGATGGCGTCATCGGTAGCGTGCCTGTCTCGAATTCACCTAATTTTGGGTTCAAATCCCGCACTCCTCTCCGATTCCCAGTTACAGTGACTGTTGGTTACCCCTCCCTCGTCAACAGTCCCCAGAGCGCTTATAGTACATAGGGCAAAGGTGACGGCTTCGGCCGCAGCTACTCAGCGCCTCCTGGCGTAGTAGGCTCCTCCCCTTTGTCTGTCCGCAATTTGCAATCTCAGTTGCAGAATGATTGCAGAAAATAATTTTTTTTTCCAATGATGGCAGAAGACCATTTGCATATAAATGGGGTTTTTTAACATCTCACTAGGCAAATTTATAATTCTTTTTTCAATAGTCCGGTTCCCAAGGGAGGCATGTGCACTGCATTAAATTAAATAGAAAATTAAATTACTGCGGACATGTGTTTGTAAATATATGAAACAGTAGAAATGCCTGTTACAAGAATGGATTAAAAAAAAGAAAGAAAAAAACCCAGCTGCCATCTTGCTTGTCTACATCATTGACCAAAAACATAAAATTCAGCTTCAGGCGGATTCAGCAAACCCTAATCAGAACAAGACATTTCAGCTTAGTTTAGAGCGTCGCTACTTGCGGCGGAGGTCGAGGTTACGACAGTCCAAAATCTGCCACCAGCGAGTTGGACCAAGGGTACGGTTCATTCAATTTCACGCCACAGAGTCCTCTGTGAGAGGCAACGTCCTACCATCCTGATAAAAGGGAGATCGAGACGTTAAACCGAATTACAAAAATAAACGAATAAATAAAAATATGAATATAAATTAGTAAATAAATCAGGTAAAAAATTTATATCTTATAAAAAAAACAAAAAAACATTTAAGTTCCTATGTGTCTTATTCCATAAAACTGACTGTACATATCATATATATATATATATATATATATATATATATATATATATATATATATATATATATATATATATTACAAAGGCGGAGCATGCCGACAGGAGACCTTTTGGTCCATATATATATTCTATAATTTTCTATCCAATGACGTAAATGTACATTTCATATATTGAACATATAAACTCGTATTTCACCTTTTTTCTATATCACTATATATGCACTTGTAGCGTCATCGGAAGCGCGCTGGTCTCGCATTTGCCTAGTCCCGGGTCCGAATCCCGCACTCCTGTACAATTCCCAGCAGTGACTCGTAGTTACCTGCCCCCTAACAGTTCCTAAAGGACCTAATAGGGCAAGGGTAATGAATTGAGTCGAAGCTATTCAGCGCCTCCTGGCGTAGTAGGGTTCCTCGTTTTCTTCTTCTATTTTCTTTTTCTTGTTTCCTAATTTTCTTCTTCTATTTTCTTTTTCTTATGATTATGTATTATTTTTATGAGGTGGCAAGATATTAGGGAGGGAAGAGGGTGGAGGGGAGTGGAGTATGTTAGGTATGGAATGGGTGGGAGTGGTTTTTATGGGTTTGTGTTTTGGCCACCTCCCTTATAAGGGGGAAAAAGAGTTTGGTATATGTATGTATGTATGTTCATGTATACTTTCGGTCAGATAATAATTCAACAGCCGAAGACTGAAATATTGCTTGTCTTGTAATAATTCTAAAAAGAGAAATCTAGAGTACCATACAGTAGCGTATCTCCTCCACGTTTTTCTTTGTTTGGGAAAAAACGTGTACTAGCAACAAGTATTGTTTGAAGAATCAATTATCCGTTGGGGGGGGGGGGAGACGGGGGGAGAGGGGGAGACGGGGAGGGGGAGACGGGGGGGAGATGTCCGTTTTTGCCCAAATTCCCACTTTCTAAGAAACAAATGTGATCGAATTACCGGGAATAAGCTTTAGTCTTCCATAAAGTGTTCGAGGTAATTAGAGCTAGTGAACACAAGTACTCAAACCTCAGACCATTTTCTTTTTCTCGAAAAAACAATTCTTCTTCATCGTTTTCTTTCCTATTATTAATCGGAGCTTAGTTAATAATACTTAGTTAATAATAACCACTGTTTATATCCAATATTGATGAAATGTCTTGCTTATTACGTCATCCTAAGAATCTAGTAAGACATTTTACATAAGAATGGAGGAGAGCGCAAGAGACCATAAGGCCTGCACTAGGGAGTTCCATGTCCCTTACCGCCTCTTGTCCCTATCCATAAAATTATCGAATCTTTTCTTAAAACAATCGATAGATTCAGCATTCACTACTTGGTTATTGAGTCTATTCCATTCATAATCGAATTCTGTAGAAAACAGAGTTATCTTGTTATGAAAAGTGATTTATTTAACTCTTTCGATAACCTTATTTGGTTTGTTTACTTAATTTCTGCCACCAAAACTAGGAAAATCCACTTAAGACTTAAAAGGACCAAGAATATAAAATATATTTCCTCGCTCAGTGGGTAGCGTCATCGGAAGCCAACTAGTCTCGTATTCGCTCAGTCCCGGGTTCGAATCCCACACTCACTCCTCACCGATTCCCAGCAGTGATTGTGTATTACCTAAGCCAACAGTCCCAAGAACACATAGGGCAAAGCTTCCGGCTTCGGTCGCAGGTATATAATCAGTGGCTTCTGTCGTAGGACGCTCCTCACCTGCTCGGTGTAAAATGGGGGCAGCGTTTGTGCTTATGGTCTTCTGTTCAGGAAATGTCCGACTTCCAGGATCGCAGAAGCGTCTGGTATCCAGTCATTACTGGAAAATGTTCTGCTGATGGAAACAGACTCGCTACATTCCAGGCGCTCGATTGGAACGCTAAGTGAGATCAAACTTCTCCCTGAAGAAGGCTTCCCTCCCTCCGATGAATCAAATCGACTGGAGCCAGACAGAATAAACGCACACAAGTCGGACATCAGATTGTAAGGGTTGACGTTTTCCGATTTTCTGTGACGGACTTTAAATATTTTATTCATGGTAACGACAGAAGGCGCATTTGATCTGAAAATAAAAATGTCATAGAATGGTTCAATTTATTCCTTCAAATCAATGGTATAGTATGATGAAATATATTTTAATTATTGTGGCTTGACGATACAATTCAGTCCTGAAAGAAGACTAAAAGAAAGAAAGAGAGAGAGAGAGAGAGAGAGAGAGAGAGAGAGAGAGAGAGAGAGAGAGAGAGAGAGAGAGAGAGAGAGAGAGAGAGAGAGAGAGAGAAAAGCAAGTATTAGGGTCACACATACCACAGGTAATTGTGATTCTCTGAACTGATGGTGTGTGTGTGCGTGTGTGTGTGTGTGTGCGTGTGTGTGCGTGTGTGTGTGTGTGTGTGTGTGTGTGTGTGTGTGTTTCACAATGGTCTGTGGATCACGTGTTGGACTCGTAGTCTACAGCCATTTCCCTCCCGGAAGAGAGCTCAGAGCTCGAATATGACCGATCTATGGGTACTGCTGTGATCTTGCACGCACATACACACCCCAACTCCTCGCCCACGTGAGTTGGAGTAACGACCCGCGGCGGAGAGATACTAAAATTATTTCAGCCCTGGGCGGGATTCGAACCCAGACTGCCGTAGTGGCAGCCAGGATCTCTACCATTGCGCCACAAGTCGTGTGTGTGTGTGTGTATGTGTACATGGATCTACAAAAATGTACACCATTTAAGGACGAAACTTTTATTAGTACATCATTTCGCTTGTTCCATCTTTACCAAGTTCTTAATAAGTATCTAAGTTGTTTTTCTGTTTATCGTCACTGTATTTCATTCATCTGTGGAACACAAAGCCTTTCTATAGCTGAGAAAAACACTTTATGGAAAAAAAAAAGATAAACCCAGATCAGTTAATCCCTTGACATCTTCATCAGACCATTGCATTTAGGAAAATCTTTTAAGATCTCTAAAGAAGCTTTCTACAAAGACGTGAGCATTATAAACATACGACAGTTTCAGGAATCTGCTTTTCCATCAAGTAAAAGACAATACAAGTCTGTGAGTATGTTGCTACGAATTTAGTGGATCTATTAGATTATCGTTATTAAATTGAACAATTTGGATTATGATAAAGATCAGACGGAGATATTTTGGGTTTTTGGTTGAAAGATATTTCGTTATATATAACCTTTTCAAAAGAATTTAAAAAATCGTATTTCTTCCGAAGATTTCTTCAGACAATATAGTACAATTCGTCATATTGTTGACATTGTAATCGTATTTATACGTTATTGGATTCTGTAATTCTGAGTAGGACTGTTTTATACAAGAAGAGATCAAGTTTGTCTCTCGAAAAGGCTCCCTTCCTTACCTCCAAAAATATATATATATAATAGTTTCCCGCTAAAACCAAAATTCGATTAACATGGAACTGAAATGTGCGTTCAAACCAGGTCGACAGTCAAACAGTGTTTCTGTCACCTGTGTCAATCATTTTTGTCGTCGATTTTCTGTGGCATTACGAAAACAGAATTAATTCGTTCGATGGGAGACGCAACTTCTGAACAATTGTAAAGCAGACTTCTGTTTACAATTTCGTTTCGTTAACCTAGACTTTGATCTCGACATTTCTCCTGTCGTCACGGTCTATTCTCTTCCCAAATCGTTATCGGTTTTGTCGTTAAATGTTCCTTTGTAGACTTTGCAAGATGACTTTTTCAATTCGTGACGTATAAATGAACTGTTAACTAAATAAAATACACTTGTTCAAAAGGCCTACGATAAAGATTTATTCGTTTTCTGCGATCCGGTAAAAATCTAAGCGACATGACGTCACCATGTTATAAAACAAAAGTGAATCGCGTCCTTGACCAACCGTTCGATCAACAATAGTATTCCGACATTGTTGATTTCCAGTCGGCTTGTGTATTCAATCAAGGTTTATCTTCAGC
>NC_134800.1:4853611-4856111 GCF_046742065.1 Oratosquilla oratoria | reverse complement strand
CCTGTCTGCCTACTTGCTTACCTACTTGCCTGCCTATCTACTTGCTTACCTACTTGCCTGGCTGCCTAATTCCTTACCTACTTGCCTGTCTGTCTACTTGCTTACCTACTTGTCTATCTGCATACTTGTTTACCTACTTACCTGGCTGCCTACTTGCCTATCTACTTGCCTGTCTGCCTACTTGCTTACCTACTTGCCTGACTGCCTACTTGCTTACCTACTTGCCTAGAAACCTACTTGCTTGTCTACTTGCCTGCTGGCTGCCTACCTCCTTACCTACTTGCCTCTCTGCCTACTTGCTTACCTACTTGCCTGGCTGCCTACTTGCTTACCTACTTACCTCTCTGCCTTTTTTGCTTACCTACTTGCCTGTCTGCCTTCTTGCGTACCTACTTGCCTGGCTGCCTAATTGCTTACCTACTTGCCTGCTGGCTGCCTACTTTCTTCTCTGCCCACTTGCTTACCTACTTGCCTGGCTGCCTACTTGCTTCTCTGCCCACTTGCTTACCTACTTGCCTGGCTGCCTACTTCCTTCTCTGTCCACTTGCTTACCTACTTGCCTGGCTGCCTACTTGCTTCTCTGCCTACTTGCTTACCCTACTTGCCTGGCTTCCTACTTGCTTATCTACTTGCCTGGCTGCCTACTTGCCTGTTAACTCGACCCAGAGACCGTGCTGGGCCATCTTCCGCGTGCACAAGCCCAATCTCTCTCTCTCACTTGAAGTGGAATTGATGTCATGGATCTCACGGCTACGCTCATTTTCCCAGAAGGCTAACTAAAGGAGGAGGTGGAGGTGGAGGGAGAGGAGGAAGAGGAGGAGGAAGAAGAAGAGGATGAAAAGGAGGAGAGGGCAGGAGGAGGGGAGGTGAAGAGGAGGAAGAGGAGGAGGGGAGGTGAAGATGAGGAAGAGGAAGAGGGGAGGAGGAAGAGGAGGGGAGGTGAAGAGGAGGAAGAGGAGGAGGGGAGATGAAGAGGAGGAAAAGAAGGAGGGGAGGAGGAATAGGGAAAGGGAGGAGGAGAGGAAGGGGAGGAGGAAGTGGAGGAGGGGATGGGGAGGAGGAAGAGGAGGACGGGAGGGGGGAGGAGGAAGAGCAGGAGAGGATGGGAAGGAGGGAGAGAGGTGGAGGGAAGGAGGAGGAGGAGGAGGAGGAGGAAGGGATAGGGAAGAGAGAGAAAGAGGAGGTGGGGGAGGGAAATGAGGAGGGGAGGAGGAGTACGGGATGGGGAAGAAGGAACAGGAAGAGGGGATGGGTAGGAGGTGGAGGAGGGGAGGAGGAGGTGGGAGGAGGGGGAAGAGGAGGAGGAGGGGAGGAGGGGGAAGAGGAGGAGGAGGAGGAGGGAGAGGAGGAGGAGGGGAGGAGGAGGAGGAGGAGGAGGGAGAGAAGGAGGGAGAGGAGGAGGAGGAGGAGGGAGAAGAGGAGGAGTACAACAAACGCCTACTGACGATGAAAGCCTTCATAGCGTTTTCATGGAAACTCGTCTTTACAAATGTCGAAGAAATCCAGAAGAGGTTAAACGAGGTCATTTACAGAAATATATATATTGTAAAGTAAGGTCATTTTTAGTTCGGGAAAATGTCAAGGTATGTTTGTGTATTCACGATGTTGTGTCTAAATTTTTTTTTAACGTTTTTATGTTAACATTTTTTTTTTTTTTTTTGGAGTTTGAAAAAATATGAACGTGTGTTTGTTTACGTTTTTGGGGTTTGAAAATGCTTTTGTGTGTTTTTTTTTTTTTTTTAGAACGTCTGTGAGTTTAAGAATATTTTTTGTGTACGTTTGTGTGTCTACAGTGTTGTGCTTGAAAATATGTTTGTGTGCTTATGTGTTTATTTTTTGTGTATGTTTGTGTGTTTACGCTATTGTGTTTTGAGATGATTTTTTGTGCATGTTTGCAATGACGTGTATATTTACACTGATGTGTATAGAATAGTTTTTACAAAGAATTACAAAGGAGGAGCGAGACCTTTTGGTCCACAGCTAGGTCGGATGCAAAAAAATGATGATAAAAAAAAAAGATAAAAATTATGATATAAATAATAATAGATAAATAGGTAAAAATTATAATAATGATAAACTAATAATAATAATAATAATAATAATAATAATAATATAAATAATAATAAAATAAATAAATAGGTAAATAGTAAATAAACAAACAGGTAAATAGTAAATAATAATAAATGGACAAGTGACTTTATATTCACCATATTATAAACTCATTATTATAAACGGCCTTGCTGTGGATATGCTATGTCTTGCTGGATTGCTTCTGATCCAGGGAAATGGGCGAGATGCAGAGATGACCCGTCATCCAGGAGGAGCCAAGAAAAGAGAGAGGGAGGGAGGGAGGGAGGGAGGGAGGGAGGGAGGGAGGAGGGAGGGGTGGTGAATGGGAGTGGAGAATGTGGTGATGAAATGGGTGGGAGTGGATTTATGCTTTTTGACTTTGGCTATCCCCCTTGTAAAGGTGGAAAAAAACTCTTGGTATATGCATGTA
>NC_134800.1:4843611-4851111 GCF_046742065.1 Oratosquilla oratoria | reverse complement strand
TCCCCCTAAACTTCTCTTCCCCCTAAACTTCTCTTCCCCCTAAACTTCTCTTCCCCCTAAACTCCTCTTACCCCCTAAACTCCTCTTTCCCCCTAAACTCCTCTTCCCCCTAAACTTCTCTTCCCCCTAAACTCCTCTTACCCCCTAAACTCTTCTTCCTCCCCCTAAACTCCCCTTCCCCCCTAAACTCCTCTTTCCCCATAAACTCCTCTTCCCCTAAACTCCTCTTTCCCCCTAAACTCCTCTTCCCCCCTAAACTCCTCTTCCCCCTAAACTCCTTTTCCTCCCCCAAAACTCTTCCCCCTAAACTCCCCTTCCCCCCTAAACTCCTCTTTCCCCATAAACACCTCTTCCCCTAAACTCCTCTTTCCCCCTAAACTCCTCTTCCCCCCTAAACTCCTCTTCCCCCTAAACTCCTTGCCCCCTAAACTCCTCTTCCCTCTAAACTCCTCTTCCCCCCTAAACTCCTCTTCCTCCTAAACTCCTCTTCCCCCCTAAACTCCTATTTCCCCCTAAACTCCTCTTCCCCCCTAAACTCCTCTTCCCCCTAAACTCCTTGCCCCCTAAACTCCTCTTCCCTCTAAACTCCTCTTCCCCCCTAAACTCCTCTTCCTCCTAAACTCTTTTCCCCCCTTAATCCCCATCCTGGAGGGAAGGTTAGATAGGTTTATGAATAGGGATGACACGTGGTCATGGACATGGAACTGCCTAGTGTAGGCCTTATGGTCTATTGCAGTCTTCTCTAATATTATTAGCTAGAGTGGTTAATGAATGGAATAGACTCAGTAACCACGTAGTTAGTGAGAGCTGAAACTATCGGTTGTTTTAAGAAAAGGTCAGACAACTTTATGGACGGGGGTGACAGGTGGTCATGGATATGGAACTGCCTAGTGTAGGCCATATGGTCTCTTGATGTCTCCTCAATTCGTATGCTCTTATAATTTTATGGATGGGGATGACAGGTGGCATAGGACATGGGACTGCCTAGTGTAGGCCATATGGTCTCTTGATGTCTCCTTCATTCTACCTCCCCAACCTCCCTCTCCTCCTCCCACCTCCTCCATCCCCAAGATCCCCCACCTCCCCTCCCCCCTCTCCTCTGCCCCAACCTCCCCTCTCCCTCTTCCCTCCCCCAACCTCCCCCTCCCCCTCTCCCACCTCCCCCTTCCCCAACCTCCCCCCTCCCCAACCTCCACTTCCCCCAACCTCCTCCCTCCCCAACCTTCCCTTCCCCTAATCTCCCCCTCTCCCCCAACCTCGCTGGGTGGCGATGGGGGTCAAGAGGCCCTTTCGAGGTCGACACTTGTAAGGAAGAGGTGAGGAGGGAAGAGGAGGAGGGAGGAAGAGGAGGAGGGAGGAAGAGGATGGGAGGAGATGAATAAGAGGGGAGGAGGGGAAAGAGGAGGAGAAAGAAAAGAGAGGGAGAAGGAAGAGAAACAGGAAAAAAGGAGGGGAGGAGGAGGAGGGGGAGGAAGAAAAGGAGGAGGAGGAAGAAGAGGAAGAAGAGGAGGAGGAAGAGACAAGGGAGAAAGTAAAAGACAAGGAGGGGTAGGAGGAAGAGAAGAGGGAGGAGGAGGAGGAGGAGGAAGAAGAAGATGTCGCGCTCCTTGTTTACGACTAAATATAAATATATAGATGGGTAGGTGGTAGCTGGCCAAGATAACTTAGATCACAAGGAACACGAACAAACTTTATACATATAGGTTTTACTTCACATTTGGTGGTGAATGAGACTAGTGTTTCTCAAATATGTGACTTTTATTATTGTGCTATTATTACTTCAGAGTCAAAATAATGACTGTGCTGTGTACGGGTGTGCGGATGTGGGAGGCTGGACTTAATTAATAGACACCGACCTTGTATAAATCCTGGTTGCAGTTCCAACTGTAACCTCTGATCGTTGAACGAATCACTTATACTTAGCTTTAGGCTAGATTGATATATAATAGTTAGAGCTCTGACAACTTTAACTGAATACTTTTGAGTGTCCGAGCAGACTGCACTTGACTTAGATGTTGGCTAGGAAGAAAGCTCTTCATGATATAAGCTCCTCCTACAACTAATTTTGATTTGCTAAAAATCTCTCTGTATGGGAGAAATGGCCAATGGGGACACGTGGGAAACATACGCCTCTTCTAAGTTCCCGCCTTCCCTTAAACAAGGGTCAATTCATACGGGGGTCAGAGATCGCGAATCCATTACAGAAAGGACGACCTCACGAGACAGAAAGTGTTATGGGCTGATAAGGTACCCAGCGCGCGACGCGATGACGAAAACTAGTATCACTAGTATCACTAGGTACCCAGCGCGCGACGCGATGACGAAAACTAGTATCACTAGTATCACTGTCTAGTGGTGATGATGCCGTCGTCAAACCAATCACCACATAGCCCCCCTCCGAAGAAGCGTGTGTCCCCACACGCCACGACCAATGTCACAGCCTTAAACGACCCAGCACACTCCAACACAAAACAAGACTGATGGAGGGGAAAAAACTCTAGGGGCCTCGAACTCAGAGAGATAGAAGTCCACACAGTGGAAATCAACCGGCCATGAGAACGATGGGCCCAGAGTGTAAAAAACCTCCGTAAAAAAAAATATATATATATATATAAATAGCTTTGACACAATAAAATGTGTTTAAAAAATATTTTTATAATTTTTTAAAATATTAATGCAGGTATAATTCTTGATGATATGGAAGATGCATCCACGAGGCGACAAAGATAGGGCCTCAATGTGATCCAATTATCCCTGAGGCAACAAAGACAGGGCCTCAGTTGTGGTCCAATGCAGAATATCGTGGGTGCTTTCCCACAAACCGGGCGATAGGCCAAAGGAGAATAGCGTGGGTGCTTTCCCACAAACCGGACGATAGGCCAAAGGAGAATAGCGTGGGTGCTTTCCCACAAACCGGACGATAGGCCAAAGGAGAATAGCGTGGGTGCTTTCCCACAAACCGGGCGACTCGGGTCAAAGGTGATGACAAGTCCGCTGCAGAGTTGTCTCAGCACCTGGCCAAATTCTATGGGACCGGTCCGCTACGTATCTGCAAAACAGTCTTAGAGGCAGCACAATTGTCCAAATAATCGTTGTGAAAACAACGATGTGTAATTTGTCTGTCCGTCTTAGGACGCGAGGAATGATGAAGAATAATATCGCGGCATACAGGTCCAAGTCCAACAATGTCACTCCCAACACCCTAGTCATTTTTGACTAAACAGATTTGTTTCAATCAGCTGGCATACTCATCCCTTATAACAGGTTAACGGTGTCCTTAAGAATTCAATCGCGGCGGTGTGAGCGAAGATTTAAATCAGATGGGGCTTCGCATCTCATTTAATATGTTCCTTGTTAATATTGTTCTTGAATTAGAATCATTTATTTTGTGTAATGCTTGCAATATTTGAGCAGAAGTACGGCATTCAAATAACACGCGGAAGTTGCATCGTGTCAATGGTTATACGGCACCTTGACATGAGACAAATAGTTTGGCAAATATTGTCTTGGGTTTGGCAACAGCAAGACGTAAACCTTGAACCAATTTATTCAAGTTAAACCATGGTCTCAAAGCGTAGGCAGAATCCAAATTATGACACTGGTATAACGTAATGACATATGCAGAAATCTCTGGTATAATAATTGACATATGTTCATCACTCACGGTCACGGCGACATATGCAGAAAATTAAGATAATCTGTTTATTCCAATTTTATGTAATGTAGACATAGCTCTTCAATATTTGGCTAATAGGTTCCTGTATTAATCCTGTAAGTCAGAGTGATAATGATGTTAGACATACAGTGCACCGCTTCACAATTCGTTTATATCGGAAATCATATAGGTGAACACGGAAACTACTTATGTTAAACATTTCAGTTCATCCATAGCCGAAAGAGAGGGCAGGCAATGTGCAAGAAGAACCTGATTCCTTTAGATGCAATAAATTTGTACTATTAGCATTAATGCTAATTATATGTACAACATCATCCAATACATCAACGTCCTCATCTCTGGAACTTTATATTATTTCCGCGAAACCACCGCTTAATATCCTCACTTTTAATGGGAACTCAATTTCCATTCCTTTGTATGGGTGCAAACATCTATTTAAGTATATAGATTATGTTTTCATATCTATACATATGATTTTTAAGGCAACAGTGTGGCCTGTTTTTCACAAGTCCGAGACAGTGCATCAGAAATGCGCATGTACACAACCCGGTACGCACTCCACTGACATGCATAGATTTATTGCTGACCGTAACTGCCGTTGTGGTATAGAAATCAGTCACCGACGGTTGTCATTAGGACACAAGCAATTTAATTTGCCACTGACATCTGTACAAGATGTTTTTGTACCACGCGTGCGCCTGGTTCATATAATTTCCTTTAACAGGAACTGTAACTGTCCAGCTTTTGAGGGAATGTCTGTCTCAATAGCTGTTGAAATATAGAAAACCGTAATGTAACGGAGAACTCAAATTTTTTGTATAATCGCGCAATTCCCAATCACAGGACAACTTTTTGTCCTCCTTATTTATTCACGGGGCTTTAATTTACCGAGGATTTAATGTCAACCTCGTTTAAATCTTAGCACGCGAGAATTCCTCTCACAGATGGAGTTATAGAATTTCACTTATATTGTTCCTTTTAACATGTTGGACGTTCATTTACTGAGGGGTTGGCTCAAACTCACGGGACTTAAATATTCCACGGCATAACTTTAATTCTTTGGATTTTTATATATTGAAGAATGATTTCATTTTTACTATTTTATGTCATGAAGGGCTGTCTCCATTGAGGGAATGATGCTTCCTCACTAAATTGTATCATGCATAATTACTTTCGATGAGGGAAAGTTTCAACCTCAAAACCTCATTTACCGAGGAATCATTGTGTTTCACACAGTTTTTGTCTGATCTCATATACCAAGGGAATTTTTCATCCTTGAAACATGTACAACCGCGCATACCTCAGGTACCGATATACCAAGGGAATTTTTCATCCTTGAAACATGTACAACCGCGCATACCTCAGGTACCGATATACCAAGGGAATTTTTCATCCTTGAAACATGTACAACCGCGCATGCCTCAGGTACCGAGGATTTTGTAATTTCCACATCTTTAGATAGGCTCCTTTCACGACAACCGCGCATATAATTTTTTTTTTTTTTTTTTATTTCATTTCTTGTGAGAATTACATTTCATCAAGGAATGATCAATCTTGGACACAACCGCGCAAACCCCCTTTTTTTTTTCTATTTTTCATGCGGGACTTACAATTTCATCAAGGAAAGGCATAACCTTGAACACGACCGCGCAAATCCTTTTTTAAAATAGATTTTATTTCCATGCGGGACTTACAATTTCCTCAAGGAAGGTATAACCTTGAACACGACCGCGCAAATCCTTTTTTAAAATAAATTTTATTTCCATGCGGGACTTACAATTTCCTCAAGGAAGGTATAACCTTGACCGCGCAAATCCTTTTTTAAAATAAATTTCATTTTCTGGCGGGACTTACAATTTCCTCAAGGAAGGTATAACCTTGACCGCGCAAATCCTTTTTTAAAATCAATTTTATTTCCATGCGGGACTTACAATTTCCTCAAGGAAGGTATAACCTTGACCGCGCAAACCCCTTTTTAAAATTCATTTAATTTTTCAGGCGGGACTTACAATTTCCTCAAGGAAGGTATAACCTTGACCGCGCAAATCCTTTTTTAAAATAAATTTTATTTCCATGCGGGACTTACAATTTCCTCAAGGAAGGTATAACCTTGACCGCGCAAATCCTTTTTTAAAATCAATTTTATTTCCATGCGGGACTTACAATTTCCTCAAGGAAGGTATAACCTTGACCGCGCAAACCCTTTTTTTAAAATAAATTTAATTTTTCTGGCGGGACTTACATTTTCATCAAGGAAAGGCATAAACCTTGGACACGACCGCACGTTTTCCTTTTTTTGAAATCATTTAATAGCGGGGCTTTCTATTTTTTGTATCTCCTTTTTTCCTAGGCAAAGGTATAACCTGCATCATAGATTTTTGTATCTCCTTTTTTCCTAGGTAAAGGTATAACCTGCAACAAAAAAAAATTGTATCTCCTTTTTTCCTAGGTAAAGGTATAACCTGGACACGACCGCGCTTTTCGTACCTCCTTTTTTCCTAGGAAAAGGTATAACCTGGACATCGTTTTTTCGTATTTCCTTTTTTCCTAGGTAAAGGTATAACCTGCAACATAGATTTTTTCGTATTTCCTTTTTTCCTAGGTAAAGGTATAACCTGGACACGACCGCGCTTTTCGAACCTCCTTTTTTCCTAGGAAAAGGTATAACCTGGACATTGGTTCACAAAAATAGTTTCCAAAATATTTTCTGATTATTTTTCCAATTTTAGATCGCGACACATGTGTTTTCAAACCGAGGTAATTTCCTTCCTCTATATAAATTTCAAACTGAGGTTATTTTCTTCCTCTACGTATTTTTCAAACCGAGGTAATTTTCTTCCTCAATATATATTTCAAACCGAGGTTATTTTCTTCCTCTACGTTTTTTCAGACCGAGGAAATTTTCTTCCTCAATATGTATTTCAAACCGAGAGGGAACCGACTTCCTCCGTGATTTCATAATTCTCGTTTAATGCCATTGAACCTTGGTTACAATGGTTTGTGTTTTTGCCCGCTAATACATGCAGTAGCTGTTAATACATTCAATAGCCCGCTAATATCTTCATAGCCCGCAAATACATCAGCCCGCTAATACATACAGTAGCCCGCACATACATTCAATAGAGAGGGAAACGACATCCTCACTGGTTTCTTATTTCTGCCCGCAAATTCTTTCGATTTTCTCTTTCGGTTTATCTTTATATTTTTCGTAGATTTATTTCGATATTGCCGCATGTGAAACGTAAGGGTACAGATATCCTCATAGGTTTCAATGTTGCCCGCTTATAATAGATATCCTCATAGGTTTCAATGTTGCCCGCTTATAATAGATATCCTCATAGGTTTCAATGTTGCCCGCATATAATATATCCTCAAAGGTTTCAATGTTGCCCGCTTATATAGATATCCCCATAGGTTTCATTCAACATTGCCCGCTTATAATTTCGAAACCTTAAGGGAATCGCCAAAAATTTCTTACATAGATTTTTTTCTTTGACACCCTGTTTTTAGGGGAGTACGCCAGGTATATAGATTTTTCATGTCACAAAGCACACTTTTTTTTAAATATATATATAGATATATCACGTCACATATTTCACAAATATCTCATATATGCTCAAATATCTCATACATGCTCATCAACAATGTCCTCCTCTCCCGAGTGTATTGTTTAGCAATGTATTTGTGGTTAATGTATACAGGTAACTTTAATCGTTAATGTATACAGGGAACTTTATCCCACCGCGGGGCCACCAATGTCGCGCTCCTTGTTTACGACTAAATATAAATATATAGATGGGTAGGTGGTAGCTGGCCAAGATAAC
>NC_134800.1:4836111-4838611 GCF_046742065.1 Oratosquilla oratoria | reverse complement strand
AAGATTGTTCACTCAAAATAGTTCTTCAACAGAACACTTCCTAGAGCCAATGAAAATGTTCATCAAGAATGCTCACTTAGGATAGTTCTTCAACATAACACTTCTTGGTCAATATAGTTGTTCACCAAGATTGTTCACTTAGGATAGTACTTCAACATTACACTTCTTGGTGAAAAAAAATGTTCACCAAGGTTGTTCACTTAAAATAATTCTTCACCAGAACACTTCTTGACGACTAAAAATGTCCACCAAGATTGTTCATATGTTATAGTTCTCCAATTGAACACGGTTTGACGACAAAAGTGTTCACCAAAGGTTGTTCAAATGTTATAGTTCTTCACCAGAACACATCTTGGCGACTAAAAGTGTCCACCAAGATTGTTCATATGTTATAGTTCTTCAACTGAACACCGGGTGAACACATGAAACGACTCACAAATCCATTCTCTCCTTGAGACCTAATCCAGAGCATACCAGAATTAAATCTTCTTCCACTCTGACCTCGATGAGGAAGTCTTCCTCCGGACTCTCAAAGGAGGAGGGTAAGAAGGAAAGGAACGACGGATATAAAGGCCGAAGAAAGGGAGGGAGTGGTTGGGAGGGAATGGAGGGGTGTCCAAGAGGTCTTGCGAGAGACTTAAGGAGGAGGGGGGAGGAGGAGGAGGAGGAGGGAAAGGGCGAAGAAGAAAGAGAAGGAGATTAATGACTTCTCCTGGGAACGGAGGTCGTGGCCATAATATAGAGGGAGAAGAAGAGGAGGAAGAGGAGGAGGAAGAGGAGGAGGAAGAGGAGGAGGAAGAGGAGGCAGGAGGGAAGAAGAGAGAGGAGGGAGTAGGTAGAAGAAAGAAGAGGAGAAAGGCTAGGAGAGGAGGAGGAGGAGGAGGAGGAGGAGGAGGAGACAAGAGGGAAGATTAGAGGGGGAGTAGGTAGAAAAAGGAAGAGGAGAAAGACTAGAAAGTGAAGACTAGGAGGAGGGGGAGGAGGAAAGATTAGAGGAGGAGAAAGACTAGAAGGAGGAAGAAGAGGAAGAGGGGGGTGAAGAAAAAGAAGAGAATAAGGAGGAGAGGAGGAGGAGGAAGGCTAGAAGGAGGAGGAAGAGAATGAGGAAAAAGAGGAAGAGAAGGAGGAGAATAAAGTGGATGATAATTCAATATTGGAGACAAAGATGGACCTGGTGGGTATCTGGAAGCTTGTCAGATGATTCTCAGAATTGGAGAAGAATGGCGGGTTCGGCTATGCGATGTCCTGGACTTTGGTTCCAATGATTGTTAAATGATCCTCTGGTCCACTCACGAGGTGGCAAAAATAAATAAATATAAATAAAATAAAAAATATGATAATGATAATACTGAAGACAATAATAACAATAATAATGATAACAACAATAATGGTGATAATAATAATAATCATAATAATAATAATGATGATAATAATAATAATAATAATAATAACAATGATGATAATAATGATAATGATAATAATAATGATAATGATAATGATAATAATAATAATAATAATAATAATAATAATAATAATAATAATAATAATAATAATAATAATAATAATAATAACAATCTACGGTGTATATATCCTCATTTCACACACATTTCCACGCAATCAAAACACGAACTCTACAAACGTTGACACTATTTGTTTTAAGAAAGCGAAGAGTTTCATTATTATTTTCCTAATTCTACGTTTATTAATTCTCTGATTTCAATGAATTATAATTTCATATATAGGAAAAATATTAGGTGGTAATGGTAATTTGCCTACTATGATTCAAAGATTAAAATAAATAAGAATAAAATATAAATAAAACAAAAATTTAATTATACTCTTGCCTGGTTTTCTAAACATAAGATCTTATCAAACTGAAGCCTTTCATCATTGAAAATAAATAAAATTTAGAAAATCTTTAAAATTAAAAACCAAAAATCATCATAAAAGTGAGATATTTTTCCTCGTTTGAGGAACGGAAATTTATCAATGTTAGATACAATCGAGACAAATCGAAGACATAATATTTTTGTAACAAATTACATTTACTGTGGACGGCGACTAGACTTCCTGTCTTTGCTTTCTTCTTATACGAAATGTACAGCAACGAACAACAGTTCATACAGTTCTTACGTCAGAATGAATTTCTTTTCTTCCGTACGTGATATATATATATATATATATATATATATATATATATATATATATATATATATATATATATATATATATATATATATATATATATATACTGTATATGCAAAGTAGACCACTTGGAAAAAATTAACAAAGCAGAGCGCTTTCGTATATCACATCTTCAGTGCAAAAAGTACTTTTTACACTGCATGTAATATACGAAAGCGCTCTGCTTCGTTAGTTTCTTTTTTCAAGTGGTCTACTTTGCATAAGTGAACACACGTACCTGTGTTCTTATTAGCACATTACATATATATATATATATATATATATATATATATATATATATATACACATATATTTC
>NC_134800.1:4821111-4831111 GCF_046742065.1 Oratosquilla oratoria | reverse complement strand
GGGAACCTACGAGTATAAGGTGACTGAATGTGTGGGAATCAAAAATAGATAAATAAATAAATTAATTCATAAATAAATTATCAGAGAGATAAATAAACGAAGTAGGAAAAAATCTGAATAAAAATAAAGAGGAGAGGAAAAGAGTTAAATATATTTCACCGAAAAAAGAGGAAGAAAAAAGGAAGAGAAAAGAGGCAAATGCGGTTTTACAGATTTGAGAGAGAAAGAGAGGAATGACCAGATAAAGAAGAGAAAAATGTTTTAAAGGAAGATGAAAAGGAGGAGGAGGAGGAGGAGGAGGAGGAGGAGGAAGGAGAAAAGTCTCATTAAAGGAGTTTTGGAATAGAGGCGCACAAAGGAACTGGATGGCGAAGGAGGAGGAGGAGGAGGAAGAGGAAGGAGGAGGAGGAGGAGGAAGAGGCGGGAGAGAAGAGGGCGGGGGAGAAGAGGGCGGGAGAGGAGGTGGAAGGAGGGGAAGGAAGGGGGGAAGAGGCGGGAGAGAAGAGGGCGGGAGAGGAGGTGGAAGGAGGGGAAGGAAGGGGGGAAGAGGAAGGAGGAGGAGATGGAAGAAGAGGAAGGAGGAGGAGATAGAAGAGGAAGAAGGAGGAGATGGAAGGAGGAGATGGAAGAAGAAGAAGAGGAAGGAGGAGGAGATGGAAGAAGAAGAGGAACGAGGAGGAGATGGAAGAAGAAGAGGAACGAGGAGGAGATGGAAGAAGAAGAAGAGGCGGAGGAGAAGAGAGCGGAAGAGGAGATGGAGGAGAGGAGATGGAAGGAGAGGAGATGGAAGGAGAGGAGATGGAAGGAGAGGAGAGGAAAGAAGGGGAGGAGGAGGGGAAAGAAGGGGAGAGGAGAGGAAAGAAGGGGAGGAGGAGAAGAAAGAAGGAGGAGGAAGGGAAAGAAGTGGAGGAGGAGGAAGGGAAAGAAGTGGAGGAGGAGGAAGGGAAAGAAGTGGAGGAGGAGTAGGAAGAGAAAGAAGAGGAGGAAAAGAAAGAAGAGGAGGAAGAGAAAGAAGAGAAGGAGGAGGAAGGGAAAGAAGTGGAGGAGGAGGATGGGAAAGAAGTGGAGGAGGAGGAAGGGAAAGAAGTGGAGAAGGAGGAAGGGAAAGAAGAGGAGGAGGAGGAAGGGAAAGAAGTGGAGGAGGAGGAAGGGAAAGAAGTGGAGGAGGAGGAGGGGGAATGAAGGGGAGGAAGAGGAAAGGAGGAGGAAGGAGGAAGGAGGAGGAGATAGAGGACGAGGAAGAGGACATGGAAGAAGAGGACATGGAAGAAGAGGAGATGGAAGGAAGGAAGAGGCGGGGGAGAAGAGGGTGGGAGAGGAGATGAAAGAAGAGGAGGGGAAAGAAGAGAAGTGGAAAGAGAAGGAGGCGGAGGAAGGAGGAGGAGGAAGAGAGGGAAAGAGGATGAGAAGAGAAAGGAGGAGGAAGAGGAGAGAAGGAGGAAGAGGAAGGAGAGGAAGAGGAGGGAAGGAGGAGGAAGAGGAAGGAGAGGAAGAGGAGGGGAAAAAGAGGGTGGGGAGGAGATGGAAGAAGAAGAGGAGAAGGAGGAGGAGGATGAGAAGAGGAGGGGGAAGGAGGAGAGGAGGAGGAAGAGGATGGAGGAAGAGGGAAGAAGAGGGCGGGGATGGAGATGGAAGAAGAGGAGGTGAAGGAAGGGGAGGAAAAGGAAGGAGGAAGAGATGGAGGAGAGATGGAGGAAGAGGAGATGGAGGAAGAGGAGGAGAAGATGGAGGAGGAGAGATGGAAGATGAGGGCGGGAGAGGAGACGGAAGAATGGGAGGGAAAGGAAGAGGAGGAAGAAGAGAAGGCAGGGGAGAATATGGAAGAGGAGGAGGGAGGAAGAAGAAGAGGAGGAGATAGGAATGAGGCGGGAGGAGGAGATGGAGGAGGGGAGGTGGAGGTGGAGGGGAGAGGAAGGAGGAGGAGAGGAGGAGGAGGAGGAGGAGGAGGAGGAAAAGGGAGGAGGAGGAAAAGGAGGAGGAGGAGGAAAAGGAAGGGAGGAGGAGGAGGAAAAGGAAGGGAGTAGGAGGAGAGAAAGAGGAGGAGGTAAAGGAAGGGAGTAGGAGGAGAGGAGGAAGGCGGAGGAAAAGGAGGAGGAGGAGGAAAAGGAAGAGGAGGAAGGAGAGGAGAAGAGGGGGAGGACAAGGGGAGGGGGAGAAGAGGAGGTCGGAAAGGAGGAGGAGGAAGGAGAGGAAGAAGGGAGAGGAAGAAGGAAGAGGAAGAAGACGGGAAGGAGATGGAGGAAGAGGAAGAGAAGGAAGAAGGCGGGAGAAAATATGGCGCGAGGAGGAGAAAATATGGCGAAGGAGGAAGGAGAGAAGATGGCAAAGGAGGAGGAGGGGAGAGAAGGTGGAGGAGGGGGAGGAGGAAGAGGAAGAGGAGGGAGAAGACGAGGGGGGAGACGAGGGGAGGAGCGAGGAGAAGGAGGAGGAGGAGGAGCAGGAGGAGGAGGAAGGGAGGAGGAGAGAAGAGGAGGAGGGAAGGACGAGGAGGAGGAGGACGAGGAGACGAGGAGGAGAGGAGGGAGGAGGAGGAGGAGGAGGAGGAGGAGGAGGAGGAGGGAGGAGGAGGGAGGAGGAGGAGGAGAGGAAGACGAGGAGGAGAGGAGAGGAGAGTAGAAGAAGGAAGACGAGGAGGAGAAGGAAGACGAGGAGAGGAGAAGGAGACGAGGAGGAGGAGGAAGACGAGGAGGAGGAGGAAGACGAGGAGGAGAAGGACGGGAGGAGGAGGAGGAGGAGGAGGAGGAAGGAGGAGGAGGAGGAAGAGGAGGAGGACGACGAGGAGGAGGAAGACGAGGAGGAGGAAGACGAGGAGGAGGAGGAAGACGAGGAGGAGGAGGAAGACAAGGAGGAGGAGGAGGAGGAGGAGGAGGAAGACAAGGAGGAGGAGGAGGAAGACAAGGAGGAGGAGGAGGAAGACAAGGAGGAGGAGGAGGAAGACAAGGAGGAGGAGGAGGAAGAGGAGGAAGAGGAAGACAAGGAGGAGGAAGACAAGGAGGAGAAAGAAGAGGAGGAGGACGAGGAGGAGGAGGAGGAAGAGGAGGAGGAGGAGGACAAGGAGGAGGAGGAGGAGGAGGAAGACAAGGGGAAAGGAGGAGGAAGACAAGGGGAAAGGAGGAGGAAGACAAGGGGAAAGGAGGAGGAAGACAAGGGGAAAGGAGGAGGAAGACAAGGGGAAAGGAGGAGGAAGACAAGGAGGAGGAAGACAAGGAGGAGAGAAGGAGGAGGAGGAGGAGGAGGAGGAAGACGAGGAGGAGGAGGAGGAAGACGAGGAGGAGGAGGAAGACGAGGAGGAGGAGGAAGACGAGGAGGAGGAGGAAGACGAGGAGGAGGAGGAAGACGAGGAGGAGGAGGAAGACGAGGAGGAGGAGGAAGACGAGGAGGAGGAGGAGGAAGACGAGGAGGAGGAGGAAGACGAGGAGGAGGAGGAAGACGAGGAGGAGGAGGAAGACGAGGAGGAGGAGGAAGACGAGGAGGAGGAGGAAGACGAGGAGGAGGAGGAGGAGGAAGACGAGGGGGAGGAGGAAGACGAGGGGGAGGAGGAAGACGAGGGGGAGGAGGAAGACGAGGGGGAGGAGGAAGACGAGGGGGAGGAGGAAGACGAGGGGGAGGAGGAAGACGAGGGGGAGGAGGAAGACGAGGGGGAGGGGGAGGGAGAGGGACGGACGAAAGAAAAGGAGGAGGTTGGGAGGAAGACGAAGAAAAGGAGGAGGTAGGGAGGAGGTAGGGTAGGGAGGAGGTAGGGAGGAGGTAGGGAGGAGGAAGAGGAGGAGGAAGGGGGAGGAGAAGGAGAAGAAATAGAAGAGGAGAAGTAGAAGTAGGGAGGAGGAGGAAGAGGAGGAGAATTAGAAGTAGGGAGGAGGAGGAAGAAGAGGAGAATTAGAAGTAGGGAGGAGAAGGAGGAAGAGGAGGAGGAAGAGGAGGGGGAAGAGGAGGAGGAGGAGTAAGAAGAGGAGGGAGGAAGAGGAGGAGGAGGAGTAAAGAGTAGGAGGAGTAAGAGGAGGAGTAAGAGGAGGAAGAAGAGGAGGAAGAGGAGGGAGGAAGAGGAGAAAGAGGAGGTAAGAGGAGGAAGAGGGGAGGAGGAAGAGGAGGAGGAAGATAAGGAGGAAGATAAGAAGGAAAGATAAGAAGGAAGAGGGAGGAAGAGGAAGACAAGGAAGAGAAGGAAGAAGGGAAGATGAGGAGGAGAAGGGGAAGATGAGGAGGAGAAGGGGAAGAGGAGAAGGAAGAAGGGGAAGATGAGGAGGAGAAACAGAAGTAGGGAGGAGGAGGAGAAACAGAAGTAGGGAGGAGGAGGAGAAACAGAAGTACGGAGGAGGAGGAGGAGGAGGAAGGAGGAGGAGGAGGAAGGAAGAGGAGGAAGGAAGAGGAGGAGGGAGGAGGAGGGAAGAGGAGGAGGAGGAGGGGAGGGGAGGGAGGAATGAGGAAGAGGGAATGAGGAAGAGGAGGAGGAAGAGGATGATGAGTATGAGGAAGAGGAGGAGGAAGAGGAGGAAGAGGAGGAAGAGGAGGAGGAGGAGAAAGAGGAGGGGAGGAAGAGAAGGAAGAGGAGGAGAGGAGGAGGCGGAGGAAGGAGGGGGAGGAGGAGGAGGAGTAGGGAGGAGGAGGGTAGGGGGGAGGAAGGAGTAGGGGAGGAGAGGGGAGGGGAGGAGGAAGGGGAGTAGGGGAGGAGGAAGGAGGAGTAGGGGAGGAGAAGGAGGAGTAGGGGAGGAGAAGGAGGAGTAGGGGAGGAGAAGGAGGAGTAGGGGAGGAGGAGGAGGAGTAGGGGAGGGAGGAGGAGGAGGAGTAGGGGAGGAGGAAGGAGGAGTAGGGGAGGTGGAAGGAGGAGTAGGGTGGGAGGGGAAGGAGGAGTAGTGGAGGAGGAAGGGAGGAGGGGGAGGAGGAAGGGAGGAGGGGAGGGGAGGAGGAAGGGAGGGAGTAGGGGAGAAGGAAGAGGAGTAGGGGAGGAGGAAGGAGGAGTAGGGGAGGAGGAATGGAGGAGGAAGGGAGGAGTAGGGGAGGAGGAGGGAAGTAGGGGAGGAGGAGGGAAGTAGGGGAGGAGGAGGGAAGTAGGGGAAGAGGAAAGGAGGAGTAGGGGAGGAGGAAGGAGGAGTAGGGGAGGTGGAAGGAGGAGTAGGTGGAGGAGGAAGGAGGAGTAGGAGGAGGAAGGAGGAGTAGGGAGGAGGAGGAAGGAGGAGGAGAGGAAGGAGGAGGGAGGAGGAGGAGAGGAGGAGGGAGGAGGAGGAGAGGAGGAGGGATGGAGGAGGAGAGGAGGAGGAAGGAGGAGGAGGGGAGGAGGAATGGAGGAGGAGTGGGAGGATGAGGGGAGGGGAAGGAGGATGAGGGGAGGAGAAGGAGGAGGAGGGGAGGGGAAGGAGGAGGAGGGGAGGAGGAGGAGGAGGAGTGGAAGGAGGAGGAGGGGAGGGGAAGGAGGAGGAGGGGAGGGAAGGAGGAGGAGGAGGAGGAGGAGGAGGAGGAGGAGGAGGAGGAGGAGGAGGGGGAGGAGGAGGGGGAGGAGGAAGGAGGAGGAGGAGGAGGAAGGAGGAGGGGAGGAGGAGGAGCAATGAGGAGGAGGAATAGAGAAGGAGGAAGGAGGAGGAGGAGGGTAGGAGGGGGGAGGAGGGGAGAGGAGGGGAGGGGGAGGAGGGGAGGAGGAGGGAAGAGAATGAGGAAGAGGAATGAGGAAGAGGAGGAGGAGGGAAGAGGAAGAGGGAGAGGAGAGGAGGAAGGTGGAGGGGGGAGGAGGGAAGAGGAGGGGGAAGAGGAGGAGGAGAGAGGAGGCCGGAAGGAGGAGGAGGGAGGAGAGGAGGAGGAGGAAGAGGAGGAGAGGAGGAGGAGGAGGAAGAGAGGAAGGAGGAAGGAGGAGGGGGAGGAGGAGGGGAGGAGGGGGAGGAGGAGGGGAGGAGGAGGGGAGGGAGGGGGGGAGGAGGAGGGTAGAGGAGGAGGGGGGGGAGGAGGAGGGGAGAGGGGGGGGAGGAGGGGAGGGAGAGGAGGAGGAGGAGAGGAGGGGGGGGAGGAGGAGGAGAGGAGGAGGGGGGGGAGGAGTGGAGAGGAGAGGAGGGGGGAGGAGGAGGCGGGAGAGGAGGAGGGGGGAGGAGGGGGAGGAGGAGGGAGGAGGAGGAGGGGAGAGGAGGGGGGAGGAGGGGGAGGGGGAGGAGGAGGGGGGGGGGAGGAGGAGGGGGGGGGAGGAGGGGAGGGGGGGAGGAGGGGGGAGAGGAGGAGGGGGGGGAGGAGGGGAGAGGAGGAGGGGGAGGGGGGAGGGAGGAGGAGGGGGGGGTGGAGGAGGAGGGGGAGGAGGGGGGCGGAGGAGGGGGAGGGGGAGGAGGGGGGAGGAGGGGGGGAGGAGGAGGGGAGGCGATGGGGGGGGAGGAGGGAGGGGGGGGAGGAGGGGGGGAGGGGGAGGAGGAGGAGGAGGGGGGGGAGGGAGGAGGAGGAGGGGGAGGAGGGGGGGGAGGGAAGGGGGAGGAGGAGGGGAGAGGAGGAGGCTGGGTGAGGAGGGGGAGGAGGAGGGAGGAGGAGGAGGAGGGAGGAGGAGGAGGTGGGGGGGGGAGGGGGGGAGGAGGTGGGGGGAGGAGGGGAGGGGGGGGGGAGGAGGAGGGGAAGGGGAGGGGAGGAGGAGGGGAGGAGGAGGAGAGGAGGGGAGGAGGAGGGGAGGAGGAGGAGGGGAGGAGGAGGGGAGAGGAGGGGAGAGGAGGGGGGAGGAGGAGGAGGAGGAGGAGGAGGGGAGGAGGAGGGGAGGAGTGAGGGGAGGAGGAGGAAGAGGAGGAGGGAAAGGAGAATTCCAGCTCTTAGGAATTCATTATCTATTTATTTATTGTGATTATCATCATGACTTTTGGTCTTAGATCTTACAAAAAAAAAAACTTCACATATTCCTCCTCTTCCTCCTCTTTTTTCTTCCTCTGTTCCTTCCCCAGCTTTCCTCATACCCCCTCCTCTTCCTCCTCCCCCTCTCCCGATGCTTCTCCTCCTCCTCCTCTTCCTCTTACCCATTCCACTTCCTCCTCCTTCTCTTCTTCTTATCCCTCCTCTTCCTCCTACTCTTCTCCCAATGCCTCTCCTCCTCCTTCTCTTCCTCTTACCCCTCCTCTTTCTCCCGTCCCTCTCGCAATGCTTGTCCTCCTCCTCTTTCTCCTCTTTTTCTCCTCTTCCTTCTCTCCCTCTTCCAATACTGGTTCTCCTCCTCCTCCTCTCCCTCTTACCCCTTCCTCTTCCTCCCCCTCTTCCAATGCTTCTCTTCCTCCATCTTCCTCTCCCCATCTTCCTCTTCCTCGACCTCCTCCTCTTTCTCTCCCCATCTTCCTCTTCCTCCTCATCCTCCTCTTCTTCCTCCCCTCTTCCAATGCTTCTCTTCCTCCATCTTCCTCTCCCCCTCTTCCTCCTCTTCTCCCCCATCTTCCTCTTCCTCGACCTCCTCCTCCTCTTTCTCTCCCCCATCTTCCTCTTCTTCCTCATCCTTTCCTCCATCTTCCTCTCCCCCTCTTCCTCTTCTCCTCCCCATCTTTCTCTTCCTCCTCCTCCTCCTCCTCTTCTTTCTCTTCCCGATCCCAGAATCAACTGCGAAACATAATGAGATGCAGCCTGAATGGAGTTGCTGTAGAGCCCAGGCAAGCCGATGAATGGTCTCCTGTAGTTTGATATTGCATGCATGAATAGAGGTTTTGTAGAATGAGTTAGAAGACTGGATGACGCTCTGAAGGCACCCTCCCCCCAACCCCCCCGCCCTCCCCCTCCTTCCCCCCCCCGGGTTTCAGGGTGGCTCCCTGAAAGGATTTCAGAAGTCTGGGTGATCCCCCTGAAAGGATTTCAGGCGTCAGGGTGATCACCCTGAAAGGATTTCAGGAGTCAGGGTGATCACCCTGAAAGGATTTCAGGAGTCAGGGTGATCACCCTGAAAGGATTTCAGGAGTCAGGGTGATCACCCTGAAAGGATTTCAGGAGTCAGGGTGATCACCCTGAAAGGATTTCAGGAGTCAGGGTGATCACCCTGAAAGGATTTCAGGAGTCAGGGTGATCACCCTGAAAGGATTTCAGGAGTCAGGGTGATCACCCTGAAAGGATATCAGGAGTCAGGGTGATCACCCTGAAAGGATTTCAGGAGTCAGGGTGGCCCCTGAAAGGATTTCAGGAGTCAGGGTGGCCCCCTGAAAGGATTTCAGGAGTCAGAGTGGCCCCCTGAAAGGATTTCAGGAGTCAGGGTGGGCCCCCTGAAAGGATTTCAGGAGTCAGGGTGATCCCCCTGAAAGGATTTCAGGAGTCAGGGTGATCCCCCTGAAAGGATTTCAGGAGCCAGGGTGATCCCCCTGAAAGGATTTCAGGAGTCAGGGTGATCCCCCTGAAAGGATTTCAGGAGTCAGGGTGATCCCCCTGAAAGGATTTCAGGAGTCAGGGTGATCCCCCTGAAAGGATTTCAGGAGTCAGGGTGATCCCCCTGAAAGGATTTCAGGAGTCAGGGTGATCCCCCTGAAAGGATTTCAGGAGTCAGGGTGATCCCCCTGAAAGGATTTCAGGAGTCAGGGTGATCCCCCTGAAAGGATTTCAGGAGTCAGGGTGATCCCCCTGAAAGGATTTCAGGAGTCAGGGTGATCCCCTGAAAGGATTTCAGGAGTCAGGGTGATCCCCTGAAAGGATTTCAGGAGTCAGGGTGGCCCCCTGAAAGGATTTCAGGAGTCAGGGTGGCCCCCTGAAAGGATTTCAGGAGTCTGGGTGGCCCCCTGAAAGGATTTCAGGAGTCTGGGTGGCCCCCTGAGAGGATTTCAGGAGTCTGGGTGGCCCCCTGAGAGGATTTCAGGAGTCTGGGTGGCCCCCTGAGAGGATTTCAGGAGTCAAGGTGATCCCCTGAGAGGATTTCAGGAGTCAAGGTGATCCCCCTGAAAGGATTTCAGGAGTCAGGGTGATCCCCCTGAAAGGATTTCAGGGGTCAGGATGATCCCCCTGAAGGCACCCTCCCCTCCCCCTAACTTCGGGCTTTAGGGTGATCCCCCTGAAAGGATTTCAGGAGCCAGGGTGATCCCCTGAAAGGATTTCAGGAGCCAGGGTGATCCCCTGAAAGGATTTCAGGAGTCAGGGTGATCCCCTGAAAGGATTTCAGGAGTCAGGGTGATCCCCTGAAAGGATTTCAGGAGTCAGGGTGATCCCCCTGAAAGGATTTCAGGAGTCAGGGTGATCCCCCTGAAAGGATTTCAGGAGTCAGGGTGATCCCCCTGAAAGGATTTCAGGAGTCAGGGTGATCCCCCTGAAAGGATTTCAGGAGTCAGGGTGATCCCCCTGAAAGGATTTCAGGAGTCAGGGTGATCCCCCTGAAAGGATTTCAGGAGTCAGGGTGATCCCCCTGAAAGGATTTCAGGAGTCAGGGTGATCCCCCTGAAAGGATTTCAGGAGTCAGGGTGATCCCCCTGAAGGCACCTCCCCTACCCCTAACTTCCCCGGGCTTCAGGGTGGCACCCTGAAAGAATTTCAGGAGTCAGGGAAATCCCCCCAAATGCACTCTCTCGCCCTACCTCTTACCATATCCCTCCACCCTTTTCCCCCCCTAACCATCTCTCCGCCCCAACTTCCCCGGGCTTCAGGATGAGCTCCTGAAACGACTTCAGGAGTCTAAATGACAGGTCTGAAGGAGTTAGGTGGTCAGTCCCTACTCAATCTACCTCTCCGACTTAGATATGGACCAAATGGTCTCGTGTCGGCATGCTCCGCCTTTGTGATCCTTTGTCAATTGACAGGAAAAAAAGGAAACGCTATGTAGAGAGTGTGAAAGAGAGAGTGAGAGAGTGAGAGAGAGGTAAAGAGAAGTAGAGATGGACAGAGATAAAGACTGATAGGTAAAGAGAGGGGAGTAAAGAGAGGTAAAGAGAAAGAGATAAAAAAGAGAGAGGTAGAGAGAAAGAGAGAGCGGTAAAGAGAGAGGAGGGAAAGAGAGAGAGCGGTGAAGAGTGAGAGATAATAAAAAGAGAGAGGGAGAGAGGGAGAGAGGGAAAGAGAGTGGGAGAGGGAGAGAGGGAAAGAGAGTGAGAGTGAGAGTGAA
>NC_134800.1:4813611-4816111 GCF_046742065.1 Oratosquilla oratoria | reverse complement strand
CTCTCTCTCTTTCCTCTCTCTTACCTTTCAATATAATCTCTCTCCCTCTTCTCTTTCTCTCTCTCCCTCCCTCTTTCTCTATCTATTTTCTTTTTATCAGTTCTTTGTCCCTTCCTCCTCTCTCCTCCTCCTCCTCCTCTTCCTCTCTGCACTCCACTTAATCCACCATCAGGACTTCCACCAAAGACTCCACTTTATGTTGATCTTCGGTCCACCGTCTCGTTTCGCTACTCTAAGAGCTTTCTGCACTTACAAAGTTGCGAGGGGACCATAAGGCCTACACTAAGTAGTTCCATGTCCATTACTACCTGTCATCCCAACCCATAAAATCATAAACACATACGAATGTAGGAGACTGCAAGAGACTATAAGGCATACACTAGGCAGTTCCATGTCCACCTGTCATCCCTATCCGTTATAAGAATATAGGAACATATGAATGAAGGAGACTGAAAGAGACCATAAGGCCTACACTAGGCAGTTCCATGTGCCTTACAAACTGTCATCTCCATGCATGAAGTTACAAGAACATAAAAACATAAGAATTGAGGAGGTTGGGAGAGACCATAAGGCCTACACTAGGCAGTTCCATGTCCATCACCACTTGTCATCCCCATCCATAAAGCTGTCTAACCGTTTCTTAAAACGATCAATTGTTTCAGCGATCGGTAGGATAGAAGAAGGGTGGGGGAGACGATAATTGATCGGAATCAGAGAAAGTAGATGAGAGCAGAGAAATAAAGAGGAGGACGTGCCAGAGACAAGAGAAAGAGAGCTGAGGAGAATGTGAAGCCAAAAAGAGCAAAAGGAGAGAGAGAGAGAAAGAAAAAGAGAGAGAGAGAGAGAAGAGGGGGGTGGAGAGGGCAGTGGTGCACAGAGAAGACAAATTAACGAAAAGGAATGCGAGGAAGGAAGAGGAGAAGGAAGAGGAGGAGGAAGAGGAGGAAGAGGAGGAGGACGAAGAGGAAGCAACAGAAGGAGAAGCGGGAAGAAGACGAAGAAGAAGCAGAAGAAGAAGAAGCCAAAGAAGAAATAGAAGAAGAACAAGAAAAGGAAGAGGAAGATGCAGAAGGCGAGGAAGAAGGAGAGGAAGCGGAAGAAGATGAATCAGAAGAAGAAGAAGAAGAAGCAGAAGACGAGGAAGCAGAAGAAGCCAAAGAAGAAATAGAAAAAGCAGAAGACAAATAATAATACTAATTATAATTGTAATAATAATAATAATAATAATAATAAGAAGAAGAAGATGAAGAAGAAGAGGAAGTTGTGACAAGGCTGAGGCTGCACGCGACACAAAAGAGGGAAGTGGAAGTGCTCAGTGAGAACAAGATATAATTACGTCAATAAACACAGGTCGGGGGGAGGGGGGAGGTCGGGGGAGGGGGGAGGTCGGGGGGAGGTAAAGGGAGATCCAATGTTGGTATATATATATATATATATATATATATATATATATATATATATATATAAAGAGGATATACAGTGAATATAAAATAATATTAGATAAAAAATAAGAATAGAAAATAAAATAAATAAGAACACAACACAAAGATGAAAACCAAAGTAGACAAATTATTTGAAATAAACAAATACATAGAAATATTTTGGAATGCGCGCGCGCACACACACACACACACACACACACACACACACACACACACACACACACACACACATATATATATATGTTATATATAAAATGAAAGTAATCAGTATAATAACAATCGTAAATAAAAATAGATTAATAAATAAAGTACATTAATAAAATAAACCTATGAAAATAATAAAATTGGTACAATAAACCAATAGAAAAATAAAGAGGAATGCCATCAGAGAAGGAAAATAACTGATAATTCAAAATAACTTATATAATAAAGATGAATAAATAAAGTTAAACAAAAATAAGACAGTTATAATGATAACGATAAACAAATAAACGGAATAGAATAAATAAATAAACGAAATGAAACAGATAAATGAATAAGAATTACAATAACAAATAAATAGATAAAGAAGAAGAAATACCAGGAACTTAAAACCCGAAGGACTGCCATACCCCACAATATGTCGCAAGAGGCCATAAGGCCTACACTAGGCAGTTCCATGTCCAGGACCACCTGTCATCCCCATCCACAAAGTTGTCTAGCCTTTTCTTAAAACAACCGATAGTTTCAGCGTTCACTACATTTAATTGTAATTGGATAGGATAGTGGTAGCAGTAGTGTTAGTTCATCTTGTATCGCCTAGTTACCCTGTTTTCTCAAGTGTAGCTTAGTGTAGTAAACACAAACAGACTCGTTAGGGACAGTAGGCCTGCTGATGTTTGTTCTTCCTTTGTGTTTCTTTGTTTCTATGTCTGTTTCATTCGTTGACAACACTATTAGTAAACCAATTCTTACCTATTTACTTCTTAAACCTAAAATTGTCCAGTTTAAATATATTACAAGGAAAGAACAATACAAAATAATTTTACTAAAAGTGAAAAAAAAAATCTTATTCTTAG
>NC_134800.1:4793611-4808611 GCF_046742065.1 Oratosquilla oratoria | reverse complement strand
TTAAGGAACATTTGTACATAGTGACACGACTTCTACGACGAAATGCAAAATCAACAATGAATCTTTAATGTCACATTGTAACATTAAATAAACGGATAAATAGATAAATAAATGAATAATTAGATAAATGAATATATAACAAATCTTATATAGTTATGATAAGGCACATTTGTACACAGTGACACGACTTCTAAGACGAAATGAAAAATCAACAATAAATCTTTAATGTCACATTGCAACGTGTAAAGAAGTCTAATTCATTATTTCATGATGGTAAACTTGTCTTTCTTCTTGTCAATCGCCGCCACAGTTCTCTTACCCTCCTCCTCCCCCTCCTCCTTCTCCTCATTTTTCTTATTTCTAACCTTCTTTCTCCTCTTCCTCCTCCTCCTCCCCTGTTCCTCCTAATCTTCTTTCTTCTCCTAATCCTCGTCAATTTCCTCCTCCTGCTAATCCTCTTTCTCTTCCTACTCCTCCTCCTCCTCTTTCTCTTCCCACTCCTCTTCCCTCTACCTCCTCCTCCTCCCTCTGCTCATCCTCTTTCTCTTCCTACTTCTCCTCCTCCTCTTTCTCTTCCTACTCCACTTCCTCCTCCTCCTTTTCCCTCTACCTCCTCCTCCTCTTCCTTCTCCTCCTGATGCAATTAAATCAAAACCAGTGCCATATGACGATTCGATGAGGAAGTCGTAAAGCCGAGTGGAGCTCGAGGACCCCGTAAATCAGAGTGCCACTAGCCAGTGCCACCGGCCGTAGTGCCAAATGGCCTGCATAGGCTTCTTCCATTTTTTACGACCTCCTCTTCCTCTTCCTCCTCCTCTTTATCTCCGTCTTTTCCTTATCTATTCTTTCTTTTCTTTCCTCATTATATGAATTACTTCCTTCAACTGTAAGTGACCAACTGTCTGCAAAAAAATTATGATTATATCTCTCTCTCTCTCTCTCTCTTTTACCATTACTTCTCTGTATTCCTTCAATTTATGTGTTTATGATTCTCTCTCTCTATCTCTATCTTTTACCATTACTTCTCTGTATTCCTTCAATTTATGTGTTACTATTTCCAGGTGGATTTCTGAGATGTTTGAAGGACTTCTTACAACATCTTCCATTTATTTCAGATGGATATACATATATATATGAAGGATCGGTTGTTTCTTATGGACTGCTGTTCATCGTTGCTTCTATCCAACCCCACTAAACAGAAAACTATTCTTTATTTAATCTATTTTACTCAACTTCAACTTAGGGGAGTTGCAGGTAGGCCTAATTAACAACAGTACCGAGATTAACATTAACATAATCTCGCTTCTTATTCTAATCTATATCAATTAATCTCAATACACGATACTAACAGCTGGAGTTAATTAACAACGTTGAATAGATTAATGTAAGCGTGATCTACCTTCCTGGTTCTAAGTTAATGACTTCAATATACGATAGTGACAGGTGGAGTTGATTAACAACTGTTAATAGATTAGTGGAAGCGTTAGTTAACATCAATATTCCATAGTCACCGGCGGGTTTAATTAAAGATGACTGCAACATTGTAAGCGTAGTTCTGTTGTCTCAATCATCTTAAAGGCCTTTGGAATCGAAACGCGTTGAAAATAGATTTCACGTTGTTAGGAATTTGTATATGATTTATAATATGTCTTATGTAATCTTATCTATAATGATTTATACAATTTGATTTGTAATAATTCGTAATTTATATGATTTATAGTATATAAAGATTATTTTGTAGACATTAATTGGACGCCATTGTTGCATTGGTGTGTAGGTGGTTACTTTTTAGATTTTCTTTGGAAAAAACAGTGAAAAACAAAATAAAATAAAAATAAACAAATAAAATGAAATTTAATTGAAACAAGTTAAAATAAGACTGGAACCTTTATCCGAGTTTCATTCCTGACTAGTTTCGCTACAAGATTTTTCAAAGGAATGAGTATTTATTTTTGACTAGTTTCCCTTCAGGCTTGTAGCGAAACTAGTCAAGAATAGAACTCGGACCTCTTCCCACCCACTTCGTCTTGTCAGAATGTCTTAACAAGATGAAATAAATCAAAGTTGGAAAATATTTATCATAAATAAATAAACAGACAACTACATAATCGTATTACTTCCCCCAAGTGATTATCTGCAGGTATTCTTGTACTACCTGACATACACTACTGTACTATACACCCATGAGTTCGTACGCATATTTGTCCAAAGAGGATGTCCTCACACGTCCTTGTCCTCATCTCAAGGACCACCTTGACATCCTCCTCCTCCTCCTCCTCTTCCTCCTCCCTCTCCTCCTCCTCCTCCTTCTCCTTTTCCTCCTGTGTTGAAATTAAGACGGGCGGGTTTGTAGGTGAGAGGGACTAGGGAGACAATCAAGACAACCGGCTAGGCAAACAGACAGGCAGATAGATAGGCAGACAGGCAGATAGATAGGCAGACAGGCAGACGGGTGAGTTGACAGACAGACACGCAGACGGGCAGGCTGGCAAGCAGATAGTCAGAGGTAGGCAGACAGTGTAACCGGCAGACTTGCATTCAAGCACACAGAAAATGAAGGAGAGGGAGGGGTAGGGTGGGTGGGAGGGGGAGATAGGCAAGCAAATAAGACGCAGGGCAAGCAGGCAGGACAAGAAGGCAAGCAAAGAAGACGAAGGCAGGCAAAGCAGGCCGCAAACACTCGTCTCAAAGAACCTTTTCTGGAAGAACGACAAGGAAACACGGCGTCGTCCTGGGCCTCATGTTCTGAAAGGGCTTTTTGTGTCACAAATTTCCCCCCTATTGCCAGAAGGTCTTATTCAGATGAATGGGGACTCACTCAACGGCATGGTGGCTAGCGTCATGACCTGCCAACTCTGCGGAGCTCGGCGTTGTCGTCGTTGTCGATCACGGATAGGTTGCCATCAGCTGACTTGGGTGTGTAATGTCCACTTCTTCGTATCGCTCCTTTCCTCTCGTGGATTCCTCCTTGCCCTCGCTCCTCCGAGGTCACAATGGCGACTAAGGTCACTCTTCCCCCGCCCCCCCCAACACCTTGTGACCTAAAATGAAGGAACTGGTTCGAATCTTTTACTGCAATACTCCCCCCCCCTCCACTTCGCAAGAAATAAATCTATATACCAAAAGCTTCAAAGTTCCTTCCTCCATATAAAAAAGGCTACCTTATAAGGAACGCAGCAAAAAATAAAAAATAAAATAAATAAAATAATACATAAATAAACAACATAATGAATATAATTGATAAAAACATTAGATTAAATGAAATAAAATTATGCAGCAAAAAATAAAGTAAAATAAAATAAAATAAATAAATAAAAATAAACATAAGAAATATAATTAATTAAGAATAAAAATTAGATTAAATGAAATCAAATGATGAACCGGCTTAGAGTATGGAAGGCTCATGAGGTCTTACGTGGAGACTAACAAAAAACCATTCCCTTACTTGAAGAAGAAGAAAAAAAAATATCTGTAGGGACACCACTTACCTTCCCTATGTCATGGTTTATGTTCCTGTTCCCTCCCCTCCCCTCCTCTCCCCTCCCTCTCTCTCCCCCCCTCTCTCTCTTCTTCTGTTTCTCTGTCTACCGTTCCTCCTACGCCTCCTTCTCCTCTTCCTCAGTCTTTTCTTTCCTTCCTTCTTCTCCTCCTCCTCCTCCTCTTCAGTATCCTCTTCCTCCTCCTCAGTGTCCTCTTCATCTTCAGTATCCTCTTCCTCCTCCTCAATGTCCTCTTCATCTTCCTCCTTCTCCTCCTCAATGTCCTCTTCCTCCTCCTTCTCCTCGTCTCCAGTATCCTCTTCCTCCTCCTCAGTGTCCTCTTCATCTTCCTCCTTCTCCTCCTCAATGTCCTCTTCCTCCTCCTCCTCGTCTTCAGTATCCTCTTCCTCCTCCTCAGTGTCCTCTTCATCTTCCTCCTTCTCCTCCTCAATGTCCTCTTCCTACTCCATCTCCTCTTCTTACTCTTTCTCAGTATCCTTGTCCTCCTCCTCCTACTCTTCAGTCTCTTCCTCCTCCCCCTCCTACTCTTCAATCTCTTCCTCCTCCTCCTCCTCCTGTTGTTACTCTTCAGTCTCCTCCTCCTTCCTCCCATTCTTCAGTCTCTTCCTCCTCCATCTCCTCCCACTCTTCAGTCTCTTCCTCGTCCTCCTCCTCCTACTTTTCAGTCATTCCTCCTCCTCCTCCTTTCTCCCACTCTTCAGTCTCTTCTTCCTCCGTCTCCTTCTACTCTTCAGTCTCTTCCTCGTCCTCCTCCTCCTACTCTTCAGTCTCTTCCTCCTCCTCCTCCTCCTCAGTCTCCCAACGACCTACCTCATCCAGACGAATGTTCCGGACTAAGCAAGCAAAAGCTTTGGGGGGTTGGGGGGGTGGGAGGGAATTTGTGGCAAGAGAGGTGGGCCATAATCCCGTCACTTCTTTGGAAATGCCTCGAAATATGTTACTCTTGTTGCCATTTGTCCGCGGCTGAGGCGACCTTAGGTCGACAGCTAATGGGCGACCTCCTTTCTTTGGGTATTGGCCTTGTAGGCCCTCCACACTACCTCCACACTCCCTCCAGTGAGAGATTTACTCCATTACCTCCGAAATCCTTCGACGTTTTGATGATTTACTTTCCGGGAATGATCTACGGGGAGAGAGTCGAGGGGTCTGTTGGTCTTAGGGGATTCTGTAAGACTTAAAAAAAAAAGTGTCTATGGACGCTTTTACACGTCACGACCACGTGTGAAAGCGTTCACAGACACCACCCATGGTTATCTGACAGCACGACGTCGTGTCGTGAACGATGCACGGCGAAAAGTCGATACGTGTGGAACGACCCTTAGGGTCGTCTTTAGGTCCACGTTCAGGTCAATGTCTGAAGTATTAGCTTTCCAATAGTCCAGCCATTACTATTCCATAGTGTAGTTAACGAATGGAATAAACTTAGTAACCATGTAGAGACCGCGGAAACTATTGGTTGTTTTAAGAGACAACTTTATGGATGGGGGTGATAGAAGGTAAAGGACATGGAACTACCTAGTGTAGGCCTTATGGTCTCTTGCTGTCTCCTCCGATTTTATGGTCTTATTTCCACTTGGTGGAAATTCATTACAAAACGAAAATTATGAAAGATGTTATGATTGAATTTTAGTTTTAAAAATTGTGAAGAATGAAAAACTGAAGGAAATGTTCATTAATTTCCATATAACGAAAAGAAAAAAGAAAAAGGAAAAATAGATAAATGTAATGATAAAAAAAAAATTAACTTTCATATGAAAGAAATAGTTATAATGGTAAAAAAGTATAAATTTGTATTAAATTGATAAACCATTTACATGGACATCGCTGAAAATAAACGATGAAAAAATAATAATGGACACTGGCTTTAAGAAATCAACATGCAGACATTTCCAGAAGAATCACTTAAAAATTACTGACCGGATGACAAAAAATAATTGATTATTGAATAAATAATAAAAAATAAAAAACAAAATAAAGATAAAATAGAAATGATAAAATAATAAATAAATAAACCAATAAAAACAGAGAAGACCAAATAAACGAGTACATGGAGGAAAAAGAAAAAAAAAAGAGCAAAAAGAAAAACTGTAGATCTAAAGATTTCGTCCATTGAGACAGCTTCTGAAGAAGTCTTGAATTACGAAAACGTAAAGTTTTCACATTTCCTTTTACCTGCGCGTTTCGAAAAGTCATAGTGATATGCGATTTTGCTGCAGATAAGCACACACAAAAACATAAATAAACAACTTATCACAGAAGAATTTAATAAAGAAAATTTAAAGAACGATTATATACAGCTTCAAGAACTCGCGCATTCATTATTCATTGACAATGTTTATATTGTCAATACTAAAATTTTCAATATTTGTGATATTGATAATGACGACTTCTGCTATGTTTCTAATATTGAAAAAATCTATAGATCTCCCTAAGATCCTTATCTCCAATCTAACAAGATCACTATGATAAAAAAAATACTCGAAATATCATCAACGGAAAATTCACCTAAGTACATCAATTTAACACGGTAATCACTACTGAAAATGCTTGATGTATTGTCAATATTCTTCCCCACGTTTGAGAGCCTCTCAAGGAGGACCTGGGGGTGGGGGGTGGGGGCGTGTCAGAGGGCCTCGTGAGAGGTAATCTCCTCCAGCTTCCCCCCCCTTTCCCCCCTCCCCCTTTCCAGGAAGCCCCGTAATTGGCTGACTGGACGCACTGCGGTGGAAGCAAGGCTAAACAATTTCTATTTCCTCTTTTTCGAAAAGAAGAAATAAAGCGGAGCTCCACCTGACCCCGCTCCCCCGCCTTTACCTCCCAACCTCCCTACCTACCCCTCCACATCTGTCACCCTTCAAAGACGCTTCGTGAACTCTCACACTCTCACGCTTTCTGCGCGAGGTCACTCGATCTCACCTCTTCGCGTGAGAGGCGACGTTTGGCTCGGCGTGAGGCCGCGCGTACGTCGAAATTCGTGTTTTTTCTTTTCTTAGTGTCCGTGCGTGCGTGCATGCGTGCGTGTCATTTTTGCAATTCCTCTTCTGTGACCTGACCTACGCTCCTCTTCCCAGACTCCCGTCTCCCTAGGCTTTCAAGAGGAGCTGGATAATGAAGGATAGAGGATGATAGTGACAGTGGATGATGATTGATACTGATGATAATGGTGACGATAGTGATGATGATAATGATGATGATGATGATGATGATGATGATGATAATCATGAAGATGATGATGATGATGATGATGGTGGTTATGATAGTGAAGGTGGAGATGATGATGATGATGATGATGATGATAGTGATAATGATGATGTTTATGATAATGAAGGAGACGACGACGATGATGATAATGATGATGATGGTGACGATGATGATGTTGATAACGATGATGATGATGAGGAGGAGGAGGAGGAGGAAGAGGAAGTCACAATGGAAAAAAGGAGGAGGAGGAGGAGGAAGAAGAGGAGGAGGAAGAAGAAGAGGAGGAAGCTGTGACAGCCCACAACTCGAGGCCATGCAACGTGCATCAGCAACTGGAGCAGCAAGAGGGTCGGTTCGAGGTCGAGTTCCATTCGAGGTCGAAGTCGAGGTCGAGGACGAAGTTGAGTTCGGTTCGAGGTCGAAGTCGAGTTCGAGGTCGAAATTGAGGTCGAACTCGAGTTCGAGATCGAGTTCGAGTTCGTTTCGAGGTCGAAATTAAGGTCGAGGTCGAAATTGAGGTCGAGGTCGAAAATGAGGTCGAGGTCGAACTCGAGATCGAGATCGAGGTCCAGTTCGGTTCGAGGTTGAAGTCGAGTTTGGATCGAGTTCGGTTCGAGGTTGAAGTCGAGTTTGGATCGAGTTCGGTCCGAGGTCGAAGTCAAGGTCGAGGTTGCGTCGACTCTGAATTCGGGTCGAGGTTGCGTCGAGGTCGAATACGAGTCAAGGTCGAGTTCGGATCGAGGTCGAATTCAAGTCGAGGTCGAAACCAAGGTGGCGTCGAGGAGGGTCAGGCGCCGTCCAGGGAGCCCACGGTCTGTCCTGGCCGGCTCTCGACTTCTTTAAAAAAAAAAAAAAAAAGAGAGAGAGAGAGAGAGAGAGAGAGAGAGAGAGAGAGAGAGAGAGAGAGAGAGAGAGAGAGAGAGAGAGAGAGAGAGAGAGAGAGAGAGAGAGAGAGAGAGAGAGAGAGAGAGAGAGAGAGAAGACCCGTGAGTAACCGAGCGGTCGGGCGTGCGGGCGTACAAAAGCTGGCAGACACTAATGGAGGAGGCGTGGGCGGCCGCCGAGCGCCTGCTGTTGGGCACTGCCCCCCCCCCCCCCGACCTCTGTGGACAGTGCCAGGACGAGTCTCAAGTTCTTGTTCAATTTTTTCTTCTTCTTTTTCGGATTTTTCTTTTTCTTTTCTTCCACCCGTTTTTTTAAGGTCCCATTCTCAACATTTCTCTCCCTCTCTCTTTTATATATTCTTTCTCTCTCTTATTATTTTTTTGGTATGTATTCTCTCTCTCTCTCTTTCTTGCTTTCTGTTTGGTATGTATTCTCCTCTCTCTCTCTTTCTCTTTCTTACTTTCTGTTTGATATATATTCTCTCTTCCCCTTTCTCTCTCGCTCTCCCTCTTTTTGGTAAATATTCTCTCTCTCTCTCTCTCTTTCTCTCTTCCTTTCTGTTTGGTATATATTCTCTCTATGTCTCTCTCTCTCTCTCTGTCTCTCTCTCTGTCTCTCTCTCTCTCTCTCTCTCTCTCTCTCTCTCTCTCTCTCTCTCTCTCTCTCTCTCTCTCTCTTACTTTCTGTTTGGTATATATTCTCTCGCTCTTTTTCTTTCTCTCTCTTTTCTCCCAGAATGTCCCTCCGCGGGCATTTCATTTGTGTTCTTGTAGCTTTCTTGCCGTACTCGGAAAAAAATAGAAAATAAAATAAAATAAAATAAAATAAAATGAAATAAAATAAAATAAGATGAAATAAAATCAAATAAAATGAAAATAAAATTAAATGAAAAATAATCCTTGCGAGTATTTCTTACTTTCTCCTTTTCTATTTTTTGTGTTTTTTCTTCTCATATACGACTTAGCCGAAAGGGTCTTCCTTCGGCTTCCCATTTTCCAATTCGCTTCCCATTTTAATTTTTTTTTATTATTATTATCATTATTTCCCTAAGAATCCACGAGTCATAGGAGTCTCCTCATCGTGATCAGTGTTGATTACAATTCAGACTCCGAAGTTGTACGAGATGAACTACCAAATTTCCTAATCCTCCTCCTCTTCCTCTTTCTCCCCCTCCTCTTCCTCCTCCACTCCTTCTCCTCCTCCTCTTCCTCCTCCTCTTGTTCTTTATTGTCCTCTTCTTACCATATCGACTTTTTTACCGCTAACTTGACCATTAGGCTTTAGCCAAAGCTCACACGAAGAAACTTGGTTCGCAAGCACACACACACACACACACACACGCACACAAAATGTATGCTGCAATTAGGTGAATACAACAGGGCAAATACTTTAATAACACACAAGGACACCTGTATATCAAAATCAGATCAATTAAATTAGTTAAATACAAACACACACACACGCACATATGCACATACTAACACACAGGCACACCTGTATATCAAAATCAGATAAATCAAATTAGTTAAATACAAACACACACACGCACATATGCACATACACACACTTGCACACACACACACACACACACACACACACACACACACACACACACACACATACGAAATACAACTAGGTAAATACACACATGCACACGCACACGCACACACACACACGAAATACAACTAGATAAATACACACATACACGCACACCCCCACACCCCCATCCCACACACACGTACACATACATACACACACACGTACACATACATACACACAATCTGCAGACTGTTTACATATGACGATTCTCGTAAGATAAGACCTTGGTAAGATACGATCCTCGTAAGGCAACTGATAATTATTTGCGATATCGTATCTTCAGTGTTCGTACGATAAGAATCGCTCCTCGTTAGCTCTGCGATGTCGTAAAGTTGAGACGCGGACCATAACGGGAAAGTTAGGTTAGGTTGTAGCAAAGGCGAACTGCTAATTGCAAAGTATTCTAATTTCTTTTACGAATTAAATAGAGAGAGAGAGATAGAGATAGATAGATAGATAGATAGAGAGAGAGAGAGAGAGAGAGAGAGAGAAGGAGAGGGAGGGAGTGAGGAGAGAGAGGGAGTGAGGAGAGAGAGGGAGTGAGGAGAGGGAGGGAGAAATGGAGAGGGAGGGAGAAATGGAGAGGGAGGGAGAAATAGAGAGGGAAAGGGAGAGAAAGAAAGAGAGAAAGAGAGAAAGGGAGAGAGGGAGAAAGAGAGAGAGAGGAGAGAGAGAGGAGAGAGAGAGGAGAGAGAGAAAAAGAGAGAGAGAGAAAAAGAGAGAGAGAGAAGGAGAGAGAGAGAAGGAGAAAGTGAGAGAGAGAGAGAGAAGGAGAAAGTGAGAGAGAGAGAGAGAAGGAGAGGGAGAGACAGAGACAAAGTGAGAGAGAGGGAGAAAGAAGGAGAGAGAAAGAGAGGAGAAAGTGAGGGGCAGGAGAAAAGAGAGAGAGAGAAAGAGAGAGCGAGAGGGAGAGAGAAGGAGGGAAAAGGATATATTCGCTAGTCATGATCGTTCTAAGACACTTTCCCTCTCTCTCTCTCTCTTCTTACGCTTCAAAACTTCAGAGAAATAAGATTGTCTTGTATCAGCCAAAGCAAACTCAACAAAGTCAGTCATCCGTCCGACCGAACGGGTTAGAGCGTCGCTACTTGCGGCGTAGGTCGAGAGGATGGAGGATCGAACCCTGCCACCGGCGAGTTGTACTAAGGGCATGGCTTGTTAAGTTTCACGCTACAAACTCCTCTGTAAGGGGCAGCGTTCTAGCCTCCTGATATTTTTTTTGTAACGTTAAACCAAATCAACCCATTAAAATTATATATATATACATATATATATATATATATATATATATATATATAGAAATAACAAATATAAAGATATATATATATATATATATATTATATATATGTGTGTGTGTGTGTGTGTGTGTGTGTGTGTGTGTGTGTGTGTGTGTGTGTGTGTGTGTGTGTGTGTGTGTGTGTGTGTGTGTGTGTGTGTGTGTGTGTGTGTGTGTGTGTGTGTGTGTGTGTGTGTGTGTGTGTGTGTGTGTGATCACACATTAACCTCCCCTCCACGTGAGCGTTAAGCGCAGGAGCGAGCGGGCACCTGATTGGTTCCCGCCGGCCAATGACGAGCCAGGACGAGGGCGGAGGGGGCGGAGCCTGACCCCTCCCGTGGCATCATCGGATGCAGCAAACGGTGGATGAATGGGATGATGTGTGGGGCACAGTTAGAAGAGGAGGAGGAGGAGGAGGAGGAGGAGGAGGAGGAGGAAGAGGGGAGGAGGAGGAGGAAGAGGGATAGAGGAGTAGGAGGAAGGGTGGAGGAGGAGGAGGAGGGGTGGAGAAGAGGGGGAGGAGGAATAAGAACAAGAGGAGGAGGAGGAGCTGGAGGAGGAAGGGATGGAAGGAGAGGAGGAGGAGAAGAGGGGAAGGAGGAATAAAAACATGAGGACGAGGAGGAGAAAGAGAAGGAGATGAAGGAGGAGGAGGAGGAGTGGATGATGAAGAGGAAGCGGTGGAAAGGAGGAGAAAGATGGGCAGGAGGATGGTGAGGAGGAGGAGGGGAGGATGATGAGGAAGGGATGGAGTGGAGGAGGAAGAGGAGGAGGAGAAATTGAGAGGGAGAAGAGAAGAGGAAGAAGAAATGGTTTGGAAAAGGATGAGTTTGATTTTTTAAATATTTTTTATGTATTTATTGTTTTTTTCCTTTCAGAAAATTGTCGAAGAAGAAGAAGAAGAAAAAGATGACGAAGAAGAAAGAAAAAAATATATATATATATGTGTGTGTATATATGTATATATATATATATATATTATACATCATATATATTATATATATGTATATATGTATATTATATATATATATATTATATATATAGATATGTATGTATATATATATATATAAAAAGGAAGAAGAAGAAGAAGGAGGAAGAGAGGGAGAAGAAGCAGAAGAGGGAGGAAGATGAAGAAGAAGAAGAAGAAGAAGAAGAAGAAGAGAAAGTTTCATTTTCTTATGAAGAAAAGCTCTTTATACCAATACTTAACAACTCTCCCGTGGTAATCGTTTCTCTCCTCTCTAATGTCACTCTTTTTTCATTCCTCTCTCTTCCTCGAAGCCTCTCCTTCGTCTCTTTCTGCCCCTGACTCCGTTTTTTATCATCTGTTTCTTATCAAACGTCCCGTTTTCTTTATCTCGCCCTCGAAACATTTTCTTTCTCTTTTTCTCTTTACCTCCACACACTCCACAACCTCCTCCCTCCTCCTCCTCCTCCTCTTCCTCCTCCAAAGTGGCTTTCGTCTCCTTTCTTCTCCTCCTCCTCTTCTTCGTTTATCCAGATTTTTCATGTCTCTCTCTCTCTCTCTTTCTCTCGTTCCTCCTGTTTGTCTTGCCTTTTACTTCAGTGTCCTCCTCCTCTTTTTTCTTCTCCTCTTTTGTCTCAAGCGTATCTTGCATGTTCCTCCTCCTCATACTCCTATTCTTTTCTTTTGTTTCAAGCGCTCTCTCTTGCATTTCTTCCTCCTCCTCTTCTTCCTCTTTGTATGTTTCTCTCTTACAGTTCTTCCTCCTCCTCCTCCCCTTTTTCCTCTTTCCTCCTTATGTCTCAAGCGTCTCTCGCATGTTCCTCCTCCTCCTCCTCCTCTTCTTCCTCTTTCTTCCTTATGTCTCAAGTGTCTCTTGCATGTTCCTCCTCTTCTTCTCTTTTGTCTCAAGTGTCTCTTGTTGTTCCTCCTCCTCCTCCTCCTCTTCTTCTCTTTGGTCTCAAAGCGTCTCTTGGATGTTCATCCTCCTCCTCCTCTTCTTCTCCTCTTTGGTCTCAAGCATCTCTTGCATGTTCCTCCTCCTCCTCCTCCTCCTCTTCTTCTCCTCTTTGGTCTCAAGCGTCTCTTGCAGTTCTTCTTCCTCCTCCTCCTCTCCTCCTTTTCTTCTTCTCTTTGGTCTCAAGCATCTCTCGCATGTTCCTCCTCCTCCTCCTCCTCCTCCTCCTCTTCTTCTCCTCTTTGGTCTCAAGCGTCTCTTGCATGTTCCTCCTCCTCCTCTTCTTCTCCTCTTTGGTGTCAAGTGCCCCTTGCAGTTCTTCTTCCTCCTCCTCCTCTTCTCCTCTTTGGTCTCAAGCGTCTCTTGCATTTCTTCTTCCTCCTCCTCCTCCCTTCCTCTTCTTCTCTCTGGTGCCAAGCGTCTCTTGCATGTTCCTGTTCCTCCTCCTCCTCCTCCTCCTCTTCTTCTCCTCTTATGTCTGAAACGTCTCTTGCATGTTCCTCCTCCTCCTCCTCTTCTTCTCCTCTTTGGTCTCAAGCGTCTCTTGCAGTTCTTCTCCCTCCTCCTCCTCCCTTCCTCTTGTTCTCCTCTCTGGTGCCAAGCGTCTCTTGCAAGATCCTCCTCCTCCTCCTCCTCCTCTTCTCCTCTTCTGTCTCGAGCACCTCCTGCCTGTTCCTCTCTTGCAGTTCCTCCTCCGTCTGCGCCTTCTTCGGGAGCTTCCCTCCATTGATCTTCTTTATTTCCTCCTCCGCCGGCCGGGGGAAAGGTAATGCCCGCAATCGTTCTTGCCAATGGTCGACTTGTAATGCGATTAACTTTATTTGTTGGTATTATGTTTTCTTTTTTTCTTTTATTTTCTTATCCAGCCCACGTATATGATAAATTTTTTTTTTTTTTTTTTTTTTTTTTTTTTTTTTTTTTTTTTTTAAACGTTTCTTCAAGAAATTTTGGAGAAAATCCCTCCGGAAGAATTCGAAAGCACAGAAACCTCAAGAGGCTGTTGAAACGCGCTAACCACTGGCCCACTACTGCCCCTAGGTCACTTCTTCCTCTCCTGGGGAATCTCCCTCCTCCTCCTCTTCCTCCTCCTCTTCTCTTCTCCTTGTGCAAATATCCAACGCGCCTTCTTCCTCCCTCTTCTCCAACGCTTCACTTCCTCCCCCCTCCTCCCTCTTCCTCCTCCTTCTCTGCCTGGTTTCCGAGGCCATCCGCCAGTCCGCAGGACCTCCTTGACATCGTCCTCCTCCTCTTCCTCTTCACACTTCGAAGCCTCTTCGAAAAAGATTATCATCGTCATTTTCTTCTTCTTCTTTTTTTCTTTTTCGCGGTCCTGTTTCTCCTCCTCCTCCTCCTACTTCTTCCTCTTCCTCTTCTTTTCGCTCTCCAATCTTCCTCTTCTTCCTTCCACGGCCCACTTCCTCCTCCTCCGTATTCTCCTCCTCTTTTTCCTTTCTCTTTTTTCTCTTTTTCCATTTTCCGCTCTTTTTTCTCTTTTTCTCCCATTCCCTTCCTCTTCCCTTCTTGCATTTCCTCTTCTTCCTCTTCTTCTCTACTTCCTCTCCTACTCCTCTTCGTCTCTCCCTGATTCCTCCTAGACTCTCCCTGTTTCTCCTCTTCCCCTCTCCCTGTTTTCCTCTTCTTCTTCCTCTTCCTCTAGTCCTCTTCGTCTCTTCCTGTACCTCCTCTGTGCCCCTTCTTCTTCATTTCTTCCTGTTTCTCTTCCTCCTCTTCATACTTTCCTCTTCTTTCTCTTCCTCCTCATTTCTTCCTCTTCCTCCTCCTCGTCTATTCCTGTTCTTTCTATTCCTCCTCCTTATCTCTTCCTAGTTCTTTCTCCTCCTCTTCATCTCCTCCTCCTCTTCCTCGTCATCTTTTCCTGTTCTTCCTCCTCCTCATCTCTTCCTGTTCCTCCTCTTTCTCATCTCTTCCTGTTTCTCCTCTTCCTCTTCCTCGTCTCTTCCTCCTCTTTGTTTGTTCCTGTTCATCATCTTCCTCTCTCTCGTTTCTTCCCTGTTCTTCCTCTTCCTGTTCCTGTTCCTCTCCATCCTCATTTTCATCCTTCATGTTCTTCCTCTTCCTCATTTTCGTCTCTTCCTCCTCTTCCTGTTCTTTCTCCTCCTCCTTATCTCTTCCCATTTCTTCCTCTTCCTCCTCTTTTTTCACTTCTTCCTGAACACCTTTCTGTTCTTTCTCCTCATGTCTTCCCTCTTCTTCCTCTTCCTCTTCCTGATCCCTTCCTGTTCATTCTCCTTCTCCTCATCTCTTCCCTCTTCTTCCTTTCCTCCTCACGTCTCCCCTCTTCTTCCTCTTCGTCTCTTCCTCTTCCTCCTCTCTGCCCCCAATCGTTCCTCTTCACCTCTTCCCTCTTCCTCCTCTTCGCCTCTTCCTCTTCTCTACCCCCTCTCCTCCTCCTCACCACTTCCCTCTTCTTCCTCTTCCTCTTCTTCGTCTCTTCCTCCTCTCTACCCCTCTCGCACATCTTCCCTCTTCTTCCTCTTCGTCTCTTCCTCTTCCTCCTCTCTGCCCATCCCTCACCTCTTCCCTCTTCTTCCTCTTCCTCTTGCTCATCTCCTCCTCCTCCTCACCTCTTCACTCTTCTTCCTCTTCGCCCCACTCT
>NC_134800.1:4761111-4783611 GCF_046742065.1 Oratosquilla oratoria | reverse complement strand
ATGAATGATAAACAAAAAAGTAAAACAAACGAAAACGAAAATATATAAAACAAAATGAAGAGGAATTCTGTTAAGAAGTATAACCATTCTCATGCGCTATATTGGCGATGGGAGTAAAGTAGCTCCCCCCCGGCCTCCCCCCTCCCCCCTCCTCTCCCCCCATCAAGGCCATGGCCACTGCCTGGCCAGTGCGAATGTCAGCAGTTTGTGGCTAACGATCGATAACTGGTGATTTACTGAGGCGGGGGAGAGGGGGGACGGGGGGAGACGGTGAGTGTGTGTGGGGGGGGGAGAAGCATATGCGTACTACATGACTGACTGGCTTGACTTTCCGTACGTCCAGGGGCGAGGTGGGGGCAAAGGGACAGGGGGCAGGTCAGAGGAGGGGAAGGGGAGGGGGGCAGAGGGGGGGCAAAGGGACAGGGGGGGCAGAGGGGGAATGGAGGGGGGCAGAGGGGGGTAGAAGGGGTAGGTGGGGCAGAGGGGGGAGACGGATAGTGACGAAGGGGGTATATTGGGAGAGGGTGGGGAGGGGGAGGTAGGGCAGGGGGGAGGGGGAGAGGGGAATGGGGAGGGCAGAGGAGAAGGGGGAGGGCAGAGGGGGAGGGGAAGGGGAGAGTGACGAAGGGGGTATACTGGGAGAGGGTGGGGAGGGGGAGGAACGGAGGGGGTAGATGGGGCAGAGGGGGGTACTTTGAGAAAGGATGGGGATGGGGGAGGTAGGGGGACAGGGGAGAACGGGTCATGGGGGGTACATTGGAACAGGGTGAGGGTGGGGGGAAGTGGGGGGACAGAGAAGGGGTTACATTGAAACAGGGTGGGGGAGGTGGGGATACAGAGGGGGTGGGGGACACATGAGGGGGAGAGGGGGTTATATTGAGACAGAATAGGGAGGGGAGATGAGGGGGTACACTGAGACGAGGTGGGAGAGGGGGGATATATTGGAGCACTGGTTGGTTGCTGCGTGGAGGAATGGAACGAGTGAAGTGAGGGGGAAGGGGGGAAGGGGAAGGGAAAGGGAAGGGGGGAAGGAAGGGGAAAGGGGAAGGGGGAAGGAAGGGGGAAGGAAGGGGGAAGGGAGGGGGAAGGGGGGAAGGGGGGAGGGAGGGGGAAGGGGGAAGGGGGGAAGAGAGAAGGGGGGAAGGGAGGGGGAAGGGGGAAGGGAGGGGGAAGGGGGGAAGGGAGGGGGAAGGGGAGAAGGGAGGGGGAAGGGGAAGGGGGAAGGGAGGGGGAAGGGGAAGGGGGGAGGGGGGAGGGGAGGGGGGAGGGGCGAGGGGGAAGGGGGGGGAGGGGGAAGGGGGGGGAAGGGGAAGGGGGAAGGGGAAGTGGGTGGGGGAAAAAAAGGGGAAGTAGGGGAGGGGGAGGGGGAAAGGGGAGTAGGGGAGGGGGGAAGGGGGATGAGGGATAGGGAGGACGGAAGGGTGAGAAAGGAAAAAGGAGTAAGGGAAGGGGAAGGGGGAAGAGGGGAAGGGGGAAAAGAAGAGGAAGGGGGAAAGGGAGGGGGAGAAGGGGGAAAGGGAGGGGGAAGGGGGAAAAGAGGGCGAAGGGAAAGTGGAAGGGGAGCTGGGAACGGAGAAGGGGGAGGGGGAAAGGAAGGTTGGAAAGGGGGGAAGGAAGGTGGAAAGGGGGAAGGAAGTGAGGTGGAGAGGGAGGTGGAAGGGGGAAGGGGGGAAGGGGGAAGGGAGGGGGGATGGAATGGGAGGGGGGGATGGAATGGGAGGGGGGATGGAATGGGAGGGGGGATGGAATGGGAGGGGGGATGGAATGGGAGGGGGGATGGAATGGGAGGGGGATGGAATGGAGGGGGGATGGAATGGGAGGGGGGAAGGGAGATGAATGGGGAAGGGGGGAGATGGGGAGGGGAAGGGGGATGGGGAGGGGAAGGGGGATGGGGAGGGGAAGGGGGATGGGAGGGGAGGGGAAGGGGGATGGGAGGGGAGGGGAAGGGGGATGGGAGGGGGGAAGGGGGATGGGAGGGGGGAAGGGGGATGGGAGGGGGGAAGGGGGATGGGAGGGGGGAAGGAGGGGGATGGTAGGGGGGAAGGGGGATGGTAGGGGAGGGGGATGGTAAGGGGAAGGGGGAAAGGAGGGGGAAGGGGGAGGGGAGGGGGGAAGGGGGGATGGGAGGGGGGGAAGGGGGATGGGAGGGGGGAAGGGGGATGGGAGGGGGGAAGGGGGAAGGGGGATGGGAAGGGGGAAGGGTAATGGGAGGAGGGAAGGGTAATGGGAGGAGGGAAGGGTAATGGGAGGAGGGAAGGGTAATGGGAGGAGGGAAGGGTAATGGGAGGAGGGAAGGGTAATGGGAGGAGGGAAGGGTAATGGGAGGAGGGAAGGGGACAGGGAGGTGGGAAGGGGTGGGAAGGGGGAAGGGAGAGGGAAGGAAGGGGTGAAGGGGATGGAGGAGAGGAAGGGGGGAGGAGGGTAAGGGAGGGGAGTAGGGAGAAGGGAAAGGGGGAAGGGAGAAAGGGAGGGGGAAGAGAGGAAGGGAGGAGGGGAAAGGGAGGGGGAAGAGAGGAAGGGAGGAGGGGAAAGGGAGGGGGAAGAGAGGGAGAAGGAGAAGGGGGAGGAAGAGGGGGAGAAGGGGAAGGGGAGTAAGAGGGGGAGAAGGGGAAGGGGAGGAAGAGGGGGGAAGGGGAAGGTAGGGGGAAGAGGGGGGACGGGGAAGAGGGGGGAAGGGGAAGGGGAGAAGAGGGGAGAAGGGGAGGGGGGAGAAGGGGGGAGAAGGGGAAGGGAGGGAGGAGGGAGGGGAGAAGGGGAAGGGAGGGAGAAGAGGGGGGAGAATGGGGAAGGGTGAGGAGAAGAGGGGGAGAAGGGGAAGGGAGGGAGAGAAGAGGGGAGAAGGGGAAGGGAGGGAGAAGAAGGGAGAAGGGGAGGAAGGGAGGGAGAAGGGGGGAGAAGGGGAAGGGAGGGAGAAGGGGGAGAAGGGGGAAGGGAGGGGGAAGGGGAGGAAGGGAGGAGGAGAAGGGGAAGGGTGGGGGAGAAGGGGAAGGGAGGGGGGAAGAGGAGGAAGGAAGGGGGAGAAGGGGAAGGAAGGGGGAGAAGGGGAAGGAAGGGGGAGAAGGGGAAGGAAGGGGGAGAAGGGGAAGGGAGGGGGAGGAATGGAGGGAGGAATGGAGGGAGAGAGGAGAGAGAAGGAAGGAAGGATTTAAGAAAGGAAGGAAGGAAGGAAGGAAAGAAGGAAGGAAAGAAAGAAGGATGGAAGGAAGGAAGGAAAGAAGGGAGGATGGAAGGAAGGAAAGAAGGGAGGATGGAAGGAAGGAAAGAAGGGAGGATGGAAGGAAGGATGGAAGAAAGGATGGAAGGAATGGAGGGAGGAATGGAGGGAGTGAGGAGAAGGAAGGAAAGAAGGAAGGAGGGAAAGAAGGAAGGATGGAAGGAATGGAGGGAGGGAGGAAGGAATGGAGGGAGGGAGGAAGGAATGGGGAAGGAAGGGAATAAACTAATTATGTATTGTACTTCGTTGTCATGACCAGCGCTTCTATCCTTTGGGCAGGAACTAATTACTGATGGGAATCGAAAAGGAGTGCGGGATTCGAACCAGTAAGGTGTAGGGCGTTGTTAAAAAATGTGAACATCATGTTCAAATGTGATAAATTACATAACTTTATATAACAAACCAATAACAATAATAATTAGAAATAATAAAAATAAAAATGATAATGAAAATAATTATTACATAATGAAAATTAAACACTAAAATTACATAATAAAGATTAAATAATAAGAATAATAATTAAATGAATAATAAAAATAAAAATGATTATGAAAATAATTAACAATTACATAATGAAAAATAAATCATAAAAATTACATGATAAATATTAAATAATAAAAAATCACTATAAAAACTAAATTATAAAAAATACACAACAAATTACATACAAGTTCCTTTGAACAACTGGACATGTGTGACATGTCAAAATGGTTGACTGATGGCAATATGGACGAAAATCTAGGTTCAGGTCCTTGATTTTAGACCTTCTGGTTACTTGCTGCCACAACGCGATGACTGGATTTCGAACCACCCTCTCGCTCATCCACTCTTTTTACACACACACACACACACTATATATATATATATATATATATATATATATATATATATATATATATATATATATATATTATAACAATTTAAGATTTTGTGTCCAAAAACACGGTTATTTTTCTCCCCTCTAACTGAAGTTTTTTATTTTCATTTTATTTTATTATTATTATATTATTATTATTATTATTATCATAAATTATTTTATAAAAGTTCCTTCAAATGAAGTTCTAGATTCTGTCGAGATTCGTTTAAAGAACATCATAAGATTGAACAGAGAAAACACAGAGGCTGTAATAAGGGTGACGCAAACAAGGTCATCATATTAAGACACCAGACCAGGACTCGCGGTAATGTATTTAAATTGGACAAATTTAGATTTAAGAAGGAAAATAGGCAAGAACTGGTTTACCTATAGACTGGTCAACGAATGGAATAGACTTAGTAACCATCTAGTTAGTAAGCGCTGAAACTATCGGTTGTTTTAAGAAAAGGTTAGACAACTTTATGGATGGGGATGACAGGTGGTCATGGACATGGAACTCCCTAGTGTAGGCCTTATGGTCTCTTGCAGTCTCCTTCATTCTTAAGTTCTTCTGTTCTGACAAAAAGTTCACAAACTCACAAAGTCCCCCCAACCCTCCAGTAATTGTCAACTTCTTGAATTTTTTTGAAGAAAAAAAAAACTCAGTCAAGAGCCTCGTGGAGGGGGTGAATGGGGGGAGGTTTGGGGGATTTGGGGGGAATATCTCAATGGACAACGTAACCCTCCCCCCCCCCTTTTTTTTTTTTTTTTTTTTTTTTTTTTTTTTTTTTTTTTTTTTTTTTTTTTTTTTTTTTACCCAAAAACGCGTCCTTCGCTGCCGCTAATTGCAAACTTCTTGATTTTCTCAAGATCCTTTCAAGAGTCTTGTGGGGGTCCAATGGCCAGCGTTTACCCCCCACTCCCCCCTCCCCCCCTCCTGAAGGAGTTCTGACACTTGAGTGGACTCGACCTGCCTCTCGAGAACAGGTACAAATGAAGGAGGAGGAGGTGGAGGAGGAGTAGAAGGAGTTGGAGGAAGAAGAAGAGGAGGAGGAGGAGGAAGTGGAGTAGAAGGAGGTAGGGGAAGAAGAGGATGAGGAGGTGGAGGAGAGAAGGAAGAGGAGGAAGTGGAGGAAGAGAAGGAGATGGAGGAGGAGTAAGAGGTGTTGGACAAGGAGGAATAGGAGGAGTTGGAGGAGGAGGTGGTGGAGGAAAAGTAAGAGGAGTAGGAGTAGTAGGAGGAGGGAAGGAAGACGAGGTTGTGGAGGAGGAGAAAGAGAAGTACTAGGAGAATGAGGAGAAAGAGAGGAGGAGGAGAAAGAGAAGTACTAGGAGAATGAGGAGAAAGAGGGGAGGAGGAGGAGAGGAGGAGGAGAGGAGGAGGAGGAGGAGAGGAGGAGGGGAGGAGGAGGAGGAGAGGAGGAGGAGGAGGAGGAGGAGGAGGAGAGGAGGAGGAGGAGAGGAGGAGGAGGAGAGGAGGAGGAGGAGGAGGAGGAGGAGGAGGAGGAGGAAGAGGTGAAGAGGAGGAGGAAGAGGGGAGGAGGAGGGGAGGAAGAAGGGAGGAGGAGGGGAGGAGGGGAGGAGGGGAGGAAGAAGGGAGGAGGAGGGGAGGAGGGGAGGAGGAGGAGGGGAGGAGGGGAGGAGGGGGAGGAGGAGGAGGGGGAAGGAGGAGGAGGGGAGGAGGGGAGGAGGGGGAGGATGAGGAGGAGGGGAAGGAGGAGGAGGGGAGGAGGAGGGGGAGAAGGAGGAGGAGGAAGGAAGGAGGAGGAGGGGAGGAGGAGGAGGGGAGGAGGAGAGGGGGAGGAGGAGGAGGAGGAGGAGGAGGAGGAGGGGAGGAGAAGGAGGAGGGGAGGAGGAGGAGGGGAAGAGGAGGAGGGGAGGAGGAAGGGGAGGAGGAGGAGGGGAGGAGGAGGGAAGGAGGAGGGGAGGAAGAGGAAGGGGAGGAGGATGAAGGGAGGATGAGGATGAGGGGGAGGAGGAGGAGGGGTAGGAGGAGGGAGGATGAGGGGAGGAGGAGGAGGGAGGAGGAGGAGGAGGGAAGAGGAGGAGGGGGGAGGAGGAGGAGGGAAGGAGGAGGAAGAGGGAAGGAGGAGGAGGAGGAGGGAAGGAGGAGGAGGAGGAGGAGGGAAGGAGGAGGAGGAGGCATGGAGGAAGAGGAGGAGGGATGGAGGAGGTGGGATGGAGGAGGAGGAGGAGGGAAGGAGGAGGAGGAGGCATGGAGGAAGAGGAGGAGGGATGGAGGAGGAGGGATGGAGGGATGGAGGAGGGATGGAGGAGGGATGGAGGAGGAGGAGGGATGGAGGAGGAGGAGGGATGGAGGAGGAGGAGGGATGGAGGAGGAGGAGGAGGAGGAGGAGGGGAGGAGGAGGGGAGGAGGAGGGGAGGAGGAGGGGAGGAGAGGAGGATGAGGGGAGGAGGATGAGGGGGAGGATGAGGGGGAGTAGGAAATGAAGGGGGAGAAAGAGTAGGAGGTGGAGGAAAAGAAGGAAGAGGAGTGGGGAGGAGAAGGAGTAGGAAGAGGAGTGGGGAGGAGAAGGAGTAGGAAGAGGAGAAGGAATTGGAAGAGTAGGAGGTGAAGGAGGAGGGAAGGTAGTGGAGGAAGAATGGAAGGAGGAATGGAAGGAGAAAGTGGAGGAGGAGAAGGAGGTGGAGGAGGACAAGAAGAAATGTAAGATGATGATAATAATAATGGTAATAATAGTAATAATAATAATGATGATAATAATAGTAATAATGGTAATGGTAATGATTGATGATGACGACGGTGATGATGATGATGATAATGACGATGATGATGATGACAAATAATAATGATAATAGTAATAATGAAGATTACGATGATGATGATGATGATAATAATAATAAAATCAATTAAATGAATATTAGATAGAAAAAACAAACAAACAAACAAATAAATAGGGTAGAAAATATCATATAGTATATTATTTACATTACTAGACACGTATATTTTTGGACTTACCTACTGGTTCAAGAATAGAACTTTTAATAACCTACTTATTTACTATGCTAATTGTGTTATTAAATCAGCAAACTTTGTGTGTATTTTTGTGTGTGTGTTTATGTGTGCTTTTACATTGCCCACGTAAAGCGGGAAGGTCAGAACTGGCTGAACTACCTGTGATATTAATTTTTCTTTATCTTCTTTTATTCTACAGTTATTTTTCCTTTTCCATATGAACATAGGCATTTAAGCCTAGAGAGAGAGAGAGAGAGAGAGAGAGAGAGAGAGAGAGAGAGAGGGAGGAAGCGTGTGAATGTGCGTGTGCGTGTGTGTGTGTGTGTGTTTGTGTGTGTGTGTGTGAGAGAGAGAGAGAGAGAGAGAGAGAGAGAGAGAGAGAGAGAGAGAGAGAGAGAGAGAGAGAGAGAGGAAGTGTGTGAATGTGCGTGCGTGCGTGCGTGCGTGTGTGTGTGTGTGTGTGTGTGTGTGTGAGAGAGAGAGAGAGAGAGAGAGAGAGAGAGAGAGAGAGAGAGAGAAGGACGACTGGACACCATTCCAACAGTGAAATGTCGCCGACCAATTAAGGGTCTGGACTGCCCAGAGGCTATAAATACCTTCGGGACAAGAGAAAGACAATTTGTGTACACGCCCCCCTCCTCCTCCTCTCCTTCCTGGATCGCCCCTATGGACCAGGGTCACGCATCACCCCTTTATTACCGGAGACTCATCTCCGTGGATAGAAACGCTGGTTATTGTGTTTATCTATCTATTTGTTATCATAAATTATATTGTTATTTTTCTGTTGTCATTATCTACTTATTTTATTCATTTATCTACTTTTTTTCCTGCATTCGTCCTAGTTATGGACCAAAAGGTCTCCTGTTTCCTTTGTAACCCTTTGTAAAAGTCCAAATATAATCCTGAATGCAGACTTACTACTACCGTCATCTATTCCCTCGCCTCTCCGCCTTCAATCTCTATTTTCCTCCGACGTTTTCCATAGCCCCCGTGAGAAGCGAAATTGTCGCGTCGATTACGTCACAGCGAATGGATTTGAAGAAAGCGCGAGACTTGATCGCGGCGTCAATAGGCTCGCATAAGCTCTATAGTCACATTCCAAGTATACTGCTAAATCAAACATACGTTTCGCTGTTGTCCCCGCCTTCTGTGACGCGTTGGTTTCGCGAAGAAGGGTAGTCTAGGCCAGGAGGAAGATGGTCGAGTACGTAGGGCGAAGGTGATGGTCGGAGTTAGGCGTCTCCTGCCGGGACCTCTGTAGTTTTAGCTTTATTGAAAAAAATCTTATTCACAAACTTTACCGTCGATGAGTGCCCGAGTTTAAATCTGGAACACATGATGACATGGTTAAAAAATATAATGATAATAATAATAATAATAATAATAATGATAATAATAAACAAATAACTAATTAGATAAAAGTGTCAGAGTTTAAATTTCGAACACATGAAAAAAGTAAGTATATTTATCAAAAGCATTTTCGTTCTGAATACTGGAGGTTTCCGAATTTCAGAGAATTTTCCAAAAGAGAAAATTTTGTACACCATTATAAAGTACACAATTATCACACTGTAACATGCATAGTGAATGGAGAATTTTAAGTAAAATAGAAAAAAAAAATCAAATTAGAAAAAAAGAGAAAGAAAAAGAGAAAAAGAGAAAAAGAGAAAAAGAGAAAAAAGAAAATAGAGAAAAAAGAAAATAGAGAAAAAGAACGAAAAAATTAAACAGGCCAGTGGCTTCACTGAAAGATATATATATATATATATATATATATATATATATATATATATATATATATATGAGAGAGAGAGAGAGGGTGATGTTCAAAAGCCTCGTGTTCAGAGCTTGAACACAGTCCCGTGTTCTTCAGGCACACATGAACTTTAGCCTCCGACAGTAGAGGACCGATGCCAAGTCCCCTGAGGCTGCGGCGGCGACGACGACGAGTTTTTGTAGGCTCGCCCATGAGGGGCCTCCCTCCAGCACAAGCCAACAAAAGAAAACGAAAAAGAAAACGGAAAAAAAAAAAACGAACAAAAAAAAAAAAGAAAAGAAAAAGAGAGAGGGAGGAAGAGAGAGGGAGGGAGGGAGGAGAGAGAGAGAGAGAGAGAGAGAGAGAGAGAGAGAGAGAAGAGAGTTCATCTACAACGAATTTATTCAGCTGAGGAAAACATGGCTTTACAAGAAAAAAACCCACAAGATGATGAAGATGAAGAAGAAAAGTAAAAAATGAAATAATAAGTAGATAGAAAAGGAAAAAAAGAAAACGAAGAAAAAGAAGAAAAAAGGAAAAGAAAAGACAACAAAGAAGAACAACAAAAACAATTCTAGATCAGAATATATTAATCAATTTCTTCGTTATCGTTTGGTAATAATTGAAAAAGGGCAAAAGAAGAAAAAGAAGTGGAAAAAGAGAAAACGGATACAAGTAAGAAGAACAAAAGCAATTTAGGTTAGAATATCTTAATTAAATATCTTCATGATTGTTAAGTCATAATTGAAAAAAAAAAGTTTAAAAAGAAGAAGGAAAAGAAGAAGAAGAAGAAGAAGAAGAAGAAGAAGAAGGAAAAGAGAAAGAAAAAGAAAGAAAAAGAAACTAAGAACAAAAAAGAAGAGGAAGAAGGAAAAGAAGACGAAAAAGAAGAAAAAGAAGACAAAAGAAGGAAAAGAAGACGAAAAAGAAGAAAAAGAAGACGAAAAAGAAGAAGAAAAAAGATGAGGAAGAAGGAAAAGAAGACGAAAAAGAAGAAAAAGAAGACAAAAGAAGGAAAAGAAGACGAAAAAGGAAAAGAAGAAAAAGAAGACGAAAAAGAAGACGATGATGAAGAAGAAAACGTAAAAGAGGAAGACGAAGAAGAAGAAGAAAAAGAAAGAAGAAGAAGAAAATGAAGAAAGAAGTAAGAAGAAAAGAAGAGAAAGAAAGAAGAAAGAAGAAAAAGAAGAAGAAGAAAAGAAGATAGAAGAAAAGAAAGAAGAAGAAGAAAAGAAGAGAAGAAGGAAAAAAGAAGGATAGAAAAAAAGAAAATGGAAAGGAAAGAAGGAAGAAAGAAGAAGAAGAAAAGAAAGATAGAAGGGAAAAGAAGAAGTAGGAAAGAAAAGGAAGAGAAAGAAGGGAATAAAAAAGAAAGAAGAAGAAATGAAAAGAAAGAAGAAGGAGAAGGAAGAAGAAGAAGGGAAAAGAAAGAAGAAGAAGAGGAAAAGAAGAAGAGAGAAAAGCAAGAAGAAGAAAAGATAATGAAGAAGAAGAAACAGAAGAAGGAAGAAAAGAAGAAGAAGAAAAGAAGAAGAAGGAAAAAGATAGAAGAGGAAAGGAGAAGAAGAAGAAAGGAGAAGAAGAAAGAAAGGAAAAGAAGAAGAAAAAGAAGAAAAGAAGACGAAGAAGAAGAAGAAGAAGAAAGAATGAAGAAGAAGAAGAAGGAAAAGAAAGAATGAAGAAGAAAAGAAGAAGAAAAAGAGGAAAAGAAGAAGAAGAAAAGAAGAAGAAGAAGAAGGAAGAAGAAAAGAGGAAAGCAAAGAAAGGAAGAAAAGAAGAAGAAGACAAAGAAGAAGAAGGAAGAAAAGGGATGGGAAGAAGGAGAAGAATGAAGAAAAGAGATGGGAAGAAGAAGAAGAACGAAAATGGAAAGAAGAAGAAGAAGAAAAAGAAGAAGAAAGAACAAAAAGAAGAAGAAAGAAGAAGAAGAAGAAAGAACAAAAAGAAGAAGAAAGAAGAAGAAGAAGAAAGAACAAAAAGAAGAAGAAGTAACTGAAGAAGAAGAAATTGAAGAAGAAGGTGAAGAAAGAAGAAGAAAGAAGAAGGAAAAAGAAGAATGAAGAAGAAGAAGGAAGAAGGACGAAGAAGAAGGAAGCAGGAAGCAGGAAGAAGGAAGAAGAAGAAGAAGAAAAGGAAGAAGAAGAAGAAGAAGAAGAAGAAGAAGAAGAAGAAGAAGAAGAAGAAGAAGAAGAAGAAGCCAATCTAGCTGAGAATATCTTTATTACTCTCTTCATCACTGTCGGGTCACCATCGACACATTTTCAGAACTCTCCCTCGGCCTTCCCTCCCCAAACGGTTTCAGTCGGCTTCAGAACTCCATCCTCTTCAACGTTGCCCTTTGGCACCTGAGACCGACCCCCCTCCCCTCCCCTCCCCACTCCCTCCGGCACCACTGAGCTGCCAGGTCGAGAGGTCAAATCGTCATTTTTATTTTCATATTTGTGCCCACACAAGAATTCGCTTTCATTTCGACAAATTTAGTTACTTTGTTTCATCCTTTCCAACTAAGTGGTTAGCAGGATGAAATTGTTCTTGCATATGGTGGACAATTTTCTACAGGTCTACATGTATATCCACTTTGTATATACATATATATATATATTAATATATACTACTATATATATATATATATATTTTATATCTATATATATAAATCTTTTTTCAACCACGTTAAATTTTTACTTTTTAATTCCATGTCATAACGAACGAGGATTCTGACAATGCGCTCGACGAGGGACATATGTGGAAACTGATTACGAATGTGAAGTCAAGGGACTCGAACCTCAGCTCAGGTCGTATCAAAGTAACAGTGACTTTATATATAATTAATTTTATATATATAGTATATATATATATATACTATATAATATATATATATATATATATATATATATATATGATAATTAATATGGGTAGGAGATTGTCCCTTATTCATACTTCATTGAAAGTGATGGCTAGTTGTGCGCTTATTAATTTCTTAAAGTGGTTTTCTATATGCCTTATTATGGTCTTATTCTCAGTTGAATGGAGGTTTATGACTTCAATTTAGGTCATTTTTTGATCGATCGGGATTTTGAGGACAAGACCCTTCTTCAGTGGCTTCGGGTATTCTAACGGTGGTATTCTTAAAAACTTTCCCTTCCAAAGATTTATATAAGGAAATATTTATATAAAAAAAAAAGAATAGTACCGCAAGAATCTTACGGTGGTATTCTTAAATGAATTCTTTCCTTATATAAATATTTGCCTTCTAATGATTTATATAAGATTTGTATAAGGAAAGATATTTTTTTAAGAATATCACAGTAAGATTCTTACGGTGATATTCTTAAAAAAAAATTCTCTACTTATATAAATCTTTCCCTTCAAAGGATTTATATAAGATTTATATAATTTTTTTCGAGGGCCATAAAAGCTAAAAACAAATAGATTAAAAAAAATTAATTAAAAATAAAAGTTATTTTGTATCGTCTTGATAGTTTAGATACATTTTCCTCAGTTATAACTGTTATAACACCTCGCAGGCCAATTAAGACCGGCCCGTGGGCCACTTACGACCGGCCCGCGGGCCACCTAAGACCTTCCCGCGCGCCACCAAAGACCGGCCCGCGGGCCGGGAATCTGACAACCCTGCTCTAGGCTGTTCGAACCTGACCGATAATGAGAACCACGATGGAAATAAGTCTTAGGGGAGTTTCTTGTGTCATTGTCGTACTTCTCAGTAAAACCTGGAGGCAAAAACGACCCGACCAACATGTCAGGGTAGGAATGTTTCTGGTAAATGGTGGGTCAGGATTTGATTTTATAATTTTGTCTTCGAATATTTGCACTTCACTGGGTCGCCTTCGACCTGGAAAAGTGACATTTTGTCGTCTAAATAATACAGAAAAAAATAATACAAAACAAAGCAATAAATGGCCCCATCCAATACAAAAGGACAAGAAGACTTTATGAATATTTCATCAACTTAGTGCGTTCCATCAAGGGCAGAAGATGAACGTTATCAAGATAATATTCCTTGAGTAAATTGGTGATAGACACAATTTGCATTAATGACACTAAGCACCTTATTGATCTGCATCGTTTCGTAAGTCTGGTGGCCCCTCAACAAGCATAAGCACTCGGCAACAAACACTTATGTTGTTTTATGGCCCCTAAAGATGTATAACTACTCGACAAGAAACACTAATGTCGTTTGTCGGCCCCAAAATAAGCATAAACACTCGGCAACAAACACTTATGTTGGCCCCTAAAGAAGCATAAGTACTCGACAAGAAACATTAACCTCGTTTGGTGGCCCCTAAAGAAGCATAAGAACACGATCAAAACAATTCAACTGGGAAGGGAATTATTCCCACTGGATCGAGACAAGAACGAGTTAAAAATTTAACCAGTTAGCGGACGAAGATGACTTTCTATGCAGATTAATCACCTGACGTTAATCAAACAAACTGTCAAGACAATTTTTTTTCTTTAAGTTTTTCTTTAATCGATATTAATCGATGAAGGGGGGAGGAAAGGTAAGGTGAGAGGTTGGGGGACGAGGAAGGAGAAGGGGGGTTAAGGGGGGGGAGAAGGGGGAGGAAGGGTAAAGGAGAAGGAAAGGGGGTAAGGGGGGAAGGGGGAAGGAGGTAAAGGAGAAGGAAAGGGGAAGGGGGGCGAGGGGGAATGAAGTGGGGAGGAGAAAGGGGAAGGGGGAATGAAGGGGGAGGAAAGGGGAAGGGGGAATGAAGGGGGGGAAGGGGGAATGAAGGGGGGGAAGGGGGAATGAAGGGGGGGAAGGGGGAATGAAGGGGGGGAAGGGGGAATGAAGGGGGGAGGAAGGGGGAATGAAGGGGGAGGAAGGGGGAATGAAGGGGGGAGGAAGGGGGAAGGAAGGGGGGAGGAAGGGGGAAGGAAGGGGGGAGGAAGGGGGAATGAAGGGGGGAGGAAGGGGGAATGAAGGGGGGAGGAAGGGGGGAGGAAGGGGGGAGGAAGGGGGAATGAATGGGGGAATGAAGGGGAAAGGGGGGATGAGGTGGGAGGAAGGGGGAGGTGGAGGGAGGGGGGACCAGGAAGGGTGATTCAGGGGAGGGAAGGGGGATCTGGTGGTCATGATGGGTTATTCAGTCCACTTACTGAGCACCAGGGAAGGACTCTGGGTTAGTACACTTACCTGAGTGAAGGGGGATTACCTTTGGATCGTTAATACACCGGGGAATGCCTCCACATACGAAATGCCTTCACAGTTCATATGTACTAACATATGTAAATACGTGCATATAAATACATATACTAATATAAGAAATGCCTTCATATGTACTAACATATGTAACTACATACAGTTACATTACCTGTATACATCCATAACACATCCATACAACATATGTGAATATTTCCGACATATGCTTTAACTACATATACTAATATAGAAATGCCTTCATATGTACTAATATATGTATCTACATACAGTTACATACTGGTATACATCATAAACAACATCCATACATGCATACAAATATTTCCGAATTTGTAAATTCATGCATCGAGTACATGAAGGCGTACAGTATAAATATGTGCGGGTTTCTTTAAATATTCCATATGTAATTCTTCATAATCGCTTTATTTTTCTAACGTTTCGCCTGAGTGGCTTCTTCAGGGAGATATGGAGCCGGTGTTTGCATAAGCAGCTTATGTCATTCTCCTGAAGATGTCCCCAGCGAGACGAAACGTCCCCCCCCCCTCGAGGAATAAAGTGCCGATTACGAAGCCGACGCTTTTACCACTAAGCTATCGGTTGTCTAAAATTCTTCAACCTGGGAATGAATGTACACCCGAGGAATTAAGTCAATGGACGGCAGTTAGCAGTCGACTTAATTCCTCGGGAGTAGATTCATTCCCAGGTTGAAGAATTTTAGACAACCGGTAGCTTAGTGGTAAAAGCGTCGGCTTCGTAATCTCACGAGATGGGAGGAAGGGGGACAATCGGGGGAAGGGTATCATTCATTTTAAAGGGGGAGGAACTGGATATGCGAAGGGGATTGCTAAGGGGGGGGGGGGAAGGGGGAAGGAACAGGATCATGTTAAGGAAGGGGGAAATAAGGAAGGGGGAAGGGGGGAGGAAGGGAGGAGGAAGGGGGTATATGCGAGGAAGGGGGAAGGGGAGGAAGGGGGAAGGGGGGGGAGGGGGAAGGGGGAGGAAGGGAAGGGGGGAAGGGGGAGGGGGGAGGGGGGGGGGGGGATCTAAGGGACGGGGGAGGAAGGGGGGAAGGGGGGAGGAAGGGTGGGGGAGGAAGGGGAGGAAGGAGGGGAAACGGAAGGGGGTGTTGTGGGGGGGGGGGGGGGGGGGTAGGGGGGGGATTATGAGGGGGGGGAAGGGGATTAGGGGGGGGTGGGGGAGGGGGGGAAGGGGGAGGAAGGGGGAAGGGTGGGGAAGGGATAGAGAGGAAGGGGGTGGAGGGGGGAAGGGGGGGGGGGTGGAAGGGGGGGGGGGGAGGGAAGGGGGAGGAAGGGGGCGAGGAAGGGGGGGGGGAGGGGGGAAGGGGGGAAGGGGGGGGGGGGGGGGAGAAGGGGGAGGAGAGGGGTGGGGGGGGGGATTAAGAGGTGGGTGGGGGAAGGGGGGTGTTAAGGGGGATGAAGGGGGAGGGGGAGGAAAGGGGGGTGGAAAGGGGGAGGTAGGGGATTATCATAGGGGGGGGAAGGGGGAAGGGGGGTAGGTGAGGGGGATACTATCGGGGAGGGGGGGGAAGGGGGTGGAATGAGGGGGGGATTATAGTGTGTGGAGTCGTTAGTCTCATCGTCGTCATACGTGGTCTATGTCCTTTACTGATGCATAGGGGTTATCATACGATCTCATTATCATTACAGTGATCATTATATCTTTTACTACCATATTACTTTAATATTTCCTCTTGCTCCTGCTACGCCGTTCGCTTGAGCATTTACAACGCTTAACAAAGCATTCGAACGTTTTGCAATGGAAATGCAAGCAGACAAGAGACCTTTCTATAACAAGAATATGCAAGCAAAACAATACGCTATACGGTAAGAACGGGCAAACAAAAGAAGCAAACAAACAGTCAGTCAAACATTACATTACATGGACTATTCTGACACAGAATAAACATACATCGATACATAAGCATACAGTATATATAGTGGTTTTTAGTACATATTCCTTATGTAGTTTATATTTAAAATAACGTTTGATTAATCTGGTGGGGTTGGGTTTGCATCTTATGTCGAAGATGTCCCAGCGAGGGTTCGAGGAATTGGTGACGTTTGTGTTATCGTGTCTAAATTCTTCAACATAAATGATAAAGCACACCCGAGTGAATTAACAATGGACGGCCGTTAGTAATAACAATAATAACACATCGATAGTAATTCATTCCAGGTTGAATAATTTTATTTTTTCTTTTAGTTCTCTTCCGGTTAAGCGTTTGGTTAAGAGCGTCCGGGACGAATGCGGATTTGGGTTTTGTTGAATAATATATTTTTCTTATTGAGTTCTTATCATCATTATTTATGACGAAGACTAAGGGATTTTGGTTTTGGCGTTTTTTTTTTCTGACCATCATATTAGAGTTCTTTGAGACATTGTGACTAGTCTGGTGGTGGGGGGTTTAGGTAGATCGAGTTCATTCTGACGGTTTTACTGCTTCTTCAGAGGAATGTGTGTATATGCGAAGATTAGATAGTTAGGTCTCGGAATTGTGAAATAATGTGTAATTTTGTATTCCTGAACAAAGTTTTTCGTTCAATTATTTATTCGTATATTTACTTTATGTTTATCCTGTGGTCTCTATATTCTCTCTCCTCTCTCTCTCTCTCTCTTATATGTCTCTTCATATTATGTATATGTATGAGGTTGTAGTTTGTGTGTGTATTATATCTCTGTGTCAACCTTGTGCAACCTAGTGCTAATATGTGCTATATTTTTTTACCTCCACGAATTTTGGGTTATTGTGTTGCTGTTTTTTTTTTTTTTTTTTTTTTGTTGTGTTGTGTTGTGTATTTTGCTATTTATACTATTTATTATTATATATTATATATTATATTGTTATTATTGTTATTATTTATTGTTATTATCATTATTTAATATATTGATATATATTATCATTATTTGTATACTATATTATCATTATTGTGATAGAGAGGATGGTGGATGGAAGTCTGTGTAAATGGGATTTTGTGATGTGGTGTATATGGAGTTGGTATGTATTATTATTACTTGATTGTTTACATATATTACATTATACTTATTGTATCTTTTTATTATATATATATTTCATATACTTATTTATTATTATACATTATTATTTATTATAGTGTTTCTATACTATTACATTTCATTATATATTTATTATACATATATATTACATATTACTAGTTATTATTATCTGTACTTTATTTGTTATTATATTTTTATGTTATTGTTATTTATTTAATTATTATGTTGTTTGTGTTATTATACATATTTATTTATTGTTTATTTATTTATTCATTATTTTTATTATTTATTTTATTATTGTAATTATTTCTATTATTGTGTATATATTTTTATATTGTTAATTTTTTGTTAATTTTTATCTAGTACATTTATGTATATATAGACAATGTTTTATACTTAGATACATATTATTGTACTGATATATGCAATTACTATGTTAGTTATACATGTTTATACATATACATATATATGTTTACATATATACATATATATACATATACATATATATTACATATACATATATAGTACATATATATACATTTAGAATTTGATATACATACTTATACATTTATATACATAATACATAAATATACATTAATACGGTAATAGATACATATACATTCTTTCTACATATACATACATATACATAATACTATACATATGTTACAATATATATACAATATACATAATTATACATATACATTATATATATCATATACATATATATATTAGTACATTTATATACAATATATTTACATATAAATATATACATATCTATACCGATACATATATATATATACATATATATACATATACATATATATATTATAACATATATATATATACTATATATAACATATACATATATACATATAAATATACACAATATACATTATATACATATACATATAGACTATCATATACATATATATTACATTTACATAAAATTACATATACATATATTATACATGTATACATATTAGGTATTCTATACATATATATACATATACATATAGTATACAATATACATTAATATATATATACATATATATACATATAACATATACATAACATATAACATATATATACATATAACATATATATACATATACATATATATACATATACATATATATACATTATACATATATATACATATACATATATTATACATATATATACATATATACATATACATAATATATATACATATAAAACATATACATATATACATATACAAATACATATATATACATATAATGTATATATACATACATATACATACATATATACATACATATACATACATATACATACATATATATATACATATATATACATATACATAATATACATATATATATAATACATATATATATATATACATACATACTATATATACATATATATATATATATATTATATATATATATATATATATATATATATATATATATATTATATATATATTTACCGGACTGCAGTTATTCCATGCACTGTATTTCCCGGCATGTAAGACGCTGTTTTATTATAATCATGAAATGTATCACAAAAATGCCCTGCGTCTAATACGGTCGTATTACGAATGCACAAAATCATACATTTTCCTTACAAAACACCTTTCAAGTATCTTTTAATAAATGCATGATGAAACGAACTATATTTTCCTACAATATATCTTTGTAAAATAGGGGTGTATCTCATACGTGGGTGCGTATTATACGCCAAGAAATACGGTTTATATTCATATAAGTTTTATGTCGTGTTGTTTAATACGGCAAGCACACACAATTAAAAAATAGAAAATAATAATAATAATAATATATTACTCAGCTCAGTCTCATGACATACCATGATTTTTTTTTTTTTTTTTTTTTTTTTTTTTTTTTTTTAATTCTTGGGTCCCCAGCGCGACTCAAAATTTCATTAAGAATGAAGCTTTTCATTGCGAAGCTTCTGCATGCAATTATTCTTTGGACGCCACTCACCCACAAGCAAGCACTCGTCTGCAGGAACTGGAGACGCACAACCGCATAATCATGCACTCCTAGCATAATCATGCACTCCAAGCATAATTATGCTTACGCATAACGCAAATTATGCGATCGCATCATGCGGAGTATGCGAAAACAGTGAGAGTCCTTTGTCGCATATTAGTTTCGTTAACGTACGCATAGATATGCGAGCTTCATTTATTCATTAATTCATTTATACATTAACTTATTTATTTACTAGACAATCTCTCTTATAACTGGAAAGAAACCTGTGGACACACTGATAGAATTTCTATTTATTCATTTATTTATTTATTTATTTATTTAGATATTTTTACACGCCAAGCCCTACACTTCCCCACCTCCCCGTAGTCACTTTCCCCCCTCCCCCGTCCCCCCCTTTCCCCCCCTGTGCATGAACTCAGGACGTGCATGCCTCTCATTAGCTAAGTCAACATAAAAACGACTCTGGCCTCTTGTTCTCGCTCTCGCTCCCAAACACTCCCCCCTCCCCCTCCCCCCTCCCCCCTCCCCCTCACTCACAATTCACCTCCCTCCTCCCTCTTGACACCTCTCAGAACCCCTCCCCCACTCCCAAACTCCCCCTCCACCACTCCCAAAGGCCCCCTTCCACTCCCCCTCCACCTCCCCCTCACTCACTCACAATTCACCCCCCCTAACCTCCCCCGCCTCCCTCCCTCCCTCTTGGCACCTCTTAGGACCCCTCCGCCACTCTCCCCCCTTTCCCCCTTCCTTCCCCCCTCCCCCCGCCGTCTTTAGCCATCTTACAACGTGCTACACTACTCCCCCCATCCACCCCCTCTCTCCCCCATCCTCCCCCCCCGGCCTTGTCCCCCAACATCACCTGTACTCTCACTCCGTATGGAGTACTGGCTGGAAAACGTTTTCTGGCGACTCTACGAATACCCCTACGGACCAGACCCACGAAGCATTCTTTTATTGTTGGAGACTGATTTAGAAGAAAGATAAGAAAAAAGAAGAAGAAAAAAAAATATATATATCATCATCATCATCGGGATCAACAGAGCCATCATCATCATCATTATCATCATCACCACCATCATTACGAGAAAGAGAAAAAATAGAAGGAAAAAATAAGAAGAATGGATGAAGTACAAGAAGTACAAGACGAAGAAGAAAACGGTGTAAAAAATGTAAGAACAATAATTATAATAATGATAATAATAATAATAATAACAATGATAATAATGAATAATAAAAATAACAATAATTATAATGGATAATAATAATAGAAAAAATAAAAACAATGTAAGAACGAAAATAGTGACTATAAAGATGTGAACAAGCGCAAAGCCGAGAAGAAACGAGGGGGAAAAATATAATAATAATAATAATAATAATACAACAGAAAAGGAAAACGTAGCGGAAAGAAAGGCAGGAGGAAGTGGAGGAGGAGGAGGAGGAGGAGGAGGGGGATGAGGAGGGGGAGGAGGAGGAGGAGGAGGAAAAGAAGGAAGAGGAAGGGAAGGAAGAATGGGAGGGGGAAAAAGAAGTGGAGGATGAGTGGGAGGAAGATGAGGAGGAGAAGGAGGAGAAGGAGGAGAAGGAGGAGAAGAGGAGGAAGGGGGAGGAAGAGGAGGAGTAGTGGGAGGAGAAGGTAAGGGAAAGAAGGAGGAGGAGACGGAGAAGAAGGAGGAGGAGGTGGAGGAGGAGGTGGAGGAGGAGGTGGAGGAGAAGGAGGAGGAGCAAATGGAGGAGAAACCAGATTTTTTTTTTTTTTTTTGTGTATGTAAGGCGTCTGACGTTCCTGAGCACAATGCCTTTGCTTGCTTGCTTGCTTGCTTCCAGTGCGCCTAATCAAGCCTGCGCTTTCTGGTGCATTTCGAAAAAAAAGAAAAAACAAAAATGAAGAAGTACACCACAACATTAGGGATGAAATATTGAGTGAAAATATCATCATTGTAATAGGACGCATGAGGCGGGGAGAAGAAAGAAGGGAGAAGAAGAATGCGAAGAAGAAGAACGCGAAGAAGAAGAACGCGAAGAAGAACGCGAATAATAGTAATAATAATAATAAGAAGAAGAACGCGAAGAAGAACGCGAATAATAGTAATAATAATAATAAGAAGAAGAAGAACGCAAAGAAGAACGCGAAGAAGAAAAAGAAGAAATTAATAATAACAATAATAATAATATGAGGTAGAAGAAGAGAAAGAAGAAGACCGAGATGAAGAAGAAAAAAGAAAATTAGTAGTAATAAAAGTAATAATGATAATAAAAATAATAGAAATAATAAGAGGAAGAAGAATAATGAGAAGAGAAATGAGAAGAGTAAGAGGAAGAAAAAAGAAAAAAGAAAATTAGTAGTAAGAACGATGATGATGATGATGATGATGATGATTATAATGATAATAATAAGAAGAAGAAGGAGAAAAAGAGAAAGAAGAAGAGTAAGAGGAAGAGAAGAGGAAGAAGGGCGAGGGAAAAAAAGAAGAAAAAAGAAAATTAGTTGTAACAACCGTAATACTGATAACAATAATAATAATAAGAGGAGGAGGAAGACGAAAAAGAAGAAGGAAAAAAAAAAGAATAAGATGGAGAAAAGAGAAAGAAGTACGAGGGAAAAAAAGAAAAAAAAGAAAAAAGAAAAAACGACATCTGGTGCACAATATGCACGAGCTCTCTCAGTGCCGTTAGGTCACAATGCACATTGTGTGCCTCACTGAGCCAGGACGCATTTTGTCTTCGCGTTGATAAATACGACTCGAAATAATTCGAAAAAAAAAGAAAAAACGAAACAAGGAACACAATATGACAAGGAATTTTCTTCTCACTTCCCCCCCTCTCCCCCCTTACCCCCTTCCCCCCCCCCCTAAAAAGCCTCTTAGGGGACTTTAAACAGACCATTTCCTTCAGAGGACCAAATTAAAACAATCCCGACCCTACACGAAATTCCCCCCTAAATTCCCCTTAGGGGGGAAACTTCCCCCTTCCCCCCATCCCCCCCTTTCCCCTCCTCCTCCGGAGTCTCCCGCTATCCTCATAAGAACATAAGAATGAAGGAGACTGCAAGAGACCTTAAGGCCTACACTAGGGAGTTCCATGTCCATGACCACCTGTCATCCTCATCCAAAAAGTTGTCTAATCTTTTCTTAAAACAACCGATAGTTTCAGTGCTCAGTTCGCGGTTAATAAGTCCATTCGATTCGTTGACCACCCAATTAGCAAATTAGTTCCTTGCAAGGCAAGCGAGATGCAGGGGAGATAAGAATGTTAGCCTGTTAGGAGGAGAGGGAGGGGGAGGGAGTGGGGAGGGAGAGGGGGAGGGAGAGGGGAGGGAGAGGGGGAGGGAGGACGTGAGAAAGAGAGAGAGAAAGTGGGAAGGAGGGAGGGAGGGAGGGAGGGAGGGAGGCTGGGAGAAAAGAAAACGGGAAGTGGCAGGAAGGGAGGGATGGAGAAGGAAGGAGAGGGAGGTAAAGGGAGATAGGGAGGGAGAGAGGGAGGGAGAG
>NC_134800.1:4746111-4756111 GCF_046742065.1 Oratosquilla oratoria | reverse complement strand
CACCAAATCTGCAAGCCGTTCCTATCCCCATTGGTCAATGGATTACGGTGTGTGTGTGTGTGTGTGTGTGTGTGTGTGTGTGTGTGTGTGTGTGTGTGTGTGTGTGTGTGTAAGATCACATTATTCCTCGTACATGGGTCAATATTAGGTTTCTGAGCTCTCATCAGAGAGGTCATAGCTGTCGATCACGAGTCCAGCACGTGATCCATTACAACGCTGGGGTCACCTCTGGTGGGTTTAGAAAGTTCTAGTTGCAGGCTAGGTTACCGCTGACCTAGTTTAAGAAAAGATTAATCGTCCCGTATTTCATTTTGGTTTAAGTATTATCTGGTTCCACCTCCTCTCCCTCCCTCCCTCCCTCCTCCTCCTCCTTTTTTTTTTTTCTTCTTCTTCTTCATATCGGTCATGTCTTTGTTTTCTTTTTCTTTGTTTTTTGTCTTCTTATTGCTCTACCACCCATCCTTTTTTTTTTTTTTTTTTTTATATTTTGTGATTTGTTTTGACAATCTTCCATTCTTCCTTATCTTTTTTGCTTTTTATCTTTTCTTTGTTTATTTCTTTTCTTCTTCATCATTTCTTTCTGTCCTTCGTTACGTCATCTCATTTGTTTCTCGCTTATTCGGCATTTCTTTTTTTCTTATAAATTCATTTCATGGAACATTTTTTTTTTTTTTTTTTATTTGTAAAAAGTTGACAACACTGTCGCGTAAAATCCTACTGCTTCATTGTTGTTATCCGAACTTTCTCAATTTCATTGTATTTGATATTGTTCTATTCTATTCTATTTTCACTCTTTTGTATCTTATTCTTATTTTATTTAATTTCTATTACTTTTATCTTATTCTTATCTCATTTTCAATATTTACTATCTGATCTTTATTATATTTTATCTTTATTGTTTCGTATTTTATTTTTTGTTTCTTTTTTATTCTTATCTTATTCAATTTTATTCCTTTTATTTTATTCTTATCTTATTTTTAATCTTTTATATCTGATCTTTATTTTATCTTATCTTTATTGTTTTATATCTTTTTTCTTTTTTGTATTTTATTTGTATTTTATTTGTATTCATTTTATCTTATTTCTATCTTATTATCAATACTTTCTATCTGATCTTTATTTCATTTTATCTTTATTGTTTTATATCTTATTTTTCTTTTCTTTTTTTTTCCACTCAAACTTGATTCCATGTTCGCAGTTTCCTTTTCCCACTGGTCAGCGAGCAGAGGTCATTGGGAGGAGTTATGCGGGTGTTGGGGGGAATGGGGGGTGGGGGGAGATTGGGGGGGAATGGGTGAAGGCGTCAGCATCACCCCAAACCTGCTCCCCAACTGACCTCTCTCTCCCCGTCCGGGCCTCTTCCTAGATTTCCTAGATTGCTAGTGCATGACGCTATCTGAATCCTCAATAACTATACTTTGTACTTATGAAGAACCACACTCTGAACAATGTAGTAATAAGTTTGAATTGGACAAGTTTCGAGTTAAGAAAGGATATATCCAAGAACTGGTTTAATAATATAGTGGTTAACGAATAGGATTGACTTAATAACCATGTGGTGAGCGCTGAAACTATCGGTTGTTTTAAAAAAAGGTTAGACAACTTTGTGGATGGGGATGACATGTGGTCATGGACATGGAACTGCCTAGTGTAGGTCTTATGGTCTCTTGTAATCTCCTCCATTCTTATGTTCCATGAATCAAGTTTGTATTGGGTTACGAAAAAGTGCATTCTCAACTATGAATTATCGTATTTGTCGGCTTATAACACACAGCCTTATTTCACAGTGATATGTTGTGGAAAAAGTAATATTTTTAATCATATATTTATTGAAAGATGTTTCAGAGTCGTTCTATAATGGAAATATATGATTCTGTGCATTCGTAATACGACCGTATTAGACGCAGGGCAAATTTGTGATACATTTAATAATCACAAAGCGCGAATGATACGCCGGCTAATACGGTACTTTGTACTTAGCTATGAAGAAGCACATTCCTAGCTATGAACTACTTTGTGCTTAGCAACGAAGAAGCACATTCCTAGCTATGAACTACTTTGTACTTAGCTATGAAGAACCACATTCCTAGCTATGAATTATTTTGTACTTAGCTATGAAGAAGCACATTCCTAGCTATGAACTACTTTGTGCTTAGCAACGAAGAAGCACATTCCTAGCTATGAACTACTTTGTACTTAGCTATGAAGAAGCACATTCCTAGCTATGAACTACTTTGTACTTAGCTATGAAGAAGCACATTCCTAGCTATGAATTACTTTGTACTTAGCTATGAAGAAGCACATTCCTAGCTACGAACTACTTTGTACTTAGCGACGAAGAAGCACATTCTCAACCATGAATTCCTTTGTACTCACTTGCATAATACATTATAAAATATGAATTCCTTTATACCCACTTGCGTAGTACATTCGCAAGTACGAATTCCTTTGTACTTAACTTCAAAGAAAACACATTCTTAACTTCAAACCACAAATGTACTCAGTTAAGAAGGAAAATATCTGTTGTTACAGTTCGTCGATGAACCGTGAACCGATGCATCAATTTCTAATTTTTTTTTTTTTCCTAAGCTCGCACTGACCGAGAAGAGTGGTAGTGATACAGATATGACCCGTCATCCACGAGGCGCTAAGATGGGAAAGGGGAGAAAGGGTGGTGGAGGGGAGCGGAGTGGGTGGGAGTAGGTGATTCCTTTGACTTGGCTACCTCTCTTATAAGGGGGAAAATCTCTTGGTATATTGATAAGAACATAAGAACGAAGGAGGCTGCAAGAGACCATAAGGCCTACACTAGGCAGTTCCATAGTGCTCGCCTGCAAATGAATAAGTTTTCGTTCTTGATCATTAATATGAAATGAATCAACCTTTCCACTGTTTTTCAATAACTATGAGTTATTCATCAATTATTCACCCCTTTGTTCACCAAGAGAGACAAAATCTCATTGTCTATCAATATGATACACAAAGCACTGGTGACGTCATCGTCAGCGTGTAGGTCTTACATTCGCTTAGTTATGAGTTCGAATCCCGCACTCCTCTCCGATTCCCAGCAGTGACTACTTATTACCTGCTTCCGCAAAAGTCCCAAAAGGGCATAAAAGGATCAAAAGGTGACGGCTTCGGCCGCAGCTACTCAGTGCCTCCTGGCGTAGACTCTTCACGTATCACTATATCAAAAACCCATGATCGCTCTATGTCACTATTTCCTTGATCTCAGTGTTGCCGACGCTGTGATCATTTTAATACATTTCCTTGACTCACCAACCGCCCCTAAAGCATTTCCTGTCCTTTTTCTATTCTTAATTAGAGGATATGGGGGGCGGAGAGTGAGGAATGGAGGAGTCGGGGTGGGGGGGAAATGGCGTGTGTGGGGAGGGGGGGGAAGAGCGGGGGTGGTTACTCTTGGGATGTGGGGAGGGGGAATGGAAGAGTGAGGTATGAGGGGGAGGTCGTAGTGTGGGGGGAGTGGGGGTGTGGGGGAGAGTGGGAGTGTGGGGGGAAGTGGGAGTGTGAGGGAAGTGGGAGTGTGGGGGAGTGGGAGTGTGTAGGTGGGGGAATGGAAGAGTGGAGGTTGGGGGAAGTGGGGGAATGGAGGTGGGGAAGTGGAGTAGGTTTGTGTGGGGGAGTGGGGGTGTAGGGAAGGGGGATGGAGGATTGGGGTGTGTGGGGAAGTTGAGGTTTGGGGAGTGGAGTGTGGGGGAGTGGAGTGTGGGGGAGTAGGGGAGTGGAGTGTGGGGGAGTAGGGGAGTGGAGTTTGGGGGAGTAGGGGAGTGGAGTTTGGGGGAGTGGGGAGGGGGAAGTGCGGGGGAGTAGGGGGTTGAGGAGTGCAGTATGGGGGAGTGGGGAGGGGGGAAGTGGGGAGTGGGGGAATGGGGGTGTGGGGAATAGGTTTCTATCGCCTGAATATAAAAAATAAATGGTCTGAAGACGACCATGAAACTCATAAGAATATCTTATTCAGAAAATATTTTCGTTTTTCTTAACCAATATTTCACCTGCGCCTCTATTCTTGCGGGATCTGGCCAAAGAAGTGCATCAACCACAATATATATATATATATATATATATATATATATATATATATATATATATATATATATATATATATATATATATATATATATATATATATATATAAAATAGATGATTTTCGTGAAGGTTAGGTTCCAGGGGGAAAAACGTGCCTCTGGTCCGTAGGGGTGTTATTAAAGACCCTAAAGTATTGACGTCATCAAATTGCGTGCAGTCATGACCTTATAAGGGAGTTGAAATTGATCGACATATTACGCTCCAGGAAGAATCCTAATCACTTTTAACTTTTACTCTCTTTCTATTTCTCTCTCTCTCTCTCTCTTTGCGGTGTCCCCCTGGAATCTCTCTCCTTTCGCCATTTCTATGATTCCACATTTCCGGATAGAATCGCTGGTTATAAGCAACGAAACACACACACATACACACACACACATTTCTCTGTTATAGTTCCACCGACCATTTCTTCACTTGTTCCCGATCAGGCCCCCACGCGAGATAGTTAGGGAGGGAGGGAGGTGGGGAGGGGAATGAGGGAGGGAGGAAGGGTGGGAGAGAAAGGGAGGAAGGGAGGGGGTGAGTGCGGAAGAGAGGAATTGAGAGAGGGAGGGAGATAGGGAGGGAGGGAGGGAAGAAGGAAGGGAAGAAAGGAGGAAGGGACGAAGGGAGGGAGGGAGGGAGGGAGAGAGGGAGGGAGGAAGGGAAGAAGGAGGGACAGAAGGGAGGTAGAGAGGGAAGAAGGGAGGAAGGGACGAAGGGAAGAAGGGAGGAAGGGATGAAGGGAGGAAGGGATGAAGGGACGAAGGAAGGGAGGAAGGGAGGAAGGGACGAAGGAAGGGAGGAAGGGAAGAAGGAAGGGAGGAAGGGATGAAGGGGCGAAGGGAGGAAGAGATGAAGGGACGAAGGGAGGAAGAGATAAAGGGACGAAGAAAGGGAGGAATGGACGAAGGGAGGAAAAGATGAAGGGACAAAGGAAGGGACGAAGGAATGAAGGGAGGAAGGGAGGAAGGGGGGGGGGAAATGGTCGCCCCCCAGTGGTCGACCTGATTGCGTGTCTCTCCGCTTCCTTCAGCCTCCCCTTCCACCTCTGCCTACTTGCCTGCCTTCCTGCTTGCCTGCTGTTGCCATGAGAGGCACCTGCTCTTTTTGCTCTCGTCCTTCTTGTGGGGGGGGGGGAGATCCTTTCCTTCCACCTCTTTTTCGCGACCTCCTCCTCCTCCTCCTCTTCTCATCTTTTTTTCTTTTTTTTCCTACTCTATATTTTCCATCCTCCTCGTCTTTCCCTCTTCTTTCTCTTTATTTTCTTTCTCCTCCTCCTCCTCCTCCTTATTCTTTTTCTCTCTCCTCTTCCGCTTCTTCCTCTTCCTCCTTTACCTCCTCCTCCTCCTCTGTATCAACAACATCCTCGTTCTCCTCTTCCTGTTTCATCATAATCTACAACACCATCACCACCATCATCACCATCACCATCACCACTTCCATCACCATTTTCAAACTCTTCCTAAACTTCTTCGTCCGTGGGAGGGGTAATCCTTTGACGCCACCACAAAGCGTCTCCTGCCGTGAGCTACTCATCGCCCATGTTGCTGAACGAGGACATCAAGGACCAAGGGGGGATTTCTCCCATACCTTATGCGTTGCTGTTCTCCCCCCAGGCTTCTGGAGATCCATTCAAAACTGAATGAAATCACTAGGCATCCACTAACACTAGTTTTCTAGTTGTGGTATTTCTTGTGACCCTTTGTGTTTCTCTAGGGGTTCCAGGATCACAGGTTAAGGATGACTCTTCAGTCATGTCTGGTTGCCATGGAAACCTCTCGAACTCGACTTCGACCCCTTGCGACAATAACCTGGTTTTTCGAATAGCTCGCCATCAACGGAGGCTCTGCTGCAATATACATCTCAGGTTTTATGGCGGCCTTTGGGGCTGGCCCCTTCTACTGTCACGTGGCAAGGAAAAAGAGAGAAAGAGAGAGATAAAAAAAGAGAAAAAATGAGTGGGGGGGAATGAACTCTTCTATCGGTCAATCGGTTGGGAACTGAGGCAACTGATATATCTTACTCTGATATCGCCCTTCTCTTCCATCCACCTACTGTGATCGCCAACCATCATCTTTATTCATTCACCAATTTTATTGTCTTACATTATCATATCTCAATCTATTTATCCTTTGGTTCAGCCTTCAAATAGTGTCAGTTCAAAATTAATTTTTCTTTTAGAAAAATATAATGTTTGTTGATTTTGGGTAAAATGACCTGGTACATCTCTCGTGTATAGAAGAGCTGATGTCAGAAGCGAGAACGAGTCTACACCTCATCCACGCCACTACCTGAAGACTGTTACCATCTGGGCACGCGAGGAGGTCAGGCGGGTACCACAAATCGTCGAGAGTTTCTTTGGGTACCAAGAAATGGTACTTGAGGACTTTCTGGTATGCGCAACACAAGAAATGACTTCTACTTGAGGTACCTCCTGGTGAGGAGTTTTCTGTTGGTGAAAAGAAGGAATAGAGGAGACGGGGAGCCCGCAGGCGCTGAAGAAGGTGAGAGGTTTCTGTGTGATTTTTTACTTTATTTTTCTTTGGGAGGAGAGGCATTTATTTATTTATTTATCATTATTTTTTTCGCATCTGATCTAGATATGGACCAAAAGGTCTCCTGTCGTCATGCTCCACCTTTGTCATCCTTTCTAGTGCAACTGTAATCGTCGCTGATGACGTCATCGGAAGCGTACTGGCCTCGCATTCACTTAGTTCTGGGTTCGAGTCCTGCACTCCTCTTCGATTACCAGCAGTGAATGTGGGTTATCTGCATCTCCAAGAGTCTCCAAAGCGCTTCTGTCCTTAGGGAGACAATATCTCATCGAAGAGAGATCTCATGGGAAGAGACAAGGAAAAATAAAACTTAAAAAATGATCACCATTCTTTGACGAGTGGAGTCTCCGAGTATAAAAGAAGACTGCGTGCCTCAGGTACGTAGGGGCGTCACTCAAATCCCTAAGATACAGACAAAATTAAACTTAGGTTTGCAGACGCGATCTTAGGGCCGGGTTCTTCGCAGAAGTCGAAGTCCACAAGAAAAATCTCGAACTCGAGAACTTTTGGTACACGAGCTCCTAGCAAGTTACAAAGGATGACAAAGGAGGAGCTTGCCGACAGGAGACCTTTTGGTCTATAACTAGGTCGGATGCGAAAAATTATAATAATGATAAGTGAAAATTTATAATATAAATAATAATAAATCAAATAAATAAATGCATATAGTTAAATAATAAACAAACTGATCGCGGGTCGTTATAGTGTGTGTGTGTATGTGTGTGTGTGTGTGTGTGTGTGTGTGTGTGTGTGTGTGTGTGTGTGTGTGTGTGTGTGAGTGTGGGCGTTAGTGTGTGTGTGTGTGTGTGTGTGTGTGTGTGTGTGTGTGTGTGTGTGTGTGTGTGTGTGTGTGTGTGTGTGTGTGTGTGTGTGTGTGTGTGTGTGTGTGTGTGTGTGTGTGTGTGTGTGTGTGTGTGTGTGTGTGTGTACGTGTGTATGTGTGCATATATTTGTGTATTTTTTGTATATGTGTGTGCATATACGTAGGGGTGTGGGAAGGTGTATGTGTGTGTGTGTGTGTGTGTGTGTGTGTGTGTGTGTGTGTGTGTGTGTACGATCGGTGTCCTGCAATTTGTGATATCAGTGTTCGAGCTGCTTTACGATGCCCAAAACGAACCGTTTGGGTCTTCTTTGATTCGGATATGGATTCGAAGACTCGAAGACTCGAAGTCTCTGGAGATTCGAAGTCAGTCTCAGGAGAAAAGACCTCCCAATGACTTCAGTCTTCGACTTTTAGGAGTCTTAAAGAATCTTCAAAAGAAAAAGATGAAGAAAAAGAAGAAGAAGAAGAAGAAGGAGGAGGAGGAGGAGGAAGAGAAGGAGGAGTAGGAGGAGGAGAAGAAAAAAGAAGAAGAAGAAGACGACGAAGAAGAAGAAAAAGATGATGATGATGATGATGATTATGATGACGAGGACGATGATGATAACGACAAGGACGAAGAAAAAAGATGATGATGAAGAAGAAGAACAAGAAAAGAGAGAGAGAGAGAGAGAGAGAGAGAGAGAGAGGAAAAACAGAACCCCCCCCAAAAAAAATGAAGTTCTTTCGAAAACTCAAAATTTTGATTTCAATACTGCCTTTCATCTGTAGCCCAGTGTAGTAAGGTCTCAACTGTTGAGAAGACAAAAAATAAATAAATAAATAAACAAATAAATGAAAAAAATAGATAAATAACAAAATAAAATAATATTTTTATACCATCATTTTTCACTCCACACTTCATCTCCGCAACATTACATTTCCTTCTTTTTTTAATCATTTTTCTTCTCGTTGTCAAACCTGATACGCACGCGGACATTTTGGGTATAGAATGGAAAACCACACACGCACGCGCACACACACACACACACACACACACACACACGCACACAACACACACACGCACACACACACACACACGCAGGTACAAAACACACACACACACAAACACGCACGTACACAACACACACACATACACACACACACACAAACACGCACACAGTGGGTGATCTGGTGTAACACCCGTTGGATTGGGGGACCTACACCCTGAGCTTTTAAGAGAGAGAGAGAGAGAGAGAGAGAGAGAGAGAGAGAGAGAGAGAGAGAGAGAGAGAGAGAGAGAGAGCTACTAAAGGAAGACAAGAGAGGAACAAAGAGCAAGAGGGTAAACACAGGAATATAAGAGAAGAGGCAGGAGGGGAGGGGGGAAGAGAGAGGGTGGGAAGAGGGAGGGGGGGAGAGGTAGGGAGTAGAGTGCATCTGCCCTCCTCCTTCCGCGAACTGACCAATGAGAGAGAGAGAGAGAGAGAGAGAGAGAGAGAGAGAGAGAGAGAGAGAGAGAGAGAGAGAGAAAGAGAGAGCGAAAGAGTGATAGTAATAGTAATATTGATAATAATGACCATGATGGTGATAAGGATGAAAATGATGGTTAAGATGAAGATGAGAGTTCAATTTCCTCATTTCACTATGCCTTTATACTCCTGCCGTCACGCGCTGATCCTTTGCGGGTTTCGAACCACCTCATGTACATGTGGTCCCTCACCTCCAATTACTGGCGCCCTCGACCACATTAATTAATTGATTTATTCATTTTAATTAATTTATTTCAAATGATGTATTTCTGTTCGTTTATTTATTGACCAAATTTTCTTCACAAATTGCTACGGTGTTGTTGTCTCTGAAGACAATGAAAAAAGAAAAGGGAAGAAAGAAAAACAGGAAGAAAGAAAAAATGAAGAAAAAAGGAAATAAAAAAGAAGAAAAAAGAAAAAGAAAGTAAAAAGAAAATATAAGAAAAAGAAAAATAAAGAAAAAATAAAGGATAGAGAGAAAAAAGGAAAAGAGAAAAAGAAAGGATAGAGAGAAAAAGAGAGAAAAAAGGATAGAGAGAAAAAGGAAAAAGAAAAGAAAAAAGAAGAAGAAAAAAGAAAAAAAAGAAGAAAAAAGAAAAAAAGAAAAAAATGGGAAAAAAGAGAAAAAAAAGAAAAAAATGGGAAAAAAGAGAGAGAGAGAAAAAAAAGAGCCAATTCAATATAATAAGCGCGCCCTTTCGAGTCTCACGCCCCGGCCCCGGGCGCAGACATATGGACAAGCCATGACGCTAACAGCTCCCTCTCCGTCATTCGGGTCACAGGCCTTATGTCACGAACACACAAACTAAAGTAAATAAGTAGTAAACGATTAAATAAATAATAAATATTTGTTTCATAAATAGGTAAATGATTGATAAATACATTATTTAGGAAATTCATAAACAAATAATAAATGAATAATAATTTGATAAATGATAAAGAACATAAATATAATTATTTGATAAATATATTAATTTATGAATTGATACAAAACCAAATAATCAACAAATCAATAATAAACAATAAAT
>NC_134800.1:4723611-4741111 GCF_046742065.1 Oratosquilla oratoria | reverse complement strand
GACGAAGAGGGGTGTAGGTGGAGACGGAAGAGAAGGGAAGGAAAAGGAAGAAGAGGAGGAGGAGGGGTGGCGGTGGAGAGGGAAGGGAAGGAGAAGGAGGAAGAGGAGGAGGAGGGATGTAGGTGGAGAGGGAATGGAAGAAAAGGGAAGAGGAGGAGGAGGGGTGGCGGTGGAGAGGGAAGGGAAGGAGAAGGAGTAAGAGGAGGAGGAGGGGTGGCGGTGGAGAGGGAAGGGAAGGAGAAGGAGTAAGAGGAGGAGGAGGGATGTAGGTGGAGAAGGAATGGAAGAAAAGGGAAGAATAGGAGGAGGAGGAGGAGGAGGAGGAGGAGATGGAGGAAGAAGAGGCTGAGGAAGAAGAGGAAGAGGAGGAAGAGGAGGTGGAAGAAGAGGAAGAGGTGGAGGAAGAGGATGTGGAGGAAGAAGAGGAAGAGAAATAGGAGAAAGAGGAGGAGGTGGTAGGGGAAGAGGAGTTGGAGGAGGAAGAGGAGGAAGAGGAGGAGGAGGAGGAGGAGGAAGAGGAGGAGGAGGAGGAGGAGTGTGAGGTGAAGGTAGTGTTGAGGTGTCGCTGTTGTCAGGCAGTGTTACTATAAGCTGTGGTTACTGAGTGATGCATGGCTGGAAAGAATGAGGGGGGGAGAGGGGGGGAGGGGGGAGAGGGGGAGGGAAGATAGGAGGAGGGTGTGGGTGGTAGCGGTGGTGGAGAGGAAGTGGGGGGGGTCTATCCATGTCTTCCATACTGTGTGTTCAAATTGAACATATACATCATTTGCTCCTAACGCTGACTGGCTGACAGCTGTTATATCATTCCTTGTCAGCATTTGGCCTAAGTTCGGTACTGCAACCTTCGTCAGCTGCGGTTAGCTGTCTTTCGTCAGTATTCGGCGCTCTGGCCGACGATTCTTGGAGAACAATCTCGCGGAATGAGAATCCGCGGAATAAGAAGACGCGGAACGAGTCGAGACGCGGAACAAGTTGAGAATTTTTCGCGTTCCCAAGTTAACACAATTGGTGTATATCATAATATTGTCCCTGACTGTTCCGCAAGATATTGTGACTATGGACTACGATGCCTCACCGGTATGAGTCCCTAAGTTAATTAATTTGCTTTGATGTTTATCATAATAGTGTCCCTGACTGTTCCGCAAGATGTTGTGACTATGGACTAGACTTTCTGACTGGTGTGAGTCACCAAATTAACTTATTTAATGTTTATCATAACAATTTCCCTGACTATAGGCGTTGTGGGCAGGACGGGAAAGGAGGCAGAGGAGAAGGGTGGGAGGAAGGGATGGAGGGGGAATAGGAAGAGGAAAGGAAGGGAAAATAGGGAAACTGAAGAAACATATGAAAAAAGAAATATAGACAGGATGAGGGGGGAGAGAGAGAGAGAGAGAGAGAGAGAGAGAGAGAGAGAGAGAGAGAGAGAGAGAGAGAAAGAGAGAGAGAGAGAGAGAGAGGGGGAGAGAGAGAGAGAGAGAGAGAGAGAGAGAGAGAGAGAGAGAGAGAGAGAGAGAGAGAGAGAGAGAGAGAGAGGCGAAAGGGATGGTAGAGTAATTGGGAAAATAGGGGGGAAATGTGGAGGGAAAGGCACATCCAAATAGGATGGAAGAGGAAAGGGGGGGGATATGAAAAGAAAGCTAGGGGGAGAGGAGGGGGAGTGGATGGGGGGACATGGAAATGGGGAGATATGAGAAGGTTACGGGAGAGGGAGAGGGAAAGGAAGATGTGGGAGAGGGAGACATGGGAGAGGGACAGAAGGGGAGTATAGGAGTATAAGAGGGAGGTGTAAAAACATAGACGAAAGAGAGAGAGGTGGGAGAGTGGGAGTAGATGTGGGAGTGATAGGGGAAGGTGGGATAAAAGAGGGGGAGATATGGGAGGGAGAGATGTGGGAGAGGGAAATAAGGGAGAATATATGGGAGGGATAGATGTATGAGGGGGAATGTGGGAGGAGGGAGGAGGAGAAGGAAGAGGAGTAGGAGGAGGAGGAGGAGGAGGAAGAAGGAGGGAGATTTCAAAACATGAGACGAAAAGGTGGGAGGGAGAAGGGTGGGAGGTGGGAGTGTAGGAGTGGGAACTTGGAAACAAATAATTAAAGTTGGAAGATGCGAGTGAAAGAAGAATTTAGGCAAAGTATTGACTGACGGTGGAAGGGGAAAGAGGATGAAAAGAGAAGAGAGGAAACGTGGAAGAAAGAGAGAAGGAGGAGAAAGAGAAGGGAGAAGAGAGACGGGGCTAAAAAGAGAAGAGAGGAAACGTGGAAGAAAGAGAAGGGAGAAGAGGGAAGAGGATGAAGAGAGAAGAGAGGAAACGTGGAAGAAAGAGAGCAGGAGGAGAAAGAGAACAAAGGGAAGAGAGAAGAAGGAAGGGGCTAAAAAGAGAATAGAGGAAGCATGGCAGAAAGAGAGCAGGAGGAGAAAGAGAGCAGAAAGAGAAGAAGGATAGAGGAGGAGAATCATATTTTGAAAAGTTAGATAGAATATAAAGCGGGAGAAATTGAAATAAAAATGAATAAAAAAAGATACGAAAAGAAAAAGTTAAAGATACATGACAAGCAGATAGAGAAACAAGACATAAGAAATAAAAGAAAACGAAGAAGAAATAGAAAGAAGAAAACGAAGAAGAAGAAGACACAGAAGAAGCAGAAGACACGTAATCAGATATAGAAGAAAAGGCAAAAGAAGAAAAAGAAGAAGAAGAAGAAGAAACAGAAGACGTAGAACAATTAAAGAAAGAAGAATAATTAAAAAAGAGAAAAAAAGAGAAAAAGAACATGAACAAGGAGAAGGAGGGGGAGAACAAAGAGAGTGAGGAAGGAGAAAAGAAACGGAGGAGGGAGGACGAGGAGAAGGTGAGGAGGAGGAGGAGGAGGAGGAGGAGGAGGAGGAGGAGGAGGAAGCTACGTAGACCATCATTAGTTAGACATGCACGCACGCACACCACCAAATCCATGGAGAGTCAGCTCAGCCTCGGGTGAAGGGCGAGGGAGGGAGGGAGGGAAGGGTCGAGAGGGAGGGAGGGAGGAGAGGAGAGGAGGGGTGAAAGAGGGGGGGAGAAGTAGTAGTAGGTCATAGGAAGGGGGAGAGTTTTTTTTTTTTTTTTTTTTTTTTTTTTTTTTTTTTTTTTTGTAAATTGGGAGGACTGACCTGAGTACGAGTGTGGTGTGGACCTCCTCGGGCGGGAGTAACTCCTCAAGGAGTAGGTGGAGGTGATTCACCTCTCAAAGGAGTGTTACGGACTCCTATTTCAACCGACTCCTTGCCGCCGTCCGACGCTGTCGTTTTCGTATACTTGGGTCTATGTGTCCGTGTAAATGTATGTGTATATGTATGTATGTATATATATGCATGCATATATGTATGTATGCATGTGTGTCTGTATACAGTATGTGTATGTTTGTATAAATGTATGTGTATATGTATTTATATATGTATATGTATATATATCTATATGCATATATATATATACATATGTATATATATGTATATGCATATATATATATATATATTATATATATATATATGTATGCATATATGTATGTATACATGTGTGTTTTATTATGTGTTTGTGTAATGTATGTGTATATGTATGTATGCATATATGTATGTATACATGTGTGCATAAATGCATGCATGTATACATGTGTGTCTGTATATGTGTATGTTTGTGTTAATGTATGTGTATATGTAGACATATATGCATGTGTGTCTATATACGTTTGCGTAAATGTATGTGTATATGTATGTATACATATATGTATGTATGTATGTACGAGTGTCTGTATATGTGTATGTTTGTGTATATGTATGTATGCATATATGTATGTATACATGTATGTGTGTCTGTATATATGTATGTTTGTATATAATGTATGTGTATATGTATGTATGCATATATGTATGTATGCATGTATGTATGTGTGTCTGTATATATGTATGTTTGTATAATGTATGTGTATATGTATTTATGCATATATGTATGTAAGCATATATGTATGTATGCATGTATGTATGTGTACATGTATTTATACATAAATGTATGTGTACATGTATGTATGCATATATATACGTATAGATACATGTACACATATGACTGTATATATGTACATATGTTTGAATGTCCATATGTATGCATATATATGTAAATGTGTATGTATGCATATATACAAATATATACATACATATACATATATATAAATACACACACACACACACACCTATATATATATATATATATATATATGTATATATATACATATATTTACATAAATTATATATATACATATATATAAATATTATATATATATACATATATATATATATAAATATTATATATATATATACATATATATATATACATATATAATATATATATATATATAATATATATATATACATATATATATTATATATATACATAATGTATGCACATATGTATGTATGCATATATTTGTGTGTCTGTATGTATGCATATACGTATGTACATATGTATGCAACATATGTATGAATGCACATATGTATGTATGCGCATATGGATGTATGCATATATTTATGTATCTGTATGTATACATATATGTATGCTTATATGTATGGATTCATACATATATGTATATATAAATATACGCATAAATGTATTCATATCCATATGTATTCATAAATGCATATACTCATGTATATATATGTATACAATGTATCAATACATATATATATATGTATAAGGATGCATGTACATATATATATATATATATATATACATATATATATATATAAATATATATATATATATATATATATACATATATATATAATATATATATATATATATATATATACATATATATATACATGTCTATATTCACAGAAACGTATACATACATACATACATATATAAACATTGTGGACACATATACACACATTGAAGGGAACATGTGCATAGCTGGACAAATTCATATATAAATACTAATAATAACAAATACGTGAACACTTATAGTAGAATGAGAATCAGAAAAGTTGCAAAGAAAGAGAGGGAGAGAGGGAGGGAGAGAGAGAGAGAGAGAGAGGGGGGAGGGAGGGAGAATGAGGTGGGTAGAGGGTAGGTGGGTAGAGGGAAGGAGGGAAGGAGGGAGAGGCAGGGAGATAAAGAGATAAAGAGAGATAAAGAGAAAAAGAGTGAGAGAGGTAAAGAGAGCGTGAAAGAGAAGTAAAGAGAGTAAAAGAGAGGTAAAGAGAAAAAGAAAGTGAGAGGTAGAGAAAGAGAGTTAGAGTGAAAGAGAGGTAAAGAAAGTGAGTGATAGGTAAAGAAAGAGAGGTAAAGAGGGAGAGGTAAAGAGAGTAAAAGAGAGTGAAAGAGAGGTAAAGAGAGATATCCCCGACTACATCTGCATCGAATCGATAATGACCACTTTTTTAGTTGAATTCATCCATCTCCTGCTTTAAGATTTTCACTTCCCCCCTCCCCCTCTCTCCTCCCCCCCCTTTTCAAAAGCCTACGGGTTGATTTCTATCGTAACTACTTGACTAAAGCTCTGCTCTCTTAATTGGAATCTTTCAACATGGCCTTCAACCCTCTCCCCCTCTCTCCCCCCTTCCCTCCTCTCTCCCCCTTCCCGCTCTCTCTCTCCCCCCTCTCTCTCTCCCACTTCCTCCCTCTCTCTCTCCACTTCCCCCTCTCTCTCCCCACTCTCCTCCTCTCTATCTCCCTCTCTACCCCCTTCCCCCTCTCTCTCCCCACTTCCCCCCTCCCTCTCCATCTCCCCCTTCCCCTTCCCTCTCCCCATTCCCCCTCTCTCGCTCCCCACTTCCCCCCCTCTCTCCCCTTCCCCCTCCCTCTCCCCCTTCCCCCCTCTCTCTCCCCCTTTCCCCCTCCCTCTCCCTTGTCGACCCGGCTTACGAGAACGGGTCTTGAGGTCCAAGAAGAGACTTGAATTTCTTTCTTCGAGATGAAATGTCGTGACCTCAATTCATCATTTCGACAGTAACAGCCGACCCGATTTGAACAAATAGATAAGTGAATAATGAGTAAATGAATGAACGAATAATATATAAATAATAGATACAAAAACAAATGATATAAAATGAGAGAAAATAGATAAACGAAACAAGTAAATGTTTACAAATTTGAATATTCGGAAGACACGATAAGACCGACAGCGATTACATCTCATGACGTCATGGCTTTTGGTCCAAATATTCCGAGCATAACTTAGACTAAATCTAAGAATAAATTTCTGAATGAAATAAACAAAACAAGTAAATCAATCAGACAGATCTATTATATAAAACAAAACAGATATCAGAATTAACAAAAAGAAATGTGACATTTCTCTCGTATGTCTGAATCTTATCTATTTTATCAAATGCGTCATTCACAACACATGCGTTACATGAATAGCGGTTCGATTCCCGTTAGAGATAACGTGTAATATCAGTAAGATTGTTATACCTAGCTACCTCGCAGAGCAGGAAAAAATAAATAGAGGAATAGACTGTCCAGTTGGTCGTCTATCCTTCGTTTTTCATGACAGACAGACAGACAGACAGACAGACAGGCACAGGTCCTCAAGCGGGAGCTAACTGTAAACGAGGGGAAGGACATGCGATTCCTTAACAGAAAAATTACAGACTTTATGAATGGAACGCTTACTTGTTGACACACGTGTCGGGTGCAGAATGCACTCGTCTGGCCTTCTCCCATGTCCTCGCCAGATGCATCTCGTTGACAGCTTGCTGTCCCCCCACACTCCCACCCCCTTACCCCCCCACCCTAGTGCCATTCGCCATTTTCGGCGAAATTTGCCATTTGCTCCAGGATCTGCGAGTTTGCGTCAATAGCGCCCCATAAGCTACCTTTTTGTGTGTGTTGTTCCACTTGACCACCTGGTTCTTTCAGCTGCGGCTTTTGATGAAGACCTCAGCGAGCTTGTCCTTCATTGCCGACGCATCACCAGAGCTTGGAAGGGATAACATCGTGCCACAGAACTAAGATAAATGGGAAATGGATGGTGGATGGGAGCCGGGTGAAAGAGAGATAGATGGATTCCTTGGCTGGGTATCTCCACTTGTCAGGATGAGAAAGCATCTGGGTATATAGATTGATAGATAGATAGAATCTATGAGAAATGGCGCTTCTCTCCTTGGGGTCGTCATGGCAACGAAGAAGAGAGATTCGAAAGGAAGGAATGAAAGGAAGGAAAGAAGGAAAGAAGGAAAGAAGGAAAGAAGGAAAGAAGGAAAGAAGGAAGGATGGAAGGAGGAAAGAAAGGAAGGAAGGAAGGAAGGAAGGAAGGAGAATCAAGTTGAAAGTGATCAACATTTTTCCTTGATTGGTGATGAATCCTTAATCATAAAGGGAAAAAAAATCAAAGGATATACACTCCAGTTACGTGTTCCCTCTCTCTCTCTCTCTCTCTATTTTTCTCTCTCTCCCCTCCTCTCTTTCTCTTTCTTCCCTCCCTCTCTTTCTCTCTCTCGCCTCCTCTCTCTCTTTCTCTCCCCTCTCTCTTTCTCTCTCCCCCCTCTCTCGCTCTCTCTCTTTCTCTCCCCCCTCTCTCGCTCTCTCTCTCTTACCAAAGGCCTCTTCCCCCTTACAAGAGGGGTAGCCAAGTCTAACCACATACCTCGTGTCTTTAATACATCACATATGTGTACACACATATACACACATAAGTGTATATGTGTACACATATATACACGTGTGTATATTTGTATATACACACAAGTCTCTTTCTTCATCATTCCATCACGATTATTGTTGTGACCTGATATTGCCTTAACCCAATCCGTCTAACGTGTGATGTGCGGGCGTGTGACGTAGCCACAGGCGTGTGACGTAACGTGACGTAGGCAATGATTTGTGACGTGCGGGTCTACGTGACGTAGAGGTGATTTATTCCACGTGTGTTGTGTGTCACGTTACACAAATCGAGTGTCATGTGACACTGGTGTGACGTCATGTGACACAGGTGTGACGTCATATGTCACAAAAGTCTTTGGTACTGGTCTGTACGATATTATCTCACGTGATACGATAATACCACACGTATCGTGCCGTAATTGCCTTATCTGAGCAGATATGTCGGTCCGTGTTTTGTGTCAGGAATAATTTTAATTGTGTCAGGTAAGGTCAGTAGTCTGTTGACCTTGTCATGAGGGATCGAGGTCATTAGGGTCAAATTTAAAGGAAGAATAAAAGAAAAACAAAAAAGAAGAAAAAAGATAAAACAACAGGAAAAAGAAAGAAAAAGAAAAAGAAAAAGAAAGAAGAGGCGAAAAAAATAAAATAAAAATACGGTTAGGCTAGGTCAAGTTAGGTTAATTTAGGTTAAAACTTCTGACCCTTTGCCAGGTCACGGGGTATTAATGATACTACACTCTATCTACAGCCAGACGATTTCATTCAGATGCGTGTGTACATTTTCGTGGGTGTGTATGAGCACGTGTGTGTGTATGCGTGTGTACATGTGTGTATGTGTATGCACGCATTTGCATGCTTGTGTGTTTAAGCACATATCACGCACATGTATCTGTGTACATACGTGTGTACGTGTACCTAAACAGCACACAATAAAAGTGAGTCTTTTTTGTACTCATTGCGTGAGAACGTCCCGGGGGCCTCGATAATTGTGTTCATGTTCGCATTTTATGGCGCGCTGTCCACCCACCCACGCTAGTCGCCCCTTTTTTCTGTCTGTCTTCAGTAACCTTATCTTTCTACCCTCCCCCCACCACCACCACCCCTTTTCAAGGTTACTTAAACATCTCCTTGAGTCAGTGAATGTCACTGTGTACTCCAACTCCTAACTCCAAGTTGACACTCCTACTCCAACTTGACACATACCGTTGGGTCCATTAAGACCAGGCCAATGCCGTTTACGACGACGATATCGCTGTCGAGATATGTAAACAATACGGTATTTTTTGCATCAGTATTGTACCGGTATGGCAGTATTTTGTAAATCACAGCCAATGATTGACAAAAACCTATCCATTCCTGACCTGTCCTCTTCTATCCTGACTTAATTTAACCCAATTTAACCCAGCCGAAAATCTCAGGAAACTATATGGGGATACGATCGTTAGCGGCGATATTCTCGTCTTAATTGACCCTCAGCTCCTCTGTTTATTGCAGAATGTTAGCAAAAAAAAAAGCGTAAATTGCGTCACACAGGCAAAAGGGATTAACTCAAATGTCCTTAATCTCGTTCTTTTCATTGAACCCATTTAATCATATTCTCCTTTGACGTGGCTACTTTCCTAACAAGGTGGGAAAATGTACAGTGGTCGATTATATACAATAGAATAAAAATAAATAAATAAATAAATAAATAAACATTACAGCATATTTAGTTTATTCATTTATTTTATTTTAACATTATTATTATTATTATTATTATAATATATATATATATATATATATATATATATATATATATATATATATATATTCTTATTTCACCTGCGTAGGGGCCAGAGTTAGTAGCGCCAGTTGGGGTGATGACCCCGGATGTAATTTGTAGGAAAGTGGGCCTTACTGTTATGGATGTCAAACACCGTTCATACGTTACGAAATAGCTCATTATATGCAGATTTGGAGTGCGCGTGCGGGCCTGCCTTATGATGCCCCTTCTGTTGTTGTTCATCTTATCTGTCGCCAGTAGATTTGAACCAATTGAGGGAAAACATCATCTGCACCAACAGAGACAAATAGATAGATAGATAGAGAGAGAGAGAGAGAGAGAGAGAGACCATCTGTACCAACAGAAACAAATAGCTGGACAGATAGATAGATAGATAGACAGAGAGAGTGAGAGAGAAGGATATAGATAGATAGATAGATAGATAGAGAGAGAGGATGTGGTGGTAGGAGTCAAGGGGTAGACGGAGAGCAACTGGGAGGGTGGGAGGATGGGAGGATAGGATGGGCGGGTAATGTGGGCGGTGGAGAGAGCAATCAGCTCAAGTTACACATTCCTCCACGCCCATCATGCCTCTATGTGGGCTACGCATTGTTTTCCCCGCTCAGTGCACAATAACAACAACCTGGCCCAAATTACGATACCTCCTCTCTTTCACTCTCACTTACGCATCAAACGCCACATCCGCTCTCTTTTTTTCCGTCCCTGCTACCTCTCTTTCACCCTCCCTCACCCTTCTAGCCTTCCTCTCAACCCCTACTCTCCCTCCCTCCCCCTCCCCTCCGGCTTCCCTGCCTTCCTACCTCGCAATGTTTACGAAACAGCTGACGGTGTCGTAGCTTCCCCCGCCCGCCTTTCCACCCGCATGCTTGGCCCGTTGGACGGCGCCATTCGGCGCCCGGTTGTATAGGAGCGCTACCCCGCTTACGTCACCATCAGCTGCCGTGGCCTAGGCTGGCTGCTGTCAGCCTCTGTTTGTTTACGTTTGGCGAGGAGTTGACGTGTATTGTAATCCGTCACCAAATCATTTCCAGTGCTTCTATCCTAAAATATCTTCTTTAACAAATCGAAAACTTGATTGATGCTTGTCAATGGAGTAGATGTACGAATTGAGAGATAACTAAAATTCAATAGATCAGCATTTTTTTTCTGTGAGAATATGGGGTTTCAATCATATAATGTGTGGCTCTGGTCCGTAGGGGGTGCCACTAAAACCCTTAAAACATTGACTGAATAAAACTTATGCAATCAATATAAAGGCTCGCGGTATAAATAAAATCACGTAACATTTTTCAATTTATGCACGAGATTAATATAATTACATATATATATATATATATATATATATATATATATATATATATATACATGTGCAACAGGATGGTCAGGTAAACACAGAAGACAGTGGTTTAGGTTAGGTTAAATTAGATTCGGTGGAAAGGATGGAACACGAGAAAAAAAAAGTTTTGTTATGTTGAACCCCGCCATTCTACTATTCATATGTCTTCTATACATACACACATCCATACATAATTAAAGACCCCTTTCTACCTTATGAGCAGGGTGGGATGGCGGAGGGGGGTGGGGAGATTAATGTACTGATATAAAAGAAGTACAGGAAGTGCATCACGTCTCAATGCTTCTTCTGCTCAGTTCCTCTCAAACACTCTCACGACTCAATAGGTGACAAAGGAAATTCGACTCTCTTGACTGGACGCATAAGGGTTATTATTCAATGACACATGCTTTACAGGTGTATAGGGAAAAGATGTGGGGGGTCTTCGTTTGGGGGCGTGTTCGTGGGCGTGGGGGCGTGTGGGGCTGATGGACGGGTGTGATGATAATTTCAAATCTATTTTCACCATTTTCGCCGGCCGGGCGGGTTAGAGCGTCGGTACTTGCGGCGGAGGCCGAGGTGACGGGAGTTCGGACACTGCAGCCAGCGAGTTGGACCAAGGGCATGGTTCGTTAGATTCCATGCTACAAAGTCCTCTGTACAGGGCACCGTCCTAGCCTACTGATAAAGGGAGTTTCTTCATCGAATCCTTTTCTGTTTGTGAGATGAGATTTGTCTGTCTGTTTGTGCTCTTCTTGTGTGAGTGAGGGGAAGGCATCCATAGATTCTTCAGTGAAAAGCCGACGTCCTTACCTCGTTTACCTTCTGGCGGCAGAAAACAATGACCAGACTGATGCGAAAGGTTTGTTGTCGTTTGGGGATGTGGGGCCAGCATCAACAGTGCTTAAGTCACTTACCTATATGCTTATGCTATGCTGTTGGCCTTCACGCACTAAAGTTCTAACACAAGCTACATTTCTCACAATGTCAATCTCATATAAATATATATATATATATATATATATATATATATATATAGATATATATATATGTATATATATATATATATATATATATATATATATATATATATATATATATATATATCGAAATATGTATGGCAGAATAAGTGGAAAAAGTGGTGAGGTAAACGCCAAAAAACCGTAGGAGTTTTATTAATAACGTTTCGTCCAGAAGACTTCTTCATACCCTTTCCACTCTTAAGAACATAAGAATGAAGGAGACTGCAAGAGACCATAAGGCCTACACTAGGCAGCTCCGTATTTATATATATATATATATATATATATATATAAATGTATATATATATATTATTGAGTGCGTGATACGATATTCTATGTAGTATTTCGCTTACGGTTAAAAAATTAACTTGACAAATCTGATGAAAAAAAAAAGGTCAGATAAAGAATTTTATTTTTGTGTCATGAAAAACACTGGATGAGTGTGAATTTTCGCTCACGACTGTACACCTCCTTCCACTCCTAGGTACTACAGTGCCCCATGTCCTTGTGGAGCATCTAGAGGTAAAACAGTTTTCCTTAAAGAGGATAAGGGACTGAAGTCTTTGTCCTTGGGATCTCATCCTTTCGTTTAAATATTTCAGTGACCGGAAACGAGGCGAAATAAATAAACTGATAAATACATAACCAAATTAATAAATAAACAAGCAACAAATAACAATAGATAAGGTGAATAGGTAGAAAGATTGATAAACAACAAATAAATAGGTAAATAACTATTACGAAAATAGATAAATTGCAAATAAATAGATGAATAGCAAATAGATATATAGATTATTGATAAATTAATAATTGAAATAAATAAAGAATTAAAGGTACACAAAAAGGTGACAAATGTGAACCTTCTATGGAATCAATATGTGTGTGTGTGTGTGTGTGAGAGAGAGAGAGAGAGAGAGAGAGAGAGAGAGAGAGAGAGAGAGAGAGAGAGAGAGTGAGAGAGAGAGAGAGACAGACAGAAAGGAAATAGAGAGAGAGAGAGAGAGAGAGAGAGAGAGAGAGAGAGAGAGAGAGAGAGAGAGAGAGAGAGAGAGAGAGAGAGAGAGAGAGGGGGTGGGGTTACGGGGATAGAGACATACTCAAAAGGGACCATGATTTCAAAGTCCTTAGTGGTACAAGGAACCTGCCTTATCACCGAACGCGAGTGGGGAGACTCTACAGCCACGTTATTGACCTAAGATCCCCGTCGTTGACCCAGGTCATCCTCATAAAGTCATGATCCTATGGAGTTTCACAAAAGGGAGTGCTTGAAAAAGGGCTCCTCCACACACACATGGCTGAAGAAGAAGAGGAGGAAGAAGAAGAGGAAGAAGAAGCAGAAGAAGAAGGAGAAGAAGAAGAAAGGGAGAAAATGAGGAAGCTGAAGAAGAAGAAGAAGAGGAAGAAGAAGCAGAAGAAGAAGGAGAAGAAGAAGAAAGGGAGAAAATGAAGAAGCCGAAGACGAAGGAGGATAAGGAGAAGAAGGAGGAAGAGGAGAAAAAGAAGCCGAATAAGGAGAAAGAAAAGACGAAGAAAAAAAGGAAAAGAAGAAGAACCCGAAGAAAGAAGAAGAAGAAGAAGACTTAATCAAAAATGTTGTTTTATGCTTTGGAATTTTCTCGAATACATGTGTATTTGTGTACAAGAGAACGTTTAATAGAAAAATAAATTATTCAATAAATTAATGAATTCATGAAAATTAATTAATACAACACTTTCCACAGGGGAAACAGAATAAGCAAATAAATAAATAAAACATCTTTCTGATTAAATCCAATACTCCGACGAACGTAAAAAAAAAAAAAAAAAATTAAGTACGTTACTGGGGGGAGGGGGGAGGGGGTAAGGGGGAGAGGGGGGAAGGGGGGGAGAACATTCATCCCCGTGTATTAGTGGCTCCGAGTTCTTTCATTACTTACCATTGAGGACTCTTTTGTCTTCAGATTATTATGAGCGTGCTTTCGCAAGCAACTTGCTTGCTGTTTGCTTTCGTGAGAATTTATGAGTTTCGAGAGGATGACGTAGATTTTCCTCTTTTTTTTTTTTTTGAGCGGAACCAAGTGAGTAGGTTTCATTTATCCACTAACTTATTCATTATTCATTTGGTCTATTTTTGTTTACTATTAGTATATTATCATTATTATTATTATCATCATCACATTACCATTAGCACCATGTATAATTAATTCATTCACTAATTCATTATTCATTTGGTCAATTTCTATTTACTATTATTATACTATTATTGCTATCATCATCACCATCACATTACCACTGTTTTTATATCATTATTAATCTCTATCATTATCTTTACCATAATTATTAATATTATCTAATATCATTACTATCACTATACTTTTGTTATCATTCATACCATATCATCATTATCATATCATTATTATATTCATTTACCTTTAATTCACTTAGAATAATAGTAACGCCAATGTCTACGTTGGGATGAACAGATATTGGCAGCTTTCGTTGATGAAACGAAAGTAAACAAGACGATGATTTATTGAAACGTTTGAACCGAAACGTTGACGATGTGCACCACATTGCGCTTCACGTGCACTCCTCTCTAGCACGCGAGATAAGAATGATATGATGATAACATTAATGATGATACTATCAACAATGAGTACAATAATGCTAATGTTGAATAATAACAATCGGTTAAGTCACTACAACATTTTGTCACATGTTAACCCGGGTTCGAGTCCTTGGCCGTACCACGTTTCAATTTCTGCATGTTGGCCTCCACAGGTCTCCTGATGTTGATGGCTTAGAATTAAAGTGTATTGTGGTTGATAAAAAAAATGTATCTCTGTTCACTGGGACCCATTAAGTGTTGTACAAAAAAATGATAACGATAATATTGAATGATAATGATAATAATAATAATGATAATAATAATAATAATAATAATAATAATAATAATAATAACTAATTGTGTGTGTGTGTGTGTGTGTGTGTGTGTGTGTGTGTGTGTGTGTGTGTGTGTGTGTATGTGTGTGTGTGTGTGTGTAAGCCAGATGACCTCATCACGTTCCGAATAAATTCAATGATATTCAGGGATTCTGAACACTTCGGAGTTTCCGTGCATTGTTCAATATGACTCCCATGACTCCCCCCAAAGGAGTGGAAGATATCATAACGTTGCTTGAACACGGAGGTCCGTCGCGTGAGTTTTGTGAGAAGGAAATGGCCAGTGAGGAACATGCCTATTTGTCATGCATGGAGGATTCTGATTTGACGTTTTTCAGTGCTACGTCACAGCCACAAGAGTGTACATGTGTGTGTGTGTGTGTGTGTGTGTGTGTGTGTGTGTGTGTGTGTGTGTGCATGTGTGTGATTCACCATGGTCTTGGATCACGTGTTGGGACTCGTGATATACAGCTATTTCCCTCCCGGAAGAGAGCTCAGAGCTTATATATGGCCGATCTATGGGTAATGCTGTGACCTTACACGCACACACACATACATCTCCCCGCCCACGAGAGTTGGAGTAACGACTCCCAGCGCAGCGATACTGAAACTGTTTCAGCCCTTGGCGAGATTCGGACCCCCGTAGTGGCGGCCGTGAAATCTAACCACTGCACCATCGAGTCGTGTGTGTGTGTGTGTGTGTGTGTGTGTGTGTGTGTGTGTGTGTGTGTGTATGTGTGTGCGCGCGCGCGCGCAAGAATAGAAACGCTGATAAACTACATTCCATTAAAGCGGGCCGTATTCAATCAATATTATTGCGCAATATATTGCACAATATTATTGACGGTGTAAGAATGGTATTGGAGAATGATTCAATATATTGAAGACATCAAATGTACGGGCCAAACACATGTGCGTCTCTTCAGTACCATTCCTACGCTGTCAATAATATTGCGCAATAATATTGATTGTGTAGGGTCCTATGCACACGGGAGGACATTTATGCAAACCTAGACAACCCTATTCCCCCCCCCCCCACACACGACTCGATGGTGCAGTGGTTAGATTTCCCGGCCGCCACCACGGCGGTCCGGGTTCGAATCCCGCCAAGGGCTGAAATAATTTCAGTATCGCTGCGGTGTGAGTTGTTGCTCCAACTTTCGTTGGCGGGGAGTTGGGTGTGTGTGCGTGTGAGGTCACAGCATTACCCATAGATCGGTCATATACGAGCTCTGAGCTCTCTTCCCGGAGGGAAATAGCTGTCGATCACGAGCCCAACACGTGATCCAAGACCATGGTGAATTAAGCACACACTTGAACACACAACCCACGTACGTTCTTGGTGTTGTCACTGTGGAGCATTGTCTTCGATCTCGTTTCGCAAGGTACGGACCCGGGTTCGAGTCCTACGGTTACCAGTGATTGCCATTTGCCCTGGCTCTCCTCAAACAAAGGGCACAGGTGTGGGGGTTCACGGATATGAATAAAATCGTCCGGAAGGGATTAAGAGTGCAAGTCTCGGACCGGGGATCGAGTGCCGGCCCTCGGGGCTGTCTTTTTTTTTTTTTTTTTTTTTTTTTTAAAGATGGGCGCTGGGTGAGACTATCCTCACCGACGTCCATCTTGTACGACCACTGTTGGTCCCTCTTGATGGATTAAATGTAATTTATGAGAAATTGGGTCTCGTGGCATTGGGTATGATGGTTACACGACCAATTGCGAGAGAACGAAGAACAGGTGAAGAACAAAAGAACAAGTGGGGATACAGGCGAAGAACAGAACAGGAAGATAACAGGAGGAGAACAGGAAAGGAACAGGATAAGAACAGAACAAAACAGGAGAACAGGAAGATAACATGAAGAGAACAGGATAAGAACAGAACAAAGAATATGAGAACGGGAGAACACGAAGAGAACAGGCGAAGAACAAGAGAACGGGAGAACATGTGGAGAACATGAAGAGAACAGGCAAAGAAGAGTAGAGCCGGAGAAGAACAGAAAGAGAACAGGCGGAGAACAAGAGAACGGGAGAACAAGCCCAACAAAGAGAACAAGGAACCAAGAGCTTTGATAAACAAAGGGTCTTGCATTGGGGGGGAGAGGGGGGAGAGGGGGAGGGGGAGAGGGGGAGAGGGGGGAGAGAGATTCCCCCCTCTCCCCCCCCGAGTTGGACCACCACCACTACCTCGCCCGCTCAAACTCCTCCTCCTCTTCCTCCTCCTCCTTCTCGAAGTTCACATACACACGAGAACAGAAGAGAAGAACACACTCCTCCAGAGGCGTGCATAATAACACCCCTGGAGGGGGTGCGGCCTTAACTCCCACTCCCTTCCCTCGCTAACTCCCACCCTCCCCTTCCCTCCCTCGCTAACTCCATCCCTCCCCTCCCCTCCCCCTCCCTCCCTCGCTTACTCCATCCCCTCCCTTCCCTCCCTCGCTAACTCCATCCCTCCCCTCCCCTCCCCCTCCCTCCCTCGCTTACTCCATCCCCTCCCCTCCCCTCCCTCCCTCCCTCCCGGTCCCAGGAGGACAAGAACGGTGAGGAGGGAGGGAGGGGAGGGAGGGAGGGAGGGAGGCAAGGCGAAGTGCGTAAACTCACGTGAAGGCAATTGTCCGTCTTCTAATCTGTCCAACTGACCTTGACTTCGGCTTCGAACTTTCATTAAAAAAAAAATAGAAACTGAGGATTCGGACGCCGTAAAGCGAGAGAGAGGTGGAAGAGAGCGACGGAGGAAGAGTAAAAGAAAAGAAAGAGAGGAGCATACGCAAGAAGGCGCTTAACAGCTTCAACCGAAGCCGTCACCTTTGG
>NC_134800.1:4711111-4713611 GCF_046742065.1 Oratosquilla oratoria | reverse complement strand
GTCTTTATAGCCTCTATGCCTTACTTCCCTTTTCTCATTATTTCCATTTATCATTAATCTTTTTCTTTATACCTCTTATCCGTATCCATCATTCTCTCTCTCTCTCTTTCTCTCTCTTCACTGATTAGTTCTTGTACTTAATCTCCTCGTTCTTTTTCTTTTTCCTCCTCTTCCTGTTCTCCCTCCTTCCTCCTCACTCACTCTCTCTCTCTCTCTCTTTTAGATTAGCGTTTTAACTCCATTTCCTCGTTATTCCTCTTCCTCTTCCCCCGCTTTCCCCCCTCTCTCTCTTTCCTCTCTCTCTCTCTCTATTTTAGATTAGCGTTTTAACTCCATTTCCTCGTTATTCCTCTTCCTCCTCCTCTTCTTCCTCCTTTTCCTCTCTTTTTTCACTGATTAGTGCCTTCACTTAATTTCCTCGTTATTCCTCCTCCTCCTTCTCTTCTTCTTCTTCCTCCTCCTCCTCCTCCTCCTCCTCTTCCTACTCCTCCTCCGAGTCTTCATCCATTCCCCCCCCCCGCCATGAAGGGGCTCTCATCCAATTGAACAAAGTCGTCTGGATGCGGATGCAAGACAGACTAAGCCCACTGGATGACGTATAACCGGATGACGTAAGAGGATGAAATATGGATGAGATATGGATGAAATATGGATGACATATAACCGAATGGCATGACAGGATGACATAGACCGGATGAAACGTAACCGGATGAGTTATGGATGACATAAAAGGATGAATTATGGATGACATATAACAGGATGACATAGATCGGATGAAACGTAACCGGATGAACTATGACAGGATGAAATGTGGATGACATATAACAGGATGACATAGACCGGATGACATATAGATGAAATATAACTAGACGACATTGACCAGATGACATATGGATGAAATATAACAGGATGACATATAGCCGGATGAAATATAACAGGATGACATGGACCGGATGAAATGCAACAAGATGTAATATGGATGACAACTGAATGAAATATATATTTTTTTATTCAGGTATGGGACAAATCATCCGTTTCAGTTTTATTCAGGTAAGGGACGTCTTTCCCCCCCCCTCCTCCTCCAATTTCCCCCCGGAGGATGGGGAAGGGGGGGCATTTCCCTCCTCCCCCCCCACAGGCGTTAGCTGTAATGAAACTCCTTTAGTGTGACTGTAAGATCACAGTGACCTTGGGGGGCTTAATAAAGGGGGGGAAGGGAGGGGGAGATGGAAGATGGGAAAAGGAAGGGGGATGGGGGAAGGGAAGGGGGTAGGGTGAAGGGGAAGGGGAGATGGGGGAAAGGGAAGGGAAAGGGGGAGAAGGGGGAAGGAGAGAAGGGGAGAGGAGGGGAAGAGAGAGGGGGAAGGGGGGAACGGTAAGGTGGAAGAGAGAAGGGAAGGAGGGGGAAGGAAGGGGAGGGGGGAAGGTGGAAGAAGGAAGGGGAGTGGGGAAGGAAGGGGAAAGGGGGGAAAGGGTGGGAAGGGGAGAAAGGGGAGGGGGAAAGACTGGGGGAGCGGGGGAGGAGGGAAGAGGGGAGGGGGGAAGGGGGGTTAATTATTTCTCTTTCTGTTCGGAAAATGAGGACAATTATATCTAACAATGCGAAAACATGTGTCCCTTATATTTGAGGACAATTGCCCCATTCCGTCTCAACACACATTGTTTGAAAAACTGAGACACGTGTAGCAATGTATACTAACTGTGTATAAATACTGCGTGTACACATGCGTTTATGTAGACATGATCACGATCTATGTGTACATGGAATGGATGCCGATTCAACCATTTCTCTCTCTCTCTCTCTCTCTCTCTCTCTGTGTGTGTGTGTATGTGTTTATGTGTGTGTGTGTGTGTGTGTTTGTGTACGTACGTGTGTGTGTGTGTGTGTGTGTGTGTGTGTGTGTGTGTGTGTGTGTGTGTGTGTGTGTGTGTGTGTATGTGTGTGTGTGTATGTGTGTGTGTGTGTGTATGTGTACTGAGGTGGTTCAAACAATTCTCTCTCTCTTTCTATGTATATTAATATGATTTACCATATTCTTGGGCCACTTTCTGAGTTTAAATCAATAGCTATCATTATCATCATCATCATCATCATCTTCACCATCATCATTTACATCCTCCTGCTCATCCTCCACCACCTCCTCCTCCTCCTCCTCCTCCTCCTCCACCATCACCTCTTTCTCCATCGCCTCCACCTTCTCCTCCTCCACCGCCTCCACATCCTCCTCCTCCACCATCATCACCTCCTCTTCCTCCACCTCCACCACTACCTCCTCCTCCTCCCCACCACCTTCTCCACCACTACCTACGTCCTTGTCTTCCACCACCGCTAACACAGCCTCCTTCTCCTCCTCCTCCTCCTCCACCAACACATCCTCCTCCTCCACCACATCCTCCTCCTATTACTCATCCGCACCTGCAGAGGAGAGAAGAGAGGGGGACACGTCACTGTTGCAGCAATAACATCAATAACTAACAAACAACAACGACGACGACGACG
>NC_134800.1:4683611-4688611 GCF_046742065.1 Oratosquilla oratoria | reverse complement strand
AAACGGGATGGGGGCAGGAGAAAACGTTGCCGAAAGAAAACGGAGAGAGGGGTGAGAGACAAGCGAAGACAAGCGGAGATAAAAAGTGCCCGCAAGAGCTCTCCGAGTGACCACTGGAGAGAAAGAGAGAGAGGAGAGGTAGAGAGAGAGAGAGAGAGAGAGGGGGGGACAGAGAGAGGGGGAGTGAGAGAGGGGGGACAGAGAGATGGGGGAGAGGGAGAGAGAGAGGGGGGAGAGGGAGAGAGGGGAGAGAGAGAGAGGGGGAGAGAGAGGGAGGAGAGGTAGAGAGGGGAAGAGGGGAGCGAGAGGAGAGGGGGGGAGAGAGAGAGAGGGAGGAGGGGAGAGAGAGAGGGGGGGAGAGAGGAGGAGGGAGAGAGTGAGTGGGGGAGTGAGAGAGGGGGGGAGAGGAGAGGGAGAGTGCGGGGGGAGAGAGAGAGGGGGGGAGAAGAGAGGAGGGAGGAGAGAGAGAGAGGGAGAGAGGGGAGACGGAGAGAGAGAGAGAGGTGAGAGAGAGAGAGAGAGGGAGGGAGAGAGAGCGAGAGGGAGAGAGAGAGGGGGGAGAGAGAGAGAGAGAGAGGAGAGAGAGAGAGAGGGGGGGAGAGAGAGAGAGGGAGGGAGAGAGAGAGAGAGAGAGAGAGAGAGAGAGAGAGAGAGAGAGAGAGAGAGAGAGAGAGAGAGAGAGAGAGAGAGAGAGAGAGAGAGCGACACTGGAGGGGAAAAAGGAGGAACGGCGAACAAATATTTTTCATTCACTGAACGTGGAAAGGAAAAGAGAGAAAGAAAAAAAGAGAGGGAGTGAGAGACAGAGAGGACAGAGGGAAAGAGAGAGGAAAGAGAGATGGTGAGAGGAAAGGAGAGATGGCGAGAGGAAAGGAGAGATGGAAAGAGAGAAGGGAGAGAGATGGTGAAAGGAAAGGAGAGAGAGGGAGGAGATGGAGGAGAGAGAGGGGGAGAGTGAGGAGTGAGAATGAGAGAAGGGGAGTGGAAAGAGAGAAGGGGAGTGGAGAGAGAGAAGGGGAGTGGAGAGAGAGAAGGGGAGTGGAGAGAGAGAAGGGGAGTGGAGAGAGATAAGGGGAGTGGAGAGAGATAAGGGGAGTGGAGAGAGAGAAGGGGAGTGGAGAGAGAGAAGGGGAGTGGAAAGAGAGAAGGGGAGTGGAAAGAGAGAAGGGAAGTGGAAAGAGAGAAGGGAAGTGGAAAGAGAGAAGGGAAGTGGAAAGAGAGAAGGGAAGTGGAAAGAGAGAAGGGAAGTGGAAAGAGAGAAGGGGAGTGGAAAGAGAGAAGGGGAGTGGAAAGAGAGAAGGGGAGGGGGAAGAGAGAAGGGGAGGGGGAAGAGAGAAGAAGAGAGGGAAGAGAGAAGAAGAGAGGGAAGAGAGAAGGGGAGTGGAAAGAGAGAAGGGGGTGGAAAGAGAGAAGGGGGGTGGAAAGAGAGAAGGGGTGGAAAGAGAGAAGGGGTGGAAAGAGAGAAGGGGTGGAAAGAGAGAAGGGGGGTGAAAAGAGAAGGGGGGTGGAAAGAGAGAAAGGGGGGTGAAAAGAGAGAAAGGGGGGTGAAAAGAGAAAAGGGGGGTGGAAAGAGAGAAGGGGGGTGGAAAGAAAGAAGGGGAGTGGGAAGAGAGAAGGGGAACGGGAAGAGAGAACAGGGGAAGAGAGAAGAACAGGGGAAGAGAGAAGGGAAGGGGGAAGAGGGAAGGTGAGGGGGAAGAGGGAAGGGGAGGGGGAAGAGGGAAGGGGAGGGGGAAGAGGGAAGGGGAGGGGGAAGAGGGAAGGGGAGGGGGAAGAGGGAAGGGGAGGGGGAAGAGTGAGAGGGAGGGAGAGGAGAGGTGAGAGTGAGAGGGAATGAGAAAGAGAGAAGGGATAGAGAGGGGGAGAGGGGGTGAAAAAAGAAGATTAAGAAGGATTGAGAAAGAGGGGAGAGAGGGGAAAGAGAGAGGGGGAGAGAGGGGAAAGAGAGAGGGGAAAGAGAGAGGGGGGAGAGAGGGGGGAGAAAGGGGGAAAGAGAGAGGGGGAGAGGGGAGAAAGGGGGAAAGAGAGAGGGGGAGAAAGGGGGAAAGAGAGAGGGGGAGAAAGGGGGAAAGAGAGAGGGGGAGAAAGGGGGAAAGAGAGAGGGGGAGAAGGGGGGAAAGAGAGAGGGGGGGAAAGAGAGAGGGGGAGAAAGGGGGAAAGAGAGAGGGGGAGAAAGGGGGAAAGAGAGAGGGGGAGAAAGGGGGAAAGAGAGAGGGGGAGAAAGGGGGAAAGAGAGAGGGGGAGAAAGGGGGAAAGAGAGAGGGGGAGAAAGGGGGAAAGAGAGAGGGGGAGAAAGGGGGAAAGAGAGAGGGGGAGAAAGGGGGAAAGAGAGGGGGAGAAAGGGGGAAAGAGAGAGGGGGAGAAAGGGGGAAAGAGAGAGGGGGAGAAAGGGGGAAAGAGGGGAGAGAGAGGGGAGAGAGAGGGGGAGAGAAGGGAGAGAGGAGAGATCGAGGAGGAGGAGAGGAGAGATGGAGGAGGAGAGGAGAGATCGAGGAGGAGGAGAGGAGAGATCGAGGAGGAGGAGGAGAGGAGAGATCGAGGAGGAGGAGGAGAGGAGAGATCGAGGAGGAGAAGAGGACAGAGAGGGGAGAGTGAGAGGGAGTGAGAAAGAGAGGGGTGAGAGGGAGTGAGAAAGAGAGGGGTAAGAGTGAGTGAGAAAGAGGGAGTGAGAAAGAGAGAGGGGGAAGAGAGAGGGGGAAGAGAGAGGGGGAAGAGAGAGGGGGTAGAGAGAAGGGAGAGTGAGAGTGAGTGAAAAAGAGTGGGGGAGAGAGGGGGAGAGAGGGGGATAGACAAGGGCAAAAAGAGAGAGGAAAATAGAAGGAGGAAAGAGAGAGGTGAAGGAGGAAAGAGAGAGGAGGAGGAAAGAGAGAGGAGGAGGAAAGAGAGAGGAGAAGGAGGAAAGAGAGAGGAGAAGGAGGAAAGAGAGAGGGGAAGGAGGAAAGAGAGAGGGGAAGGAGGAAAGAGAGAGGAGGAGGAGGAAAGAGAGAGGAGGAGGAGGAAAGAGAGAGGGGAAGGAGGAAAGAGAGAGGAGAAGGAGGAAAGAGAGAGGAGGAGGAGGAAAGAGAGAGGGGAAGGAGGAAAGAGAGAGGAGAAGGAGGAAAGAGAGAGGAGAAAGAGGGAAAGAGCGAGGAGGAGAGAGAAAGGAAAATAGAGGGAAGAGAGGGAAGAGTGAAAGGGAGTGCGAAAGAGAGAGGGTGAAGAGAGAGAGGAGAAGGAGAGAGGAGAGGGTGAAGAGAGAGAGGAGAAGGAGAGAGAGGGTGAAGAGAGAGAGGGGGAAGGAGAGAGAGGGGGAAGGAGAGAGAGGGGGAAGGAGAGAGAGGGGGAAGGAGAGAGAGGGGGAAGGAGAGAGAGGGGGAAGGAGAGAGAGGGGGAAGGAGAGAGAGGGGGAAGGAGAGAGAGGGGGAAAGAGAGAGAGGGGGAAAGAGAGAGAGGGGGAAAGGAGAGAGAGGGGGAAGGAGAGAGAAGGGTGAGGGAGAGAGAGGGGTAAGGGAGAGAGAGGGGAGAGGGGGAAGGAGTGAGAGAGGAGGGAAGGAGAGAGGGAGAGAGGGGGAAAGAGAGAGAGGGGGAAAGAGAGAGAGGGGGGTAGAGAGAGGGGGGTAGAGAGAGGGGGGTAGAGAGAGGGAGAAAGGGATTGTGACAGTGAAAAATAAAGAGGGGAAGAGAGAGTAAGGAGTGAGAAAGAGAGATAGAGAGGGTAGAGAGAGGGGAGAATGTGAGGGAGTGAGAAGGAGAGAGAGAGAGAGAGAGAGAGAGAGAGAGAGAGAGAGAGAGAGAGAGAGAGAGAGAGAGGGAGAGACAAGAGAGGGGGGGGGACAAGAGAGGGGGGGAGAGAAGAGGGGGGGAGACAAGAGAGGGGGGGAGACAAGAGAGAGGGAGAGAGAGGGAGAGAGGGGGGAGACTAGAGAGGGGGGAGACAAGAGAGAGGGAGAGAGGGGGGAGACAAGAGAGAGGGAGAGAGGGGGGAGACAAGAGAGAGGGAGAGAGGGGGGAGACAAGAGAGAGGGAGAGAGGGGGGAGACAAGAGAGAGGGAGAGAGGGGGAGACGGGAGAGAGGGGGGAGACAAGAGAGAGGGGGGAGACAAGAGAGAGGGAGAGAGGGGGGAGACAAGAGAGAGGGAGAGAGGGGGGAGACAAAAGAGAGGGAGAGACAAGAGGCAGGGAGAGGGAGAGACAAGAGGGAGAGAGAGGGAGAGACAAGAGGGAGAGAGAGGGAGAGACAAGAGGGAGAGAGAGGGAGAGACAAGAGGGAGAGAGAGGGAGAGACAAGAGAGAGAGGGAGAGACAAGAGGGAGAGAGAGGGAGAGACAAGAGGGAGAGAGAGGGAGAGACAAGAGAGAGAGGGAGAGACAAGGGAGAGACAAGAGAGAGAGGGAGAGACAAGAGAGCGAGGGAGAGAGAGAGGGAGAAAGAGAGGGAGAAAGAGAGGGAGAGAGGGAGAAAGAGAGGGAGAAAGAGAGGGAGAGAGGGAGAGAGAGGGAGGGAGAGAGGGAGAGAGGGAGGGAGAGGGAGGGAGAGGGAGAGAGAGGGAGGGAGAGGGAGAGAAAGGGAGAGAGAGGGAGAGAAAGGGAGAGAGAGGGAGAGAAAGGGAGAGAAAGGGAGAGAAAGGGAGAGAGAGGGAGAGAAAGGGAGAGGGGAGAGAGAGGGAGAGAAAGGGAGAGGGGGGAGAGAGGGGGGAGAGGGAGAGCGAGAGAGGGGGGAGAGAGAGGGAGAGCGGGGGGAGAGAGGGGGAGAGAGAGGGGGGCGAGAGGGGGAGATAGAGGGGGCGAGTGGGGGAGGAGAGAGATGGGGAGGATTGAGAGGGGGAGAGAGAGGGGGCGAGAGGGGGCGAGAGGGGGAGAGAGAGGGGGAGAGGAGGAGAGAGGGAGAGAGAGGGAGGAGAGGGACGGTAGAGAGGGCGGAGGAAGAGAGGGAGAGAGAGGGAGAGAGAGAAGGGGCGTGAGAGGGGGAGGAGAGAGGGAGAGAGAGGGAGAGGGGAAGGGGGGGGGGGAAAGGGAGGACGA
>NC_134800.1:4673611-4678611 GCF_046742065.1 Oratosquilla oratoria | reverse complement strand
GAGGAAGAGGAGGAGGAGGAGGAGAGTGAGGACGGAGGAAGGAGGGAGGAGGTAAAAAGAAGGAGGAGGAAGAGAGGGGAGGAGAGGAAAGAGGAGGAAGAGTAGGAAGAGGAGGGACGTCGGAGGAGGAGGAGGAGGAAGAAGAGGACGGTGTGAGGAAGGGGAGAAAATGAGGGAAAAGGAGGAAAAAGGAGGAAAATATAGAGGAGGACTTGAGGAGGGAGGAGGGAGGAGGGGCGCGGAAGGCCAAGCGGTTAGGAGGGGGGAGGAGGAAAAGGGTAGGAGGATGGGTAGGGAGGAGTGGTAGGAGGCTAGGAAAGGAGACAGGAGGGGGAGGAGATAGGAAAGGAGGGGGAGGAGGAAAGGACAGGGAGGGGGAGCAAGGGAAGGGACAGGGGGGGGAGGAGAAAGGACAGGAGTGGGACAGGTGGGGCAGGAAAGGACAGGACAGTGAGGGGGAGGAGGAAGGACAGGAGGGGAGCGAGGAAGGGACAGGACGGGGGTGGAGGTAAGGGTAGGAGGGGGAGGAGAGAGGAAGGGTAGGGAGGGGAGGAGGAAGAGGTAGGAGTGGGAGGAGGGAAGAGGTGGGAGGAGGAAGGGTAGGAGGGAGAGGGAGGAAGGGTAGGAGGGAGAGAGGAAAGGGTGAGGAGGGGGGAGGAGGAAGGGTAGGAGGGGGAGGAGAAGGGTAGGAGGGGGAGGTGGAGAGGGGGAGAGGAGGAAGGGCGGAGGGGGAGGAGGAGGTAGGAGGGGGGAGGAGGAAGGGTAGGAGGGGGGAGGAAGAAGGGTAGGAGGGGGGAGGAAGAAGGGTAGGAGGGGGAGGAGGGGTAGGAGGGGGAGGAGGAAGAGGTAGGAGGGGGAGGAGGAAGTGTAGGAGGGGGAGGAGGAAGGTAAGGAGGGCGAGCAGGAAAGCTCGGAGGCCGAAGAGGAAGCGAAGGAGGGGGAAGAGGAAGGGTAGGAGGGGGAAGAGGAAGGGTAGGAGGGGGAGGGAGGAGGAAGGGGTGGGAGGGGGAGGAGGAAGAGGTGGGAGGGGGAGGAGGGGGTGGGAGGGGGGAGGAGGAAGGGTAGGAGGGGGAGGAGGAGGAAGGGTAGGGAGGAGGAGGAGGAAGGGGTAGGAGGGGGGAGGAGGGTAGGGGGGGGAGGAGGGTAGGAGGGGGAGGGGTGGAAGGGTAGGAGGGAGAGGAGGAAGGGGTAGGGGGGATGGAGGAGGAAGGGTAGGAGGGGGCGGAGGAAGGGTAGGAGGGGTGGAGGAGGGTAGGAGGGGGTGGGTAGGGGGGGGAGAAGGGTAGGAGGGGGAGGAGGGAGAGGGTAGGAGGGGAGGAAGGGTAGGAGGGGAGGAGGGAGGGGAGGAGGAAGGGTAGGAGGGGAGGAAGGGTAGGAGGGGAGGAGGGAGGGGAGGAGGAAGGGTAGGAGGGGGGGAGGAAGGGTAGGAGGGGAGGAGGGGAGGAGGAAGAGTAGGAGGGAGGAGAGGGAAGGGTAGGAGGGGGAGGAGGAAGGGTAGGAGGGGGAGGGGAGGAGAGGGAGGAGGGGAGGGAGAGGAAGGGTAGGAGGGGGAGGAGGAAAGGAGTAGGAGGGGAGGAGGAAGGATAGGAGTAGGGGGAGGAGGAAGGATAGGAGGGGAGGAGGAAGAGTAGGAGGGGAGGAGGAAGAGTAGGAGGGGGAGGAGAAGGGAGGGGGAGGAGGGATAGGAGGGGGAGGGAAGGAAGGTGGGGGAGGAGGAAGGATAGGAGGGAGAGGAGGGGGAGGGGGGGGAGGAAGGAGTGGAGGGGGGGGAGGGATAGGATAGGAGGGGGAGGAGGAAGGATAGGAGGGGGGAGAAGGATAGGTGGGGGAGGAGAAGGATAGGAGGGGGGAGGAGGAAGGATAGGAGGGGGGGGAGGAAGGGGAGGGGGAGGAGGAAGGGGAGGTGGAGGAGGAAGGATAGGAGGAAGGGAAGGTGGAGGAGGAAGGATTGGAGGAGGAGGAGGAAGGATAGGGGGGGAGGAGAAGGATAGGAGGGGGAGGAGGAAGGATAGGAGGGGGGGAGAAGGAAGGATAGGAGGGGGAGGAGGAAGGTAGGAGGGGGAGGAGGAAGGAGAGAAGGGTGAGGAGGAAGGAGAGAAGGGTGAGGAGGAAGGATCGGAGGGGGAGGAAGGGGGGGAGGGAGGGAGGAAGGATAGAGGGGGGGGAGGAGGGGATAGGAGGGGAGGAGGAATGGATAGGAGGGGGGGGAGGGGGGAGGGGAAGGATAGGGAGGGGGCAGGAAGGATAGGAGGGGGAGGAGGAGGATAGGAGGGGGGAGGAGGAATAGGAGGGGAGTAGGAGGAGGAGGAGGTGGAGGAGGAGGAGGAGAAGGAGGATAATAGGAGGGGGAGGAGGAGGATAGGAGGGGGTAGGAGGAATAGGAGGGGAGGAGGAGGAGGAGGAGGATAATAGGAGGGGGAGGAGGAGGATAGGAGGGGGGAGGAGGGGAGGGGGAGAGGAAGGATAGGGAGGGGAGGAGGAAGGGGAGGGGGGGAGGAAGGGGGAGGGGGGGGGAGGAAGGGTAGGAGGGGGGGAAGGGAGGAGGGGGAGGGGGGGGTGGAGGGGGAGGAGGAAGGGTAGGAGGGGAGGAGGGAGGGGAGGAGGAAGGGTAGGAGGGGAGGAAGGGTAGGAGGAAAGGACGGAGGGGAGGAGGAAGGGTAGGAGGGGAGGAGGGAGGGGAGGAGGAAGGGGAGGAGGGGAGGGGAAGGGTAGGAGGGAGGGAGGAGGAGGAGGCACGGCAGGAGGGGGAGGAGGGGGAGGAGGAGGGGGGGAGGAGGAAGGGGAGGAGGGGGAGGAGGAAGGGTAGGAGGGGGAGGAGGAAGGGTAGGAGGGGGAGGAGGAAGGGTAGGAGGAGGAAGAGGAAGGGTAGGAGGGGAAGAGGAGGGTAGGAGGGGGAAGAGGAGGGGATAGGAGGGGGGAGGAGGAGGGGTAGGAGTGGGAGGAGGAAGGGTAGGAGGGGGAAGAGGAAAGGTAGGAGGGGGAGGAGTAAAGGTAGGAGGAGGAGGAGGGGGAGGAGGAAGGGTAGGAGGGGGGGGAGGGGGGAGGAGGAAGAGTCGGAGGGTGAGGAGGACGGGTAGGAGGGGGAGGAGGAAGGGTAGGAGGGGGAGAAGGAAGGGTAGGAGGGGGAGGAGGGGGGTAGGAGGGGGAGGAGGAAGGGTAGGAGTGGGAGGAGGAGGCAGGAGGGGGAGGGGAAGGGTGGAGGGGGAGGAGGAGGGTGAAAAGGAGGGGGAGGAGGAAGGGTAGGAGGGGAGGAGGAAGGGTAGGAGGGGGAGGAGGAAGGGTAGGAGGGGGAGGAGGAAGGGTAGGAGGGGGAGGAGGAAGGGTAGGAGGGGGAGGAGGAAGGGTAGGAGGGGGAGGAGGAAGGGTAGGAGGGGGAAGAGGAAGGGTAGGAGGGGGAAGAGGAAGGGTAGGAGGGGGAAGAGGAAAGGTAGGAGTGGAAGGAGGAAGGGTAGGAGTGGAAGGAGGAAGGGTAGGAGGGGAAAGAGGAAAGGTAGGAGGGGGAAGAGTAAAAGTAGGAGGGTGAAGAGGAAGGGTGGGAGGAGGCAGAGGAGGTGTGGGAGGAGGAAGAGGTGGTGTGGGAGGAGGAAGAGGAGGTGTGGGAGGAGGAAGAGGAGGTGTGGGAGGAGGAAGAGGAGGTGTGGGAGGAGGAGGAGGAGGTGTGGGAGGAGGAGGAGGTGTGGGAGGAGGAAGAGGAGGCGTGGGAGGAGGAGGAGGAGGTGAAGAAGGAGGAAGAGGAGGTGAGGGAGGAGGGAGAGGAGGGTGTGGGAGGAGGAAGAGGAGGTGTGGGAGGAGGAAGAGGAGGTGTGGGAGGAGGAGGAAGAGGATGTGTGGGAGGAGGAGGAGGATGTGTGGGAGGAGGAGGAGGATGTGTGGGAGGAGGAGGAGGAGGATGTGTGGGAGGAGGAGGAGGATGTGTGGGAGGAGGAGGAGGATGTGTGGGAGGAGGAGGAGGAGGTGTGGGAGGAGGAGGAGGAGGAGGTGTGGGAGGAGGAAGAGGAGGTGTGGGAGGAGGAAGAGGAGGTGTGGGAGGAGGAAGAGGAGGTGTGGGAGGAGGAAGAGGAGGTGTGGGAGGAGGAAGAGGAGGTGTGGGAGGAGGAAGAGGAGGTGTGGGAGGAGGAAGAGGAGGTGTGGGAGGAGGAAGAGGAGGTGTGGGAGGAGGAGGAGGTGTGGGAGGAGGAAGAGGAGGTGTGGGAGGAGGAAGAGGAGGTGTGGGAGGAGGAAGAGGAGGTGTGGGAGGAGGAAGAGGAGGTGTGGGAGGAGGAAGAGGAGGTGTGGGAGGAGGAAGAGGAGGTGTGGGAGGAGGAAGAGGTGTGGGAGGAGGAAGAGGAGGTGTGGGAGGAGGAAGAGGAGGTGTGGGAGGAGGAGGAGGTGTGGGAGGAGGAGGAGGTGTGGGAGGAAAAGGAAAGGAGAGGAAGAGGAGGAGGAGGAGGAGGAGGTGTGGGAGAGGAGGAAATGGGAGAGGAGGAAGAGGGTGGAAGGGGAGGAGGAAGAGGAGGTGTGGGAGGAGGAGAGGAAGAGGAGGAAGAGGGTGTAGTGAGGAGGGGAGGAGGAGGAGGGAGGAGGAGGAGGTGGTGGAGGAGGAGGAGGAGGAGGAGGGGAGGAGGAGAAGGAATGGAAGAGGAGGAAATGGGAGAGGAGGAAATGGGAGAGGAGGAAGGATAGGAGGGGAGGAAGAAGGGTGGGAGGAGGGGAGGAGGAGGAGGAGGGGAGGAGGAGGAGGAGGGTGGGAGGAGGGAGGAGGAGGGGAGGAGGAGAGGGAGGAAGAAGGGAGGAAGAAGGGGAGGGAAGGGAGGAAGAAGGGAGGAAGAAGGGAGGGGAGGAGGATGGCGGAGGAGGAGGAAGAAGGAGGAGGAGGAGGAGGAGGGAGAGGAGGAGGAAGAGAGGAGGAAGAGGGGTGGAGGAGGAGTGTGTGAGGAGGGGAAGAGGAGAAGGTGGTGAGGAGGGGGAGGAGGAGGAGGAGGTGTGAGTAGGAGGAGGAGGAGAAGGTGTGTGAGTAGGGA
>NC_134800.1:4643611-4666111 GCF_046742065.1 Oratosquilla oratoria | reverse complement strand
GAAAGAAGAAGAAGAAAGAAGAAGAAGAAGAAGAAGAAGAAGAAGAAGAAGAAGAAGAAGAAGAAGAAGAAGAAGAAGAAGAAGAAGAAGAAGAAGAAGAAGAAGAAGAAGAAGAAGAAGAAGAAGAAGAAGAAGAAGAAGAAGAAGAAGAAGAAGAAGAAGAAGAAGAAGAAGAAGAAGAAGAAGAAGAAGAAGAAGAAGAAGAAGAAGAAGAAGAAGAAGAAGAAGAAGAAGAAGAAGAAGAAGAAGAAGAAGAAGAAGAAGAAGAAGAAGAAGAAGAAGAAGAAGAAAACGTTTGCGGACGGCCAACGAAACGTTTGTGACTGAAGATGAGAGAAACGTTTTCGGGCGTTTGACATAAGAATGAAGGAGACTGTAAGAGACCATAAGGCCTATACTAGGAAGTTCTAGTCTGGGGATCGAGTCCCAACACCAACAAAGAATTTTGCAAAATTTTTGATTGATGATTTCACGTTTCGCTTTCGACATTGCCAATTGACAGCAGGCTAATGGAGAGTTGATGAATTGATTCTTAGTAAAGCCAAGCCATCAACCACTCCAACCCCCCACCCATCCACCAACCCCCACTCTCGCATGTTAACAGACCCCCCAAAGAAAAATGAAGATGATGATGATGATGATGATGATGATGATGATGAAATAAAAATAAAATAAAATAAAATAAAGAAATGAAACAAAACTAAAAAAATAAAACAAAAATAAAAAATGCAATGAAATAAAGAAATGAAACAAAACTAAAAAATAAATAAAAAATAAAATAAAATAAAGAAATGAAAAACAAAAAATAAATAGAAAATGAAAAATAAAATAAAATAAAGAAATCAAACAAAACAAAAAATAAATAGAAATAAAAAATAAATAAAATAAAGAAATGAAACAAAGCAAAAACAAAAAATAAAAATAAAATGAAATGAAATAAATTAGAATAAAACAATATCCACAGGTGTGCCCCCCCCCGACAGTTCCTTAGAATCAGGTTACAGGTTGCAGCTGCAACACCTGCGACACCTGCTGCACCTGTCCTCACACACGAAGTGCACCTCTGCTGACACCTGAACCATCACGAGAGTGACGTCAGCCCAGGTGTTGCTGACACTAAGAAAACAAAGAAATTGTCAGGGGCAATGCAACACTAATCTTATCCGTTACAAGCGATCTCCTATACACACACACACACACACACACACACACACACACACACACACACACATACACACACACACACATACACACACACCACATATATATATATATATATATATATATATACATTATGCTAAACACCACAGTGAAAGGAAATTAAAACTTTGAATCCGAGCGCTTTCGTGATATAATCACATCCTTGAAGATGTGATTATATCACGAAAGCGCTCGGATTCAAAGTTTTAATTTCCTTTCACTGTGGTGTTTATTATAATTTGTGTATTCACGTGTGCTTTGTGAAACTTGTGCATATACATATATATATATATATATATATACATAATAATTTGATACAGAAATACATAAATGAATAACTTTGCAACGCAATTTTATATTACAAAAACCAAAACAAACAAGACTTAACTTCAGGACTGAACTTAAGCAAATTACAACATCTTAGAAAATACATCTCTACCAAGGTGTTAATATTAAGATATATTCAAAATGTGTTTTGAAAAAATGTATATGCACGATAGCCTCGATCTCGATCGATCTCTCTTTCTCTCTCTCTCTCTCTCTCTCTCTCACACACACACACACACACACACACACACACATTCAAAAAGGACAACTACAGAAGAGACCTGAAAAAGAATAGTTTCCCACACAGAGTGATAGATATCTGGAACAAACTGGACGAAAAAATAGTGTGTGCAAACACAATACAAGAATTTAAGAACAAACTTGATCTTGCGAGATACAAAAACGGGTTACCACGAGCATAGCTCCCCTTCCCGTAAAATACAACTAGGTAAATACACACACGCACACACACACGTATACAAACACAGACCCATAGATCGGTCATATATAAGCTCTGAGCTCTCTTCCAGGAGGGGAAATAGCTGACGATCACGAATCCAACACGTGGTCCAAGACCATGGTGAATCACACACACAAATTTCCATACTTTCTTACATAGATGAAAACGTACATATACACACACACAATTCGCGCACATGTACGTATTACAATTTGTGCACACAAAGTTTTCAAGTGATATTAAAATCCAATCAATAAAGAAGTTCCACCTCCAAACATCAGCCTATAAATTCCCTAAAAATATGGTAACTTGCCAACCGCCAAACCAATAATTGGAGGTAATATGTAATACAAACTTATAAATTGTTACAAATTTGCTGAAATGATCAGACGATGATTCGCGTGGATGCGCACGTAATTTTCGAAGTAGGCAAAGTTTATACACAATCAAATTACTAAGTACACTCACAGAATATATATATATAATATATATATATATATATATATATATATGTGTGCGTGTGTATGTATTCACCTTGATCTTTGGACCACATGTCGGACCCGTGATCAACAGCTATTTCCCTCCCGGAAGAGAGCTCAGAGCTCGTATGACCGATCTATGGTTAGTGCTGTGTGTGTGTGTGTGTGTGTGTGTGTGTGTGTATTCACCTCGGATCTGCTGCGGTCTCTGTCGAGACAGCCAGACACCACCCTACGGCAGTGAGCTCAGAGCTCATTATTTGCCGATCTCTGGGTAGGTCTGAGACCACTCACACACCACACACCGGGACAGCAAGGTCACAACTCCTTGACTAACGTCCCGTACCTACTCACTGCTAGGTGAACAGGGTTACACGTGAAAGGAGACAAACCCAACTTATCTCCGCCCGGCCGGGGAATCGAACCCCAGTTCTCTGGCTTGTGAGGCCAGTGCTTTACTAATCCGCCACCGAGCCGTGTGTGTGTGTGTGTGTGTGTGTGTGTGTGTGTGTGTGTGTGTGTGTGTGTGTGTGTGTGTGTGTGTGTGTGTGTGTGTGTGTGTGTGTGTGTGTGTGTGTGTGTGATTTCAACCTGTTGGCTTTTAGCTAAAGAGGATCCCATCGGGCCGTAAAAAAAAAAAAAAAAAAAAAAAAAAAAATCTGTTTCATGTAATGGCGGTGTGCACATGGAACCGCCGCGCCGCCGCCGAGCAAACTCAGATAAGCGACAATTCGGGGGATGCTGAACAGCCAGCAACTCGTGGTTTGAGGGGGGAGGAAGAGGGGGGAAGGGGGGAGAGGGGGAAGGGGGAAAGGGGGAGAGGGGGGAGAGGGGAAAGGGGGAGAGGGGGGAAAGGGGGGAGAGGGGAAGGGGTGGGAGAGGGGGGAAAGGGTAATATGTGTACGTGTATGTGTTTATGTGTGTGAGATCGTATATTTTTTGGGTGCATACTCCTTTTTTCATGAATATATATATATATATATATATATATATATATATATATATATATATATATATATATATATATCATATCATATATATATTTGTTCACGTATATCGGTCACTGCATACACACATTTACATACACACACACACACAATATTATATATATATATATATATATATATATATATATATATATATAATGTATATATACTGCATATGTAATGTACCTGATGTGTAGAAGGGCATGTAACTATTGTTACACAAATATGGAGCTCGACAAATGAGTTTTTGCCCATTTCATGAAATATTCACATATAATCTAAATGCAGACAACACGCAACACATTTTTCACCGAATTTTTCAGATTCTGAAACAAATAATCAACGCTAATTTAGTGATGAATATGTTCTCTTACCAGCCTCTTCCTCACGAAAAAATGAAATAATATAATGTTATTATTATTATCATTATCTTTATTATCATTATTACATTATTATTATTATTATTGTTGTTGTTGTTGTTCTTCTTCTTCTTCTTCTTCGTACTATTAGTATAATTATTATTGTTATTATATTTATAAATATTTATTACAAAGGATTACAAAGCAGGAGCATGACAATAGGAGACCTTTTGGTCCATAACTAGGTCCGACGCAAATAAAATAAAATTAATGAATAAAGAAATAAATAGAATTATAATATAAATAATAATAAATTTACATAAATAATAATGAATGATAATAAAGGAAATAACAATAAACAAACGGACAAATAATAACAAACAAATAAATAAATAAATGATATAAAATAATTGGCAGTCATTACAGCACCTTGCTTTGGTGTTTATCTAAACGAATCTTAAAGCTTCGAACTGAACTACATTCCACTACTTCTGCAAGAAGTTTATTCCATTCATTAACTACACGGTTGGCAAAGTTGTTTCTGCCCACTTCCAAATTAAATCTATTTCCTGAGAGTTTGAGACCATTATTTCATGTCAGATTCTAATTCAATGTGAAAATTTTGTCACTTTTGATGTCGTCAATTCCCTTTAGAATCTTAAAGACCTGTATCAAGTCACCTCTGAGTCTACGTTTTTTTAGGGAAAACAGATTCATACGTTTAAGTCGATTTTCATACGATTTTTTTTATATTATTATTTTTTTTATTATATTTATATATGTCAATAATATCATTATCATTATTACTATTATCATTATTATTCAGCTCCACCATCATACCCCTCTTTTTTTCTTTTAAGATCAACTGAATTACTTCTCGGAACGATCCCATTGTCAGCGGTGACCCAGCATCATGTACCTCATCCTGGGAGGCAAAGTTTATTTACTCTCCTAAAAGCATCACCCCCTCCCGCAATAATGCGCAGTTATTGCGTCACAACACAAGACATGCGCAGTTAACCTCTCGACGGAGTGGAGTTAGAAGTCGATGTTGAGGACGAGTTGAGGAATGAGATCGAGTGTTTGGGTAACGTCATCCCTCAAACTCCCTCAATCCCTCAATTCCTCCCTCCTCCTCCTCCCTACCCTCCTCTTCTTCGTCCTCATCTCTTCCCTCATCCTCCCTCCTCGTCTTTCCTCCCCCTCCTCTTCCTCCCTCCTCCTTCTATCCCTTCTCGTCTTCCTCGTCCTCCTCCCTTCACTCCTCATCCTCCTCTCTATCCTCATTCTCCCTCCTCATTTCCCTCCCCCTCCTCCTCGCCCTCCTCTCTTCTCTCCTTCTCCCTCCTCGTTCTCTCTTACCTCCTTCTCCCTCCTCGTCTTCCCTCCCTCTCCTCCTCGCCCTCCTCCCTTCCATCCTTCTCTCTCTTCATCCTCTCTTACCTCATTCCCCTCCTCGTCTTTCCTCCCCTCCACCTTGTTCTCCTCCCTTCCCTCCTCCTCCTTTTTCTCGTCCTCCTCCCTTTCCTCCTCCTCTTCCTCGTCCTCCTCCCTTCCCTCTTTCTTCCTCCTCATCTTCCCTACCCTCCTCCTAGTCCTCCTCCTTCCCTCCCCTCCTCCCTTTCCTCCTTCTCCCTCCTCGTCTTCTTCCCCCCTCCTCCTCCTCCTCCTAGCTCCCACTCTTCCCCATCCTCCATATCCTCTTCCTAACTCTACCTCCTCCTCCTCCTCCTCTTCCCCAAATATACGATGCAATAGTGAGACAGGGCGGACGGCAACCCTAACCCACAGAGGGTGGGGAGCCTACTACGCCAGGGGGCGCTGAGTAGCTGCGGCCGAAGCCGTCACCTTTGCCCTATGTGCGATATGCGCTTTAAGGACTGTGGAGGTGGGCCAGGTAACACACAGTCACTGCTGGGAGTCGGAGAGGAGTGAGTGCGGGATTCGAACCCGGGACTAAGCGAATGCAAGACAGGCACACTACCGACGACCCGAAATGTATGATAAATTGTGTCCCGATGTATTTAGTTGTATCGATGAATACAACATGCGATACAAGAAAAGTCGATGGACCTGGAAACGCACAACATGGAAACTGCATTTTTGCGTAATTGTGACCCAACCAGGTTTGCGCTGAATGTCCATTGCGGGGAGGGAAGGGGAGTGAAGGGGAGAGGGGGAGAGGAGCAGAGGGGAGGGGAGAAGGAGGGAAGGGGAGGAGGAGAGGGGAGGGGAGAAGGGAAGGGAAGGGGAGGGGAGAGGGAGGGAAGGGGAGGGGAGAGGGAGGGAAGGGGAGGGGAGAGGAGGGGAACAGAAGGAGAGAGGAGGGGAGAGAAGGAGAGGAGAGAGGATGGGAGGGGAAGGGGAGGGGAGAAGAGGAGAGAGAAGGGGAGAGGAGAAGAGGAGAGAGAAGGGGGAAGGGGAGAGGAGGGGAGGGAGGGGGAGGAGATAGGAGGGGAGGGAAGAAGAGGGGAGGGAAGAGGAGGGGAGGGGAAGGGAGGAGAAGAGAGGAGAGAAGGGGAGGGGAGAGGAGGGGAACAGAAGGAGAGAGGAGGGGAGAGAAGTTGTGATCAGGTTCTCTCCGAGTACAGACGATTCTCTTGTCATAAAAGAAAGCTGAGGTCCTCTGGTCCGTAGGGGTGACACTCAAACACCCCTTCCCCCACCCTGTCCATGTACTCGTGGACGGATGAGTCTACTACAAAGCTGGTAGATAATCTACTTCGAATTGATACTTTTTTACTACTTAAAAAAAAAAATCAAGATCATTTTTTGGATTATATATTTATCGTCACGAAATTCTATTGTACGAACTACCCACGCTGACCTGTTTTTCTCCGTCAACTAAGAACAGAAATGACCCAATTAGCAATACGTCATAATTACTTAAGTCATATTGATACAGAAACAAAAGGTGATCTATATACAAACTTTATGTCACACACACACACACACACACACACACACACACACACACACACACGACTCGATGGCGCAGTGGTTAGAGTTCCCGGCCGCCACTACGCCAGTTTCGCTGCGCTGCGAGTCTTTACTCCAACTCTTGTGGACAGGAAGTTGGGTGTGTGTGTGTGCGTGTAAGGTCACAGCATTACCCATATATCGGTCATATATGAGTTCTGAGCTCTCTTCCGGGAAGGAAATAGCTGTCGATCACGAGCTCAACACGTGATCCAAGACCATGGTGAATCTCACACACACACGCACACACATAAGTACATTTTGTAGAATTTCTTCTTTACATCAGTGATCATTTTTAAGTGTATTTTATATTTTTTTTTTTTTTCCAAAAATGTGCATCACATTTTTCATTTCTTTTCCTCTCCGGTCACATTGACAATGTCTCTCATGAACGTAATTTTCAGTCTCGTTCGTTCACCTTTCAAAATACCTTGTCAGGTAAAACTTTGACGCCAGTCGATTTGTTTCGTCTCCTTGGGGCTCCTTCGACAGCTTAACTACTGCAAAGCCACTAAAAAAAAAAAAAAAAAAAAAAAAAAAAAAAAAAAATCAACATCACGAAACTCACCCCCCCCCTCACCCCTATCAGAAGGCTAGGACGGTACCCCTTACAAAAGACTTTGTAGCGTGGAATAGAATGAACCATGCCCTTGGTCCAACTCGCTTGCGGCAGGGTTCGAACTGCCATCACCTCGACCTCCGACGCCGGTAGCGACGCTCTAATCCGCTCGGCCAGCGATCTTTTTCATCTTATTCTGGCTACATTGGGGTATTTCATTCACATAAAAATGGTGGAGACTGTAAGGCCTACACAAGGCAGTTCCATGTCTAATACCACCTGTCATTCCTATCCGTGACATAATCCCCCCATCCCTCCCCCCCCAAACGTGGGGGGTTGGGTAATGCCAGCGGGAACACGGGTGGGAGGGGGAGGGGTAGGGGGAGTGGGAGTGGGAGGGGGAGGGGGGGCTGGTTGCCATGACAACATCGTCGAGAGCAGAAACTGTGACAACACATTCCAGGTGTCACGTAGTACGCTATGTTCATCACACATATGTTCATCATGAACAGATTCAGTGAAGAAAAGGTCATTGTTCTTTTTTATATTCACCTTGAACAACTCAAAGGCTTTACGACGCGTCCTACTGTAGATGAAATAGGTAAATCTTCATCATGAACAGATTAAATGAACAAGAGCCTTTGTTCTTTTCAATATTTACTATGAAAAACTTTAAGCCATTTGTTCTTTTTCATCATGACAAGTCGCAATGAACATGAAATAGGAAAGTGTTCATCATGAACAGATTAAATGAACAAATCATTTGTTTTCAATGTTCACTATGAACAACATAAAGTCATTTGTTCTTTTCATCATGGCAAATAGCATAGAACATGAAACATGAAAGTGTTCATCATGAACAACTTCAATGAACAAAGCCTTTGTTCTTTTCAATGTTCACCATGAACAACATAAAGCCACTTGTTCTTTTTGTCATGAACAGAGGTCCCAGCCGTCAATAGAATAAAATAGCTTGTTATTAGCCTGAATTAAAGTGTCTTACAGAGGCCGCTCCGTTCCCGAAAGGATAGTCCGATGGTCCTGCACGGGACCATCAAATCCGAATATTATCACACACATCAAACGTGAATCTACTCTTAAATGTTGACAGAAGAAGAAGAAGAAGAAAAAACGAAGAGCCTACGACAGGAGGCGCTGAGTAGCTGCGGCCGAAGCCGTCACTTTCGTCCTATTATGTTCTTCTTGGACTGGTAGCACTGTTGGGAATCGGAAAGGAGTGCAGGATTCGAACTTGCAACGAATGCGAGACCAACACGCTTCCGATGACGCCATCAGCGAACAACGTTGATACCTATCGTTTATGCGGTACTGTTTATGAAATTCATGTTTATGCAGCTCGACCGCCCCTTTCATACCTGTTGGCCCTTTCCCCTTGACCCATTTTGCCGCCAGGCGATTTAATTCACATCCGTGGCCCCCTTCAGATCAAGATCTAAAAGAATTCCAGACCTTTCCAGATAATTCGAATTTCCAGAACCCAAGAAAATATTCCAGGTGACACGTGTGAGAGTTGGGTGAAGGACTGGATTTATTAGAGACACTCTCCCCTCTCCGACTATAAAGCCAAGAGCCAATCAAAATTTCTTGAAGAAAAGTAAAAAAAAAAAAAGAAAAAAAAAATTCTTGAAGAAAAATACTCACGAGAGTTTCCGAAGTTTCCCGTTCGATCTGAAGGCGCCTTGGTTCGCTTGATATCGGCTCCTACGATCTTCTTGGAAGGCTCTCAAAGCCAATAGAGTCCTTTCTCTCTCTTTCTCTCTCTCTCTCACTCTCTCTCTCTCTTTATTCTCTGGGGGGGGAGAGAAAACCAACAACTGATGGTGTCGGATCCATACCCCCCTTTGATCCTCTTCCTCCCCCCTCAACCTTCCCCTTTTCCTTCGCTTTTTCTCCCCCCTTCCCACCTACTCCCATGCTACCTACCTTCCCCCCACCCCCCTCTCCGTAACCCCCCTTTTCCGTCCCCTTTATCTCCCCCTTACCCTGTGCTACCTACCTTTACCTACCCACGCCTGTTTCAGTAACCTCCCCTTCTTTCAATTTTTCTCCCCTTTCCCACTTACCTTTACCCCCCACCCCAGCCCCTGCCTCAGTAATCCCCCCTTTTCCTTCACTTTCTCCCCCTGCTCACCTCCTCCCGCGATACCTACCTTCCCCCCCCCCATTGCCCCCCATGATCCACTGGAGCATGGGGGAATAGTGATGAGGGCATGGAGACAACCATACCGGCGAGATAATTGGATACATCAGGGTAATGTGCGTATCTCAGCCTTGTTTATGTCGTGGGGTCTCTCTCTCTATCTCTCTCCCTCTGTCTGTCTCTCTCTCTCTGTATGTCGGTCTCTCTATCTCTTTCTATCTGTCTGTCTGTTTCTCTCTCTGTCTCTGTCTATCTCTCTGTCTGTCTGTCTGTCTGTCTCTCTCTCTGTCTGTCTGTCTGTCTGTCTGTCTCTCTCTCTCTCTCTCTCTCTCTCTGTCTGTCTCCCTCTCTCTCTGTGTGTCTGTCTGTCTCCCTCTCTCTGTTTTTTATTTCAATTTTTTATTTCTTATTTATTTTTATTTTATTTTATTTTATTTTGCTCCTCTTCAGACTTCCCAGTCCTCCTTTTTCTCTCACCTCTCTAATAAGGACAAAACACGGACAAAGGACCACACCAAGGACTCCCTCTCCTTACCAGTATCCTCCTAATTAGTACCATTTCCTTCTTTATCATCAACATAGCACCGAATACAAAATTGACACTGATTTAATGGATTGACTCTGTTTCACTAATTTAGTGGTCCACACCCAGGGGTAAGTACCCCGTGGTTCACCCCCCACCCCCACCCGGCCCCCTGGGGTGTGTGGGCGAAACAAAGGGGGTGACGGACGAGGGTGGGATGGTATGGGTGGGCACGTGGGAGCCTGCCTTCTCTGCCTACCTTCCTTATAATGGGGAAGAAGCCCGTGTGTGTGTGTGTGTGTGTGTGTGTGTGTGTGTGTGTGTGTGTGTGTGTGTGTGTGTGTGTGTGTGTGTGTGTGTGTGTGTGTGTGTGTGTGTGTGTGTGTGTGTGTGTGTGTGTGTGTGTGTGTGTTTTCATGTTCATCTTCATGTAGAATATTCGCTGGCCGAGCGCATTAGAGCATCGCTACCTGCGGCGGAGGTCGAGGTGACGGCGGTTCAAATACGCCTCCAGGGAGTTGGATCAAGGGCATGGTTCATTCAATTCCGCGCTTCAAAGTCCTTTGTAAGGGGGCACCGTCCTCGCCTCCTAATAGTTGGGAGTTTGCGACTTTAAACCGAATTATTAATCATAATCGTCTTTATATAGTTAAGTCCATACTCACTATAGTTAAAGATGGCAGCGTCCTTCGCATAGCCAAACTCACCCTTCTCCACTTAGTTCTGAGTGTGGGAAATGTCACAGTGGAGTCGTCTGTCGCGTCGACGTCGGGCCGACGTCGTGTCGCCCTCCTCCTGAGAAAAAAAAAAAAAACTTCAACGCCTCTTCGACTCCCCAAGCACTCCATCGTAACTCTCAAAGTTCCCGAGATCGTCACTAGGCATGCGGTATGTGGTATGTGGTATGCGGCCGTGATAGGGACATCAGAGTCTCGAGGTATGTGTGGTATGCGACGACGAGGCGGAGAGCAATGGGTATGCAGTATACCACAAGGCATGCGGTATGCGGTATGTGGTATGTGGTATGTGGTATGCGGCTGAAGGGTCGTGACAACGACACCGGAGGCCCGATGTGAAACTCTAGAATCTGCGTTGGTTGTGTTGTTGTGTTGGGAAGGTCTCAGCTCTATCCCCGCACCCAATCCCTTAGCTTCCCAGACTCTCTCTCTCTCTCTCTCTCTCTCTCTCTCTCTCTCTCTCTCTCTTTCTTTCTCTTTTAGCTTTTCTTCGCGATTATCTCTTGTTCATGCTCTCACTCTCCATACGTCTGTGTGTTCCTTTCTTTCTCTCTCTCTCTCTCTCTCTATCCATCTTTCTTTCTCTCTTATCTTTCCTTCGTGCCTATCTTTTCCTTGTACCCTATCTACAACCTTAACCCCATCTCTCTTTCTCTCTTTCTCTCTCTCTCTCTCTCTCTCTCTCTCTCTCTGTCTCCCTGCGTCTCTTCCTTCCTTCTCTCTCTCTCTCTCTCTACGCAAATTTCAAACAAATTATTTCTATGATTTATAATGTTCATACTAACAATTGCACACACACGCGCGCACAAACACACACACATGAACACATGCAGATACACACACACGCAGATGCGCATAAACACGCAGATACGCATGTACACACACACACACACACACACACACACACACACACGCACGCACACACACACACACAGACGCGCATAAACACGCAGATACGCATGCAGACATACACACACACACACATACATACACACACGCGCGCACACATACACACACGCACACATACGCAAACACACACACACACACACACGCAGACGCGCATGCAAACGCACATAAACACTCCTCCTCCTCCTCCTTTTTATCTTCTCTTCCTTATTCTTCTCTTTTTCCTCCTCCTCTTCCTACTGCTTGTTTTCCTTATCCTCCTCCTCCTTTTTTCTTTTTTTTTCTTTCTTATTCTCCTCTTCCTCCTCCTCCTCCTCTTCCTTTTTATGCTTCCTCTTTCTTATTCTTTCTCTTCTTCCTCCTCCTCTTCATGTTCCTCCTGTTCTCCCTCCTCTTCCTCTCCATGTTTACCTCTCTTCTCCTCTTCCTCCTCCTCTTCACGTTCATCTTGTTTCACCTTCTACTCTTCCTCTTCTTCCTACTTCTCTTCTTCCTACTTCTCTTCTTCCTACTGCTCTTCTTCTTCCTCCTCCTCCTCCTCCCTCTCCTCCGTCTTCTTTTCCCTCTCCTCCTCCTCCTTCCTCTCCCCCTCCTCCTTCCTCTCCTCCTCCTCCTATCGCTTTTCTCTTCTCTTCTCATCTTCGAGTCTGACCTTGATGTTTTGCTTTACTGGACCCTCGGTCATCGCTCTCTTTCTCTCTTTTTCCTCTCTTTTCTTTTCTTTCTCCCTTTTCTCCTTTTTCCTTTATCTCTCTTTTCTCTTTTCCCTCTTCCTTTCTTTTCTCTTTTCTCCTCTTCCACTCTTTACTCCTTTTCCTCTTCCTCTCTTTTCTCTTCATATTTTTCTCCTCTCTACCTCTCTTTTCTCTTCCTCTCCTTTCTCCCTTTTCTCTTTTTCCTCTCTTTTCTCCTCTTCCTATCTCTTATCCTTTCCTCTCTTCTCTCCTCTTTCTCTCTTTTCTTCTCTTCCTTTACTTTCTCTTCTTCCTCTCTTTTCTCCTTTTCCTCTGTCTCTCTTCATATTTTTCTCCTCTCTTTTCTCTCCTTCCTCTCTTTTCTCTTCTTCTCTTTTTACTCTTCCTCTCCTTTCTCCCCTTCCTCTCTTTTCTCCTCTTCCTCTCTTTTCTCCTTTTTCTATTCTCCTCTACCTCTCTTTTCTACTCTTCCTCCCTTTTCTCTTCTTTCACTCTTCTCTTCATATTTTTTCTCTCTATTCTATTTTTCCTCTCTTTTCTCCTCTTTCTCTCTTTCCTCCACTACCTCCCTTTTCTCCTATTCCTCTCTTTTCTCTTTCTCTCTTCTATCTTCTTCCTTTCTTTTCTCCTCTTCCTCCCTTTCCTCCTCTTCCTCTTTTTTCTCCTCTTCCTCTTTTTTCTCCTCTTCCTCTTTTTTCTCCTCTTCCTCTCTTCTTATCGTTTTCCATTTCCTCCTCTTTACCATTCTCCTTTAGCCTTTCATGGACCTGTTAATTTAATTTAATTGTTTTTTTTTATATATATATTACATATTACCTTTTCTTCTCTTTTTCGCCTTCCCCCCCTCTCCCTGTCCCCCTCCTCTCCCCCCTCCGTTCTCTTTGCCCCTCGTTCCGTTTTCTTTGCTATTCCTCTAATCCCATTTTCTAATCTAGGAATGTTTCCATAACTCCGTTTACTTCATGCTTTCTTCAGATCCTCTCTTTTCTCTATCTCACTCTCTCTCTCTCTCCACCCCCTTCCTCCTCTCCCTTTCCCTCCTCTCTCTTTCTCTCCATACCCCTCTTCCTCTCTTTTTTCCTTCTCTCTCTCTCTATATCTCTCCTCCTCCTCTCTTTTCCCGCCTCTCTCTCTCTCTCTCCTCTGTCTCTCTTCATTCCCTTCCTCCTCTCCTTTTCTCTCTCTCTCTCTCTTACTCTTTCTCTCCCTCCCCCTCCTCTCCCTCCTCCTCCTCTTCTCCCTCTTCCTCTTCCGTGCCCCATATTCCTCTCCTTTCCCTCCTCCTCTTCCTCTCCCTTCTCCTTTTTCCTCCCAATCTCATTCCCCTCCTCCTCCCCCTCTCCCTTCTTCTTCCTCTTCCTACTCCTCCCCATCTTACTTCCCTCCCCTTCTTCCTCCTCCCTCTCCCTCCTTTTTCTGCTTCCTATCTCTCCCTTCCCCTCCTCCTTTCCTCTTTTCTTCCTCTTCCTCCTCATCTCCCTCCCCCACTTCCTAATCCTCCTCCCCTCCTCCTCTCCTTCTCCCACTTCCTCCTCCTCCTCCTTCTTCTGCTCATCTCACTCCACTCCACCTCCGTTCTTCCTCTCCCCATCATTCTTCCTCTTCCTACTCCTCCCTATCTCACTCCCATCCCTCTCTTCCTCCTTCCACTCTTCCTTCTCCTCCTCTTCCTATTCCTCTTCCTCTTCTACCCCTCCTCCCTCTTCCTCCTATTCCTCATCCCACTAACCTTTCCTCCCCTCCTCCTCCTCCTCTTCTTATTCGTCTTCGTTTTCCTCCTTGTCTTCCTATTCCTCTTGTTCCTCTCCTCTCCTTCCTATTCCTCATCCCCCATTCCTACACTCATCTTCCTTTCCTCCTCCACTTTCCGTCCTCTTCCTATTCCCCTCCGTCCTCTTCCTATTCCTCCTTCCCCTCCTCTTCCTCTTCTTCCTCTTCCTATTTCTCTTCGTCCTCCTCTTGCTATTCCTCTTCGTCGTCGTCGTCCTCCTTCTTATCTTCTTCTTCCTCCTCCTCCTCTTCTTCCTCCTCCTCTTCTTATTCCTCTTACTCCTCTTCCTATTCCTCTTTGTCGTCCTCCTCCTCCTTCTGATCCTCTTCCTCCTCCTCCTCCTATTCTTATGCCTTTTCTTCCTCCTCCTCTTCCTCCTTCTCCTCATTCTTGTCCTCGTCTTCGTCCTCGTCCTCCTCCTCCTCCTCCTCTTTCTCTTTCTGGGTGTCGGCTGCTGTTCCTCCGGCCCAACTCAAAACCCCAGGTTAAACGCCTCAATCTCCATAATTGAAACTTGCCTCTATCCGATTCCCATTCTCCTCCCCCTTTCTCCCCCTCCCCACCTCCCCTCCCCTCCCCCTCCTCCTCCTCCGTCTCCCCTCTCTCCGTTTTCTAATCCTCTTCCTCCGTCTCCCTCTCTCCGTTTTCTAATCCTCTCGTTACTTCTTTCTTCCTCTTCTTATTTTTCTTCCTTTGATCTTCTCTCGGATTAGTTCTATCTTCTTGCTTTACTCCTCCTCTTCCTTCCCTCTCTATCCTTCTTCCTTTCTCTCTTTCCCCCTCCTCCTCCTCCTCCGTCTCTCTCTCTCTCCGTTTTCTAAGCTTCATTACTTCTTTCTTCCTCTTCTTCTTCCTTTGATATTCTCTTCTCTTCCTCCTTATCTTCTTCCTTGTTTATCCTGTTCGTTGGTGACCTGATTTCTCTCGGAAGCAAATGACACCGAAGGCTTAGCCAAAAGTTGGGTCAACTTGGGTCAACTTAGCAATGCATTCCCTCCTCCCCCCTTCCTCCTCTCCCCCCAACTTGTAATCTCCCCCCCACACCCTTTCCTCCTCTACATGTCTCTCTCTCTGCCTCGCTCGCTCTCTTTCTCTCTCTCTCTCTCTCTGTCTGTCTCTCTATCACTGTCTTTGTATGACTCTCTCTCTGTCTCTCTATCACTGTCTCTCTCTGTGTGACTCTCTCTCTCTCTCTCTTGCGCCTAATGCAGTCGATAATTCAGAGACTTAATGGGCACCCTTACGGACCAGAGGCACGCATCTGCCCGCCTTGAGACTCTCCTACGTCACTCCAAGGATAGAAGCGCTGGTTAATGGTGATGATTCGGTTTAACGTCGCGAAACTGCCACTTATCAAGAGGCTAAAACGGTGCCCCTTCCAGAGGACTTTGTAGCGTGGAAATGAATGAACCGTGCCCTTGGTCCAACTCGCTGGCGGCAGGGTTCGGACTCCCGTCACCTTGACCTCCGCCGCAAATGGCGACGCTCTAACCCCGCTTAATTGGATTGTTTATTTACTTTTTATCATAACTTTATCTATTCTATTGTTATTATTATTATTATTATCATCATTATTATTTTTTTTTTCACTTCCATTTACTTCATTTGGTTTCTTTGCTATTTTCGTTTCTGGATTATACTTTTCTTCATTCTCCTCCTCCTCCTCCTTTTTTTTTTTTTTTCCCTTTTCCGTTTCTTTTCCATTTTCCGTTTTTCTTCCGTTTCTTCGATTTTTTCTGTTTTTCTTCTGTTTCTTCTTCTTCTTTAGTTTTTCTTTTGTTTCTTCCTCTTCTTCAACTTCTCGATTTTTATCACTTCTCGTGCTCCGTCCTTCTCTCTCTCTCTCTTCCTGACCCTCTCATCCTTAACTCCTTACCTTCTTCCTCCTACTCCTGTCCTCGTCCACCTCTTCCTTCCTCTCCCTTTCCACCTATCCACCTCCTCCTCCACCTCCTTCTCCTCCTCCACCTCTTCTTTCTCCCCTTTTCCATTTCGTCCACCTCCTCCTTCCACTCCACCCTTTCCTTCTCCTCTTCCTCCTCCTCCTTATTATCCTCCTCTTCGTCCTTGTCATCCTTCTCCATCTTCACCATCTTCCTCCTCTTCCTTCCCTCTCCTCTTTTTCCTCCCTCTTCTTCCTCCTCTTCCTCCTCAATTATCCTTCTCTTCCTCATCCTCGTCATCTCTCTCCACTTTCTTCCTCCTTCTCTACCTTCTCTCCTTCTTCTTCCTCCACCTCCTCTTCTCCTTCTTCCTCCACCTCCTCCTCTTCTCCTCCTTCTTCCTCCATCTCCTCTTCTCGATCTTCTTCCTCCACCTCCTCCTCCTTTCCTACCTCCTTCTCCTCCTCCTCTTCCTCCTACACCTCGTCCTTCGCTACTTCCCTTTCCGCTTCTCCTCTCTCTTCCTCCTCCACCTCCTCCTCCAACTCCTCCTCCTTCTCCTCTTCCACCTCCTCCTTCTTCTCTTCCACCTCTTCCTTCCCTACTTCCTCCTCCACCTCCTCCTTATCCACCTCCTCGCCCTTTCCTACCTCCTCCTACACCTCCTCGTCCTTCCCTACCTCCCTCTCCTCCCTCTTCTTCCTCCTCCTCCTCCAGTTCGTCCTTAGAGGTTCCGTTTAATTTAGGCTCGAGTCTAAGCATCAAAACCTGCTGTGGTGGATAGATGGATAGATGGATAGATGGATGGATGGATGGAGGGATAGATGGATTCTTTACACCCTTACCCTCGCCTTTCTTCGAACCTCCTCCTCCTCCTCCTCTTCCTCCTTTTCGTCCTTCTCCTCGTCCTCCTCCTCGTCCTCCACCTCCTCCTTTTCCTTGTCTTCCTGTTCCTCCTCCTCCTCCTCTTCCTCTTCTTCCTCCTCCTCCTCCTCCTCCTCTCCTCCTTCTCCTCGTCCTCCACCTCCTTTCCCTTGTCCTCCTGTTCCTCCTCCTCCTCTCCCTCCTCTACCTCTTCCTTCTCTTCCTCCTCCTCCTTGTCCTCCACCTCCTTCTTCTCCTTTTCCTCCTGTTCCACCTCTTTTTCATTCTCATTCTCATCCTCGTCCTCCACCTCCTCCTCCTACTTGCCATGTTACTCCTGCACACTTTTCTCACCCCTCCTAATCCTTCTCCTCCTCCTCTTCCTCTTCCTCCTCCTCTACCTCCCACTCTCTCCGACTACATTCTTCTCCCTCTCCTTCCCCATTCCACTCTCCTCCTCCTCCTCCTCCTCCCCCTCCTCTTTCTTCTACCCCTCCTTCTGCTCTCCCTTTTTCTTCTCCTCCTCCTGTTCTCCCTCTTTCTCCTCCTCCTTCTCACCATCTTTCTTCTCCTCTCCCTCTTCTTCCTCCTCCTCCTCTTCCTCTTTCTTCTCTTCCTCTCTTTCATCGTCCTCCTCCACTTTCTTTTCCTCCTCTTCCTCTTCCTTCTCCTTTCCCTCCCCTCCTCCCTCCTCCTCCTCCTCGCCTCCCTCTTTCTTATCCACTTCAATCTCTACTCTTATCTTCTTGCCCCTCTCTCCCCCTCTCCCCCTCTCCCTTTCGTCCATCTCCCTTAACCTTGTACATTATTCAGGCGCTGCTAATTAACAAATAAACAAGAAACAAAGACAACAATAAGTGGTGTTAACGGCGCGTTCCAGTAACCGGTGTGGAAATGGGAGGGGGGAGAGGGGGGAGAGGGGAGGAGGCGGGGAGGGAGTAGTAAGGAGGGGAAGGGGAGGCGGGGGAGGGGCGGAGGGGGAGGCGGGGAGGGGGAGGCGGGGAGGGGGAGGGGGAGAGGAAGGGGAGGGGAAGGGTAGGAGGGGAGGCGGGCAGGGGAGGGGGCGGGGAAGGAGTAGTAAGGAGGGGAGGGAGAGGCGGTGGAGGGGTGGAGGGGAGGTGGATGAGGAAGGTTGAGAGGAGGGAGAGGCGGGGGAGGGAGTAGTAAGGAGGGGGAGGGGAGGTGGAGGAGGAAGGTGGAGGGGAGGTGGAGGAGGAAGGGGGAAAGGCGGGGGAGAAGCGGAAGGGGAGGAGTTGGTACAGGGAGTTGGAAGAGGAAGGTGGAGGTGGAAGAGGAAGGTGGAGGGGAAGGAGGGGAGGGGAAGGAGGTGGAGGGGAAGGTGGGGGGGGGAAGGAGGGGAGGGGAAGGAGGGGAGGGGAAGGAGGGGAGGGGGAGGAGGAGGAGGAAGAGGCGGGGAGGGAGGGGCGGGGGATCCGGGGAGGTGGCAGGTGGAGGAGGGGACAGAGGAGGGGGAAGAGGGTATGGAGGACGAGGAAGAGAAGTAGAGGAGGAGCTATAGTAGCAGGCGGAAGAGGGGGGAGGGAGGGAAGCAGGAGGGGGGAGGGAGGGAGGCAGGAGGGGGGGAGGGAGGGAGGCAGGAGGGGGAGGTGGGGGGGAGGAGCAGGAAGGGGGTATGGATAGTATGGAGGGCGAGAAAGAGAAGGGAGGAGGAGGAGGAGGAAGAGGGGAAGAGGAAGACCAGGGGAAATAAGGGAAAGGAGAGGGGAAGGTGGGGAAAGACAAAAGAGGAATACAAGGGGGGGGGAGGCCGAGACGGAGAGGAGGAGGAGGAGGGGAAGGAGGAGACAGAGGAGGAGGAGGAGAACAAGGAGGAGGAGGAGGAGGAGGAGGAGGAGGAGAGGAAGGAGGACGAGGAGGAGGAGGAGGAGGAGGAGGAGGTGGGACGAGGAGGACAAGGAGGAGGAGGAGGAGGACAAGAAGGAGGAGGAGGAGGAGGAAGAGGGAGGACAAGGAGGGACAAGGAGGACGAGGAGGACAAGGAGGAGGAGGACGGGGGAGGACGAGGAGGACAAGGAGGAGGAGGACGGGGGAGAACGAGGAGGACAAGGAGGAGGACGAGGAGGAGGACGAGGAGGACAAGGAGGAGGAGGACGGGAGAGAACGAGGAGGACAAGGAGGAGGACAAGAAGAAGGAGGAGGAGGAGGAGGGAGGACCAGGAGGAGGACCAGAAGGAGGACGAGTAGAAGGAGGAGGACCAGGAGGAGGAGGAGGAGGGAGAGGGGACGAAGAGGAGTAGCAGAAGGAGGAGGAGGAGGAGGAGGAGGACCAGGAGGAGGAGGAGGAGGACCAGAAGGAGGAGGAGGAGGAGGAGGATGAGAAAAGGGAGTTGTAAGGAGGAAAGGAGTTGAGGCAAGAGTCATTCTTGGAAAGTCGGAGGGAGTGGGAGAGGAGTGGGAGAGGGGAGAGGGGGAGGATGGGAGAGGAGGAGAGGGGGAGGAGGGGGAGAGGGGGAGGAGGGGAGAGGGGGAGGAGGAGGAGAGGGGAGGAGGGCGGGAGAGGGGAAGGAGGGGAGAGGGGGAGGAGGGGAGAGGGGGAGGAGGGGAGAGGGGGAGGAGGAAAGGGAGAGGGATGGAGGAGAGGGACGGGATGAGGAGGGGTGGGAGAGGGGGAGGAGGGGGAGAGGGGGAGGGGGAGGTGGGGAGAGGGGAGAGGACGGGATGGGGAGGAGTGGGGGATGGGGAGGAGTGGGAGAGGGGGAGGTGGGGACCAGAGGGGAGGAGGAGGTGGGGAGAGGGAGGTGGGGGAGAGGGAGGAGGGAGGTGGGGGAGAGGGAGGAGGGAGGTGGGGAGAGGGAGGAGGGAGGTGGGGAGAGGGTGAGGGGGAGGTGGGGAGGGGAGGGGGAGGAGGACGGGATGGGGAGGAGGACGGTATGGGGGGAGGACGGGATGGGGGAGAGGACGGGATGTGGAGAGAACGGGATGGGGAGAGGACGGGATGGGGAGGAGTGGGAGAGGGGGGAGGGGGAGGGGTGGGAGAGGGGGGAGGGGGGAGGAGGGGATGGGGAGAGGACGGGATGGGGAGAGGACGGGATGGGGGAGAGGACGGGATGGGGAGAGGACAGGATGGGGAGAGGACGGGATAGGGAGGAGTGGGAGGAGGAGGAGGGAGAGGGGGAGGAGTGAGAGGGGGAGGTGGGGAGAGGGAGGTGGGGAGAGGGAGGAGGGGGAGGTGGGGAGAGGGAGGAGGGGGAGGTGGGGAGAGGGGAGGAGGAGGTGGGGAGAGGGGATGGGGGTGGGGGAGAGGGGAGTGGGGGAGGTGGGGAGAGGGAGGGACGGGGATGGGGAGGGACGGGGATGGGGAGGGACGGGGATGGGGAGGGACGGGGATGGGGAGAGGACGGGGATGGTGAGGAGGGGAGAGGGAGGTGGGGAGAGGGGTAGGTGGGGAGAGGGGGAGGAGGGGAGAGGGGAGGAGGAGGAGGGGATGGTGAGGAGTGGGAGAGGGGGCAGGGGGAGTGGGAGAGAGGGGGGAGGGGGAGGAGGGAAGAGTGGGAGGAGGGATGAGGAAAAGGAGGGGAGGAGGGGATGGGGAGGAGGGGATGGGGAGGAGTGGGAGAGGGGAGGAGGAGGGGAGAGGGGAGAGGGGGAGGGGTGGGCGAGGGGGAGGGGTGGGGAGGGGCGGGGGGTGGGAGAGGGGAGAGGGGGAGGAGTGGGAGAGGGGGAGGAGTGGGAGAGGGGGAGGAGTGGGAGAGGGGGAGGAGTGGGAGAGGGGGAGAGGGGGAGGGAGTGGGAGAGGGGGAGAGGGGAGGGAGGGAAGAGTGGGAGAGGGGAGGGAGGGAAGAGGGGGAGAGGGGAGGGAGGGAAGAGGGGGAGAGGGGAGGGAGGGAAGAGGGGGAGAGGGGAGGGAGGGATGAGGGGGAGAGGGGAGAGGGGGTGGGAGTGGGAGAAGGGAGAGGGGGAGGAGTGGGAGAGGGGGAGGAGTGGGAGAGGGGGAGGAGTGGGAGAGTGGGAGGAGTGGGAGAGGGGGAGGAGTGGGAGAGGGGAGAGGGGGAGGAGTAGAGGGGAGAGGGGAAGGAGTGGGAGAGGGGAGAGGGGGAGGAGGGGGAGGGATGGGGAGAGGACGGGATGGGGAGGAGTGGGAGAGGGGAAGGGGGAGTGGGAGAGGGAAGAGGGGGAGTGGGAGAGGGAAGAGGGGGAGTGGGAGAGGGGAAGGGGGAGTGGGAGAGGGGAGAGGGGGAGTGGGAGAGGGGAAGGGGGAGGAGTGGGAGAGGGGGAGTGGGGGAGGAGGTGGGAGAGGGTGAGAGGGGGAGGAGGGGAGAGGGGGAGGGGAGAGGGGGAGGGGAGAGGGGGAGGAGGGGAGAGGGGGAGGAGGGGAGAGGGGGAGGAGGGGAGAAGACTGATAGGTCCGATGTGTGATGATGGGATGAGGCAAGGAAGGAAGAGTTGGAAGATGAAGAAATGATTGAGAAAAAGGAGGAGGAGGAGGAGGAGGAGAACGAAGAAGGTGAGGGGGAAGAGGAGGAGGAGGAGGACGATGAAGGTGAAAGGGAAGAGGGTGAGGAGGAGGAGGAGGACGATGAAGATGACAGTGAAGAGGAGGAGGAGGAGGAGAGGAGAAGGAGGACGAAGAAAGTGAGAGGGAAGAGGAGGAGGGGGAGGTGGAGGAAGAGTGGGAAGAGTTGGAGTGAGGGGTGAAAGAGTGGGAGAAGGAGGAGAAAGAGGAGGAGGAGGAGAAAGAGGAGGAGGAGGAGGAGAAAGAGGAGGAGGAGGAGAAAGAGGAGGAGGAGAAAGAGGAGGAGGAGGAGGAGGAGGAGGAGAAAGAGGAGGAGGAGGAGGAGGAGGAGGAGAAAGAGGAGAAAGAGTAGGAGGAGGAGAAAGAGGAGGAGGAGGGCGAAGAAGAGAAAAGAAAGAAAATGTTGAGAAGAAGAAAAGAAACACAAATGAAAAAATGCAGAAATAATAAAAGTAGAGTAGGAAGAAAAGAGGAGGAGGAGAAAGAGGACAACAAAAAACGAGGAAGAGGAGAGAAGGAGGCAAGTTAGATAAAAATGAAGAGAAAAGAGGAGGAGGATGGGAGGAGGATGGGGGAGGAGGAGAAAAAAGGGGAGGAGGAGAAAAAGGAGGAAGGGGAGGAGGGGAGAGAAGGAGGAGGAGGGGGAGGAGGAGGAGGAGAGATGAGGAGAGATGAGGAGGAGGAGAGAGTAAGGGGAGAAATAAGCGTTTAGGAGGAGGAGGAGGAGAAAGGGGAGAAATAAGCGTAGGAGGAGGAGGAGGAGGAGGAGGAGGAGGAAGAGGAGGAGAAGGGGAGAAATAAGCGTAGGAGGAGGAGGAGGAGGAGGAAGAGGAGGAGGTGGGGAGAAATAAGCGTAGGAGGAGGAGGAGAAGAGGAAGAGGAGAAGGAGGAGGAGGAGAAGGAGTGGGAGAAAGAGAATGAGGAGGAGGAGGAAGAGGAGGAGGAGAAGAGAGGAGGAGGAAGAGGAGGAGGAGGAAGAGGAGGAGGTGGGGAGAAATAAGCGTAGGAGGAGGAGGAGAAAGAAGAGAAAAAGGAGGAAAAAGAGGAGAGAGAGAAGATTAGGAGGAGGAGAGGAGGAGGAGAAGGAAGAGAGGAATGAAGAGGAGGAGAAAGAGGAAGAGAAGAAGAAAGAGGAGA
>NC_134800.1:4636111-4641111 GCF_046742065.1 Oratosquilla oratoria | reverse complement strand
GATGACCCGTCATCCAGGAGGTGCTAAGATAAGAGGGCGGGTGGAGGGGTGTGGAGTGTATTCAGGGATGAAATGGGTGGGAATGATCTTATGCCTTTCCTTTTTGGCTACCTCCCTTGTAAGGGGGAAAAAGCCTTGGTATATGTATGTAGTTGACATTGAAAAAATAGAAGGTTAGATGCTAGAATAGACAAAGGAAACGAGATTCCTAAAAGGAAAAATGGATTCTACACATTCTTGGAACTTTGGAGGGAAATGGAGGGAAGGAAGGAAGGGAGGGAGGGAAGGGTGAAGTGTCAACACAGGAAGGAAGAGGGAGGATGTGGAGGGAGAGTGAGGATATGGAGGAAGAGTGAGAATGTGGAAGAAGAGTTACAAGAGGATTATCTGGGAGAGGATGGAAGAGGAGGGGAGAGGAGGGGTGTGAAGGGGAGGGAAGAGGATGGAAGGGGAGGGAAGGGGAGGGAAGAGAAGGGAAGGGGAGGGAAGAGGAGGGAAGGAAGAGAAGGGAAGGGATAGAAGGGGAGGAGGAAAAGGGAAGGGGGAGGGAAGAGGAGGGAAGAGGAGGGAAGAGGAGGGAAGGGGAGGGAAGAGGAGGGAAGGGGAGGGAAGAGGAGGGAAGGGGAGGGAAGAGGAGGGAAGGGGAGGGAAGGGGAGGGAAGGGGAGGGGAGGGAAGGGGAGAGGAGGGAAGGGGAGAGGAGGGAAGGGGAGAGGAGGGAAGAGGAGAGGAGGGAAGAGGAGGGAAGAGGAGAGAAGGGAAGGGGAGAGGAGGGAAGGGGAGAGGAGGGAAGGGGAGAGGAGGGAAGGGGAGAGGAGGGAAGGGGAGAGGAGGGAAGAGGAGAGGAGGGAAGAGGAGAGGAGAGGAGGGAAGGGGCGAGGAGGGAAGGGAAGAGGAGGGAAAGGGAGCGGAGGGAAGGAGGAGGAAGGGGAGGGAGGGAGGGAAGGGGAGGGGAGGGGAGGGGAAGGGGAGGGAAGGGGAGGGGAGGGAAGGGGAGGGAAGAGGAGAGGAGGGAAGAGGAGGGGATGGAGGAGGAGGGGAGGGAAGAGGAGGGGAGGGGAGGGGAGGGAAGAGGAGGGGAGGGAAGGGAAGAGGAGGGGAGGGGAGGGAAGGGAAGAGGAGGGGAGGGGAGGGAAGGGAAGAGGAGGGGAGGGGAGGGAAGGGAAGAGGAGGGGAGGGAAGGGAAGAGGAGGGGAGGGAAGGGAAGAGGAGGGGAGGGGAGGGAAGAGGAGGGGAGGGAAGAGAAGGGGAGATGAGGGGAGGGGAGGGAAGAGGAGGGGAGGGAAGAGGAGGGGAGGGAAGGAAGGAGAGAGGAGAGGAGGGGAGGGGAGGGAAGAGGAGGAGACGGCAGGGAAGAGGAGGGGAGGGAAGGGAAGAGGAGGGGAGGGAAGGGAAGAGGAGGGGAGGGAAGGGAAGAGGAGGGGAGGGAAGGGAAGAGGAGGGGAGGGGAGGGAAGAGGAGGGGAGGGGAGGGAAGAGGAGGGGAGGGGAGGGAAGAGGAGGGGAGGGGAGGGAAGAGGAGGGGAGGGGAGGGGAGAGTAGGGGAGGGGAGGGAAGAGGAGGGGAGGGGAGAGGAGGGAAGGGGAGAGGAGGGGAGAGGAGGGAAGGGAGAGGAGAGGAGGGAAGGGGAGAGGAGGGAAGGGGATAAGGAGGGAAGGGGAGAGGAGGAGGGAAGAGGAGAGGAGGGAAGGGGAGAGGAGGGAAGGGGAGAGGGAGGAAAGGGGATAAGGAGGGAAGGGGAGAGGAGGAAAGGGGAGAGGAGAGGAGGGGAAGGGGAGAGGAGGGGAAGGGAAGAGGAGAGGAGGGGAAGGGGAGGGGAGGGAAAGGGAGAAGAGGGAAGGGGAAGGGAAGGGGAGAAGAGGGAAGGGGAGGGAAGGGGAGAAGAGGAAAGGGGAGGGAAGGAGAGGGAAGGGGAGGGAAGGGGAGGGAAGAGGAGAGAAGAGGAGGGGATGGAAGAGGAGGGGAGGGGAGGGAAGGGAAGAGGAGGGGAGTGAAGGGAAGAGTAGGGGAGGGAAGGGAAGAGGAGGGGAGGGAAGAGAAGTGGAGGGGAGGGAAGGGAAGAGGAGGGGAGGGAATGGGGGAAGAGGAGGGGAGGGAATGGGGGCGAGGAGGGGAGGGAATGGGGGAAGAGGAGGGGAGGGAATGGGGGAAGAGGAGGGGAGGGAAGGGAAGAGGAGGGGAGGGAAGGGAAGAGGAGGGGAGGGAAGGGAAGAGGAGGGGAGGGAAGGGAAGAGGAGGGGAGGGAAGGGAAGAGGAGGGGAGGGAAGGGAAGAGGAGGGGAGGGAAGGGAAGAGGAGGGGAGGGAAGGGAAGAGGAGGGGAGGGGAAGGGGAGGGGAGGGGAGGGAAGGGGAGGGAAGGGAAAGAGGAGGGGAGGGAAGGGGAGGAGGGAAGAGGAGGGGAGGGGAGGGAAGAGGAGGGGAGGGCAGGGAAGAGGAGGGGGGAGGGGAGGGAAGAGGAGGGGAGGGAAGGGGAGAGGAGGGGAGGGAAGGGAGAGAGGAGGGGAGGGAAGGGAGAGAGGAGGGGAGGGAAGGGAGAGAGGAGGGAAGGGAAGGGAGGAGAAGGAGAGAGAAGGGGAGGGAAGGGAAGGGGAGGGAAGGGAAGGGGAGGGAAGGGGAGGGAAGGGAAGGGGAGGGGAGGGGAAGGGGAGAGGAGGGAAGGGGAGGGTAGGGAAGGGGAGAGGAGGGAAGGGGAGGAGGAGGGGAAGGGGAGGGAAGGAATGGAGGGGGAGGGAAGGGAGCGAGGGGGGAGGGAGGGGAGAGGAGGGAAGGGGAGAGGAGGGAAGGGGAGAGGAGGAAGGGGAGAGGAGGGAAGGGGAGAGGAGGGAAGGGGAGGAGGAGGGAAGGGGGAGAAGGAGGGAAGGGGAGAGGAGGGAAGAGGGAGAGGAGGGAGAGGAGAGGAGAGAAGAGACTGGGGAAGCTAGGGAGAGGAGAGGAGGGAGAGGAGAGGAGAGAAGAGGAGAGGAGGGAAAGGGGAGAAGAGGGAAGGGGAGAGGAGGGGAAGGGGAAGAGGGAAGGGGAGAGGAGGGGAAGGGGAGAGGAGGGAAGGGGAGAAGAGGGAAAAGGGGAGAGGAGGGAAGAGCAGAGGAGGGAAAGAGGAGAGGAGAGGAGGGAAGGGGAGAGGAGGGAAGGGGAGAAGAGGGAAGGGAAGGGGAGAAGAGGGAAGGGGAGAGGAGAGGAAGAGGAGGGAAGAGGAGAGGAGAGGGAGAGGAGGGGAAGAGGAGGGAAGAGGAGAGGAGAGGAGGGAAGGGGAGAGGAGGGAAGGGGAGAGGAGGGGAAGGGGAGAGGAGGGAGAGGGTGAGAGGAGGGAAGAGGAGAGAGGAGAGAGGAGGGAAGAGGAAGAGGAGAGGAGGGAAGGGGAGAGGAGGGAAGGGGAGAGGAGAGGGGAGAGGAGGGAAGGGGGGAAGAGGGAAGAGGAGAGGAGGGAAGGGAAGAGGAGGGAAGGGAAGAGGAGAGGAGGGAGGGGACGGGGAGAGGAGGGAAGGGGAGAGGAGGGAAGGGGAGAGGAGGGAGAAGGGGAGAGGAGGGAAGGGGAGAAGAGGGAAGGAGAGGGACGGGGAGGGAAAGAGAGGGAAAGGGAGGGAAGAGGAGGGAAAGGGATGGGAGGGGAGGGAAGGGGAGGGAAGGGGAGGGGAGGGAAGGGGAGGGAAGGGGAGGGAAGGGAGGGAAGAGGAGAGAAGAGGAGGGGAGGGAAGAGGAGGGGAGGGGAGGGAAGGGAAGAGGAGGGGAGTTGAGGGAAGGGAAGAGGAGGGGAGTTGAGGGAAGGGAAGAGGAGGGGAGTTGAGGGAAGGGAAGAGGAGGGGAGGTGGGGAGGGAAGGGAAGAGGAGGGGAGTTGAGGGAAGGGAAGAGGAGGGGAGTGGAGGGAAGGGAAGAGGAGGGGAGTGGAGGGAAGGGAAGAGGAGAGGAGGGGAGGGAAGGGAAGAGGAGGGGAGTGGAGGGGAGGGAAGAGGAGGGGGCAGGAAGGGAAGAGGAGGGGAGGGAAGGGAAGAGGAGGGGAGGGAAGGAAGGAGGAGGGGAGGGAAGGGAAGAGGAGGGGAGGGAAGGGAAGAGGAGGGGAGGGAAAGGGGAGGGAAGGGAAGAGGAGGGGAGGGAAGGGGAGGGAAGAGGAGGGGAGGGGAGGGAAGAGGAGGGGAGGGGAAGGGGAGGGAAGAGGAGGGGAGGGGAGGGAAGAGGAGGGGGAGGGAAGGGAAGAGGAGGGGAGGGAAGGGAAGAGGAGGGGAGGGAAGGGAAGAGGAGGGGAGGGAAGGGGAAGAGGAGGGGAGGGAAAGGGAAGAGGAGGGGAGGGAAGGGAAGAGGAGGGGAGGGAAGGGAAGAGGAGGGGAGGGAAGGGAAAAAGAGGAGGGAAGGGGAGGGGAGGGAAGGGGAGGGGAGGGAAGGGGAGGAAGGGAAAGGGATGGAATGGGAGGGGAGGGAAGGGGAGGGGAGGGAAGGGGGAGGGAAGGGGAAGGGGAGGGAAGGGGAGGGGGAGGGAAGGGGAGGGGGAGGCGAGGGAAGGGGAGGGGAGGGAAGGGGAGGGGAGGGGAGGGAAGGGGAGGGAAGGGAAGGGGAGAGGAGGGAATGGGGAGAGGGGGAGGGAAGGGGAGAGGAGGGAATGGAAGGGGAGAGGAGGGAAGAGGAGAGGAGGAATGGGGAGAGGAGAGGAGGGAAGGGGAGAGGAGAGGAGGGAAGGGGAGAGGAGGGAAGGGGAGAGGAGAGGAGGGAAGCTGAAAGGAGAGAAGGGGAGAGGAGGGAAGGGGAGATGGGGGAAGGGAAGAGGAGGGAAGGGGAGAGGAGGGAAGAGAAGAAGAGGGAAGGGGAGAGGAGGGAAGGGGAGAAGAGGGAAGGGGAGAGGAGGGAAGGGGGAAGGGGAGAAGAGGGAAGGGGGAAGGGGAGAAGAGGGAAGGGGAGAGGAGGGAAGGGGAGAGGAAGGAAGAGGAAGAGGAGGGAAGAGGAGGAGGAAAGAAGGGAAAGAGGAGAGGAGTGAAGGGGAGAGGAGGGAAGGGGAGAGGAGTGAAGGGGAGAAGA
>NC_134800.1:4623611-4631111 GCF_046742065.1 Oratosquilla oratoria | reverse complement strand
TCCTCTTTGCGGAACTCTCTCTCGCCGCCCTATGGCCTCTGTAGGACTCCATTTCCCATCAGTTGACATCCCTTTAAACTATTTTCATCCATCCCGTTTTCTTTACCCCCGTTTTCTTTCCCCCCGTTTTCTTTACCGTTTTCTTTCCATTCCTTATCCCATACGAGCTCCTCACCATCTTCCGTTTTCTTTCATTTTTCTAATTCTTCTTTCACTACCCTCTTCCTCCTCCTTCTCATTTCCGTTCCCTCTTCTTCGTTTTCCTCCACTCCTCTCTTCTCTCCTCTTCCTCCTCACTCCCGTCCCCTCTTCCTCATTCTCCGCTTCTCTCATCTCTCCTCCTCTCTTCTCTTCTTCCTTCTTCCCCCCGTCCCCTCTTCCTCATTCTTCTCCTCTCCTCTCCTCCTTTTTCCTTCTCTCTCCTGCTATCTCCTCCCTCTCTTCCTTCCTTCACCTCCACTTCATCAACATAACCTCCTCTTCTCCATTTACCTTCCTCTCCCCTTTCCCCTCGTCCAGTCTCCACAATCTCTTGTTACTATTCCCCTTTCGCTCCCCTAACCTTTCCCCTCTTCCCCTTCCCTCCCCTCCCCTTCTCCATCCCTTTCACCTTCCTTTGACCTCCATTTCCCCTCATTCTCTATTCCCCAACCATCTCTAATTACTATTTCCCCTCGATTCCTCTCCCCTTCCTTTTACCTCTTCTTCCCCTCCCTTTCGCCTTATCCTCCCCTCACTTCTCTTTGTCCACTAAGTACCTCAGTAACTCCAAGAGTTTTGTCTTAACTAGCAGAGACAGCTGTGCATGTACGTGTGTGTATGTGTGTACGTGTTGATGTACGTGTATATGTACGTATTGGTGTACGTGTATATGTACGTATTGGTGTACGTGTGTGTGTGTGTGTGTACGTGTTGGTGCACGTGTGTGTGTGTGTCGTGTGTGTCTGTAGGTACGTGTGTGTGTCTGTAGGTACGTGTGTGTGTCTGTAGGTACGTGTGTGTGTCTGTAGGTACGTGTGTGTGTCTGTAGGTACGTGTGTGTGTCTGTAGGTACGTGTGTGTGTCTGTAGGTACGTGTGTGTGTCTGTAGGTACGTGTGTGTGTGTGTGTAGGTACGTGTGTGTGTAGGTACGTGTGTGTGTAGGTACGTGTGTGTGTAGGTACGTGTGTGTGTAGGTACGTGTGTGTGTAGGTACGTGTGTGTGTAGGTACGTGTGTGTGTGTATGTATGTATGTACGTGCATGTACGTGTGTGTGTGTGTGTGTGTGTGTGTGTGTGTGTGTGTGTGTGTGCGTTCGTCATTCAAGGCATGACCTTTCCGTAATAACATACTTGTATATCACAAGATTTAACCTTTTTATTTCAAGATCTGTTGGTTCGAGTTTTGTTCTTATGATATGTCTAAGCTTCCACTCTTTCCCCTTTTTCATAAACAGTTGAGAAAAATACTTCTTATGATATAATTGGATGATTTTTTTTTTCTCTTTTTTTTGTCGAGTTGTTTGGTTATAATGCCAATGGTTCAATCGAATGATCTTGATATTTATGCATGGAACTTGTTTCCACTTGCTTCAGTGAGTGCTTCCAGTGTGCAGGCAAGTAGTTATGTGTAAGGGGGAGGGGAGAATTTACTTCTTACGTTTAAGCAATACCCCTCACCCCTATTTTTTTTTTTTTTTTTTTTTACGTGGACATCACGGTCGAATTTTCTCTGCTGTTATCTAACCAGCACGTCAAGATATGAAATAACTTTTTCTTCGCTGTTTCCAATCATAAACGTAAAGCCCCGATCACACTGTCACGATTCAAGTGAGTTCGTTTGAGAAGAAACAACTTCCTTTACAACTTTTCATTTTTCAAATTTCCAAAAGTCAAATCACCTTTGCCTCATATGCTGAGAAGCTAAATGACAAACTAAGAGAAGTTAAACCTAGAATACGAATATTAGACAAATTAGGGAAGTCTAGAATACTAGAAGCGAAGTCTTCCTGCAGTTTTTCGAATGCGCAACATTTGTCGACCATCGTGATAGTGTGACTGGGGCTTAAGCGTCAGGTTTCTTGAAGGAGACATTCTTCAACTTGTTCTGTATCCTGAATCCGAGTCGCTGTTGGTGAATGTTTGATTGATTTAGCAGTAATACTGCGTGAACACACCTTCCTCCATACATCCCATAAAAATAAAGATAAATAAATAAGATCAAACAAGTTTGATCACAGGACTCCTGGTGGGGCCCGCAAAACGACATTATCTACTTTTTGGCATATCTATCCACTAGTGGCGTTGGGTTGATGGGTTAGAATTGGGGGGTGGGGGAAGGGTGGGGTTAAGTTGGGGGCATGTTAGTGCAGCACTATAGAAGCCAGACAAGCATGGGTTCAAGGATAGCTAAATCTAGAAACGATAACACGATGTAATCGATGGTGCGTCTTACCGGGACGTTTGTAAACAATGACTCAACACCCAAGGAAGCGACGATGACTCCAGCGTTGCTCAACACGAGACTGTCCAGGAAGTTGGTTGTTGAGGTTGTAGGTTGTAGGTGCGTAAGGGGTTACAAAGGGCAACAGGTTGTTTTGTAATGCCATAGGTTGTCTGAAAATCTAATTGGTGAGGAAATCGATCTGACCCTGGGTTTTTTTGTGTGTGTGTGTATGTGTGTGATTCACCATGGTCTTGGACCAAGTGTTGAGGCTCGTGATCGACAGTTATTAACCTCCCGAATGAGAGCTCAGAGTTCGTATGACCGATCTATGGGTAATACTGTGACCTTACACGCACACACACACCCAACTCCCCGCCCACGAGGGTTGGAGTAACAACCCGCAGCGAAGCGGTACTGAAATTATTTTAGCCCTGTGCGGGATTCGAACCCGAACCGCTGTAGTGGCAGGCGAGAACTCTAACCACCACGCCACGAGGTGTGTGTATGTTAAATACACATACGTGCATACATACATACGAATACATACAACAAATGTATACACCTCATACGCACATATCAGCCCTGCTCCATAACGGAACCCCTCGAGTTTTGACGGTCGCCATAGAGAAGTGAGTTAACAAGACATCAAAGTTAACAAGAAATCAAAACGAAGTTAAGGAATCTCCTCGAAGCTCACATCACCTTTCAGCAGGACAGACATTGCAGGTTCCCGGACGAGACTGAATATGCAATCACACAGGGAGAGAGAGAGAGAGAGAGAGAGAGAGAGAGAGAGAGAGAGAGAGAGAGAGAGAGAGAGAGAGAGAGAGAGAGAGAGAAAGTTGTCACTCGTTTTATGCATCAACAAACACAATTCGTGTATTTGATTGTATTCTATTGTATTTAGTTACGTTTAGACGTTTTTCCACAATGAATTTTCATAAGAACTGAAGTCTATTTGTAGACGCGATTATCCCCACGTCATCAGCTGTTGTGACGTCAATGGGCCGAGCACCCATCGGTCGATCCCAATGCCCTTATGATACTCTGAACTTTGTTTACATTCTCTGTTGTTCGCGTATTAAAAATAATAACCAATAATAACAATAACAGCAATAATAATAACAATAATGATAGTAATAATAGTAATAATAATGATGATAATAATGACAATAATAATAATAATAAAAATGATAATGATAATAATAATAATAATGATGATAATGATAAGATAATTTGATGAAAGTTATAAAAACAATTATAGTTATCATAATAATGATAGCAACAATAACAATAACAAAAATCACATTAATGGAAATAACATGCTTAAAGTAATAATAATAATAATAATAATAATAATAATAATAATAATAATAATACTAATATTGATAGATAATTTGATGAAAATTACAAAAATAATTATTATAGTTATGATAATGATATGGTTTAACGTCACACACTCCCCCCCCCCCATTTATCGGAGGGCTAGGACTGTGCCCCTCACAGCGGACTTTTTGAAAAGTATAATAATGACAAAAATAATATCAAATAATAACAAAAGTCATAATAATAGAAATAACAATCTGCTTGAAGGAAATCAATAAATGAAAAATTTCCTACGTATGCAATCAATTGTGGAATGACTTTAAAAAGATTATACAACCTAGCAGTGTAAAAAAAAATAATAAATTAAAAATAAAATAGAATAAAATAAAATAAAATAAAATATAGAATAAATAAATAAAATAAAAGCCCTCGTTCGTAAAAGTAATCAAAAGGACGGTACCCCACGAGCACAAGCGACGGCGCACAACAAAGTTGATAAAAATGCTCCTCTGGTTCTCACCGGAAGACTGAAGAAATCATTGGTATTCAGGAAGTCTACTTCAGCTCCCGAGTCCTGAAAGCCGCCACTTCAGAAGGCAGCGGGGGGATTCTTAAAGACCACTCGAGTTTCAGATTGGAAATGTGACACTAGATTTTTTTTTTTTTTTTTTTTTTTTTTTGAAAGCTCGGATTTTTCTTCTTTTTTCTTCGCCCAAGAGTGGCTCAAGTGTAAAATAGAGTAAAAGAAGAATACTTGAAACTACTTCAGAAGCCCTCAAATCTAAACTGAGAAATACAGGAGTGTTGTGTCTAACAAGGCCTTTCTAGTTCATGGAGAAAGCAATAAGGTTTTCGAATTAAAAAAAAAAAAAATTAAAGTCAAAGCAATGCGTCGAGAACATTAATTTTCTTCTTCTTTTTGTAGATTTGTAATATTTTTTTTAACATACTTAAAGGAATTATTTTTTTCGATATTTTGTTTATAAATAAGAGAATAATAATCTTAATTAAGTTTTGAAATAATGATCATGGCAGACATAAGCTTTTCCTTTTTTGGAAAAAGAAAAAGTAAAAAAAAAATCCCTTTTTGGAAAAAGGTAAAAAAATTACTTTTTGGAAAAAGAAAAAATCCTTTTTGGAAAAAAAAATATATATATATTATTATAATAAAACCGAAAGAGCAGAAAACAAAAGAACAGCAAACGGAAAGAAAACGAAAGAAGAAGAGAGACAAAGAAAGGAAAAGAAGAAAACAAAAACGACAACAACAACAACGACAACAACAACAAAGGTACATTGTGATCAAGGAAGTACAGAGACGCCAAATTCGGGGGTCGCCTCGGCAAGCCAATAAGAATTTTGAGTGACGATTAAGAATTCATGGCACCAGATCGGCTGAAAATGTATATTTGGGCTTCAGGCTCATCTGCCCAAGGACAGTCCAATTGGAAAATGAAGACTCTCTCAATCTCTCTCTCTTTCCCTCTCTCTCTCTCTCTTCCCCCCCCTCTCTCTCTTTCTCTCTCTCTCCGCTTGTCCAACCGCCCGTCCTTCCTTATAAACATGTCCTCCTCTGCGATTCACCATAGTTCACCATGATCTTGGATCACGTGCTGGACTCGTGATCGACAGCTATTTCCCACTCGGAAGAGAGCTCAGAGTTCATATATCACCGATCTGTGGGTAATGATGTGACCTTACACGCACACAACGCCCCGCCCACGAGAGTTGGAGCAACGACTCGCAGAACAGCGATACTAAAGTTATTTCAGCCCTGGGCGGAATTCGAACCCGGACCGCCGTAGTGGCGGCCGGGAACTCTAACCACTGCGCCATCTGTTTGCCTGTCTACCTACCTATTTGCCTGTCTGTCTGCCTACTTACCTCTCCGATTGCCTTGCCTCTGGTTACATTAAGAACATAAGAATGAAGGAGACTGCAAGAGACCGTAAGGCCTACACTAGGCAGAGTGAATAACTATGAACAAGCTGCGGTCAGGTGCGAGTCCTGTAAATCACACAAAAAATAAATGAATAAAGATAAATAAATAGATAAATTAATAAATGGAATAATTATATTATTCTACCGAAGGATACTGTTATATTTAACACTTGACTCGGTCAAATGTTCAATTTGAACACTAGTATGAACTAATGAAGAACACCATGTTGAGTTTGGTGAACATGTTTGCTAAAAGAAAAAAAAAAAAAAAAAAAAACGCTCTCCGAGGTGACTCAACATGATAGCCAAGGTACTTGATGATCTGTTGCCCCTCCCTGTTGCCCCTTTGACCCTCCACCCATCAACCCAATTGGGCCAATCTACTTTTTTCCCCCTCAGGGTCATGGAGCCGCTAATTGACCACTGCGCGGACAATTCCCCCGTGGACTCAGCCCCACGGGGGAAGAGAAAACCCGAGGTCTCTTCCCCGTTTGTTTGTTTTTTTAATGATTAGTTGTACCTCTACGGACCAGAGGCATGAATCTTTCTGTTATGGTTGAAGAAAAATGATCAACAGTCATAGGACACGATTTCACCTCTTAGGTGGGACTTTGTCCCCAAAAAGGACAGACACTCTGGTTCCTGTCTTCAGCTCCTGTCTTCTATTCACTGACGGGAATAATCTAGAGGTCTGATCTAGAATGTGATGGAGACTTTTACCTACTTCTATGTTCCCAACAGTTCTTACGTAAGATGAATTTTTTTTTGAGTACTGTACCTCTAATTTATTATTATTATTATTATTACTATCAATTATTATTATTATTATCATTATCATCAATTATCATTACTATTATTATCGATTATTATTAATTTTATCTATAATGTTGGGAATTCCCTACAGCCACTTAATTCGAGAGTAATTAAAACTATATATATATATATATTATATATATGTAGATATGTATATATATACATGTGTATATATACATATATATGTATATATATACATATGCATATATATATATGTGTGTGTGTGTGTGTGTATACACGAGTATACATATACATCTGATAATTTTTATGATAATCGCATGCAGGATTCGAACCCACTGCTTTCGGCCACCCGTAAGATCACCTTCACAGAGCCTTAACCCACTACACCAACAGAAACTGTAAAAGCCTTGAAACCTGGAATCGAACTGATTCCCGAGGATAGGATCACTAATCTGCGACCCCAATTCCTGTTTTACACAAGGCCCAAGCCCACCAGTTGGCAAGGGGTAAGGATCGGAACAAATCCCTTTCACGCTTTTCGCCATTGTAACTATGAGAGAAATTCGCTAGTAACAGCGACACCAATCCTATAATTTTTATGACAGTCGAATGTAGGATTCGAACCCACTGCTTTCGGCTACCCGTAAGATCACCTTCACAGAGCCATAACCCACTACACCAACAGAAGGTGATCTTACGGTGATCTTATATATATATATATATATGTATATATATATGTATATATATATATATATATATATATATATATACATGTATATTCGTTTTTCCTTTTATGTCCTGCGGTCTCCAAATTCCCTGTAGACCTCATCCAGCTGCTGTAGACAAAAGTTCCCCCAAAATCTGTTTCCTTAATTGGAGTGTTTGGGGTCGACCTTGCGCACTGGGACCTGACCTGATATCTGACCTGACCTGAGCTGACCTGACCTGAGTTGACCTGACCCGGCTCCTGTGCCTGGTCGACGCTCACTCTTGAGCATGAGGCAAATAAATAAACAAACAAACAAAAATACAT
>NC_134800.1:4596111-4608611 GCF_046742065.1 Oratosquilla oratoria | reverse complement strand
TCTCTTTCTCTCTCTCCATTCCTCTCTCTCTCTTTCTCTCCTCTCTCTCCATTCCTCTCTCTCTCTCTCTCCCCCTTTTTATCTCTCTCTCTCCTCTTTCTCCTTCCCCCCTCTCTCTCTCTCTCCTTCTCTCTTTCTCTCCTCTCTCTCTCCCTCCCTTTCTATATCTCCTTCTCTCTTTCTCTCCTCTCTTTTCTTCTCTCTTTTTCTCTCCGTTCTCTCTCTCTCTCTCTCTCTCTTCTCTCTCTCACTCTCTCTTTCTCTCTCTCTCTGTTGCCCTCGCTTCATTGTCCTCCAAGCGGCTAATCCTCTCTCTCCCCTCTTTCCCTGACTATTTTTAGACAATTTCCCTCCCTCTCTCTCTCTCACTCTCACTCACTCTCCTTTCCATCACACACTATCGCTCATAATTCACCTCTCCCTCTCCCTCTCTCCCTCCCTCCCTCCCTCTCTCTCTCTCTCTTTCTCTCCTTCTGTCCCTCTCTCTCTCTCCTTCTGTCCCTCTCTCTCTCTCTCTTTTTCTGTCCTCTCTCATTCTCTCTCTTTCTCTCCACCTTCTCTCTTCTCTTTTTCCTCTCTTCCACCTGCACATTACCGCTTTCCGTTTTCTTTACTCTATATATTTTCTTATCTTCTTTTTGATAAATTATCTTTTATCTATAAGTCTAATCATTTCTCTGAGTTTTAACATTTATACAATTACTCTATCTATCATCAGGCGATTTTATTCCTCTGAGGGGAAACCCCTCCTCCTCCTCCCCTTCCCCTCCCTTCCCCTCATCTCTGCTGCAATAAATAAATAAATAAATAAATGAAAATGAATGAAATAAAATTAACTTCCATTTTTTCTGGTCTCGTTAATACTCCCCCCTTCAACCAACTCCCCTCTTTTCCCCTCTCCCCCTCCCTCTTCGCCCCCTTTCCCCTCATTTTCCTTCCCCCCCTTCTATTCCAAGCCTTAGCCATTTTCCTCCTCCTCCTCCTCTTCCTCCTCTCTCGTCCCCTCCACTTCGCCGTCCGGTCCTTGTTCCTTTTCCAGCTCCTCCTCCTCCTCCTCTTCCTCCTCCTCCTCCTCTTCCTCCTCCTCCTCCTCTTCCTCTTCTCTCGTCCCCTCCACTTCGCTGTCCGGGACTTGTGCCTTTTCCAGCTCCTCCTCTTCCTCTTCCTCCTCCTCCTCCTCCTCTCGTCCCCTCAGTTTTTGAAAATAACAATATTCCCCGCGATGGTTCCCCTCTTTCTTATTTTTTCTCTCACCCTCGTGAGAACCTTTTTTCCCCTTTCCTTTCCCCTCTTCTATCCCCCTCTCCCCTCTTCTTCTCCCCTCTCCCCTCTTTTCCTTCCTCTCCTCTCCTCTTCTTCCCCTTCTCTCCTCTCTTCCCCCTCTACCCTCTTCTTCCTCTATCCTTATTTCCTCCTCTCCCCTCTTTTCCCCTCTCCTCTCTTTCCCATCTCCCCTCATTTCCCCCCTCTCCCCCTCATTTCCCCCCTCTCCCCTCATTTCCCCACTCTCCCCTCATTTTCTCCCCTCTATCCTGTTCTTTTCCCTCTACCCTCTTCCTCCCCCTCTACCCTCATTGCCTCTCTCACCTCTCTTCCCCCTCTCCCCTCTCTTCCCCCTTTCCCCTCTCTTCCCCCTCTATCCTTATTTACCACTCTCCCCTCTCCTCCCTCTACCCTCATTTCCCCTCTTCCCCTCATTTTCTCCTCAACACTCTTATTCCCTGTCTACTCTCATTTTCGCCTCTACCCTCTTCTTACCCTCTCTACCCTCCTTTTTTCTCATCTCCCCTCTTATTCCCTCTTTTATCCTCTTCATTTCCCCTCTTCTCTCTTCCTCTTTCCATCTCTACTTTATTCTTTCTCCTAATACTACCCTCCCCTTCCTTCCCCTCTATTCCCCTTCCCGTGACCTAGCATTTTCCCCTCACTTCCCCTCTCCTCTTCACAGGCCCTCCCACCTCCTCTTTTTCCTCTCCTCTCCTCCCTCTCTTTTCCTCTTTAATTTGCCTCTTTCGCTTTCTTCCTCTTATCTGCTCTCTTCTCTCTTCCTCTTTAATAATGGCGCCCTTCCACCCTCCCCTTTAAATTGAACCCTCAAAGCCTGTACTTTCACCCAACCCCCTCTCTCTCTCTCTCTCTCTCTCTCTCTCTCTATGCCCCTCTTTTTCTCTTTTCTTCTTTCTTTTCCTTTCTCTTTCTCTCTCCCCCTCTCTTTCTTCCTGTACCTCTTTTCTTTCCTCTTCTCCTCTCTTTTCTTCTCTTTTCCTTTCTCTCTCTCTCTCTCTCTCACACACACACACACTTTTCCTCTCTTTGTATTTTCCTCTAACTCTCTCTCTTTCTCTCTCTAAACGCTACTTTTGTTTCTCTTTCCGTAAACCATCTGTGATGACGAGTTTCCTCCTCTTCCTCTTCCTCCTATTCCTCCTCGTCCTCCTCCTTATCTTCCTATTGTTGCTCATCCACCTTATCCTCGTCCTTCGTCATCCTCAACCTACCTCCTCCTCCTCCTCCTCCTCCTCCTCCTACTGCATCTCCTCTTCCCCCTCATCCTCATCCTTCTCCTCTTCTTTCCTCTCCTCCTGCCTCTTCTCTTCCTCTTCCTCCTCCTCATAGTCATCATCCTTCTCCTCGTCTTATCTCTTCTTTCCTCTCCTCCTACCTCCTCTTCCTCTTCCTCCTCCTCATCATCATCATCTTCATCCTTCTCGTCTTAACTCTTCCTTCCTCTCCGCCTACCTCTCCTCCTCCTCCTCCTCCTCGTCTTACCTCTTCTCCTACCTCTCCTCTTCCTCCTCCTCCTCCTCCTTGTCTCACCTCTTCTCCTACCTCTCCTCTTCCTCCTCCTCCTTCTCCTCGTCTTACCTCTTCTCCTACATCTCCTCTTCCTCCTCCTCCTCCTCCTCCCCCCCGGCGTCATTTTCCTCTCCCCTCTTGATGCGCTCAGTTTCCTTCTCATTGGTTCCCCTCTTCTCGTTTTCTGTTCGAGTTGATTCCACTCCTCTTCCCACCTCCACCTCCACCTCCTCCTCCTCTTCCTCCTCCACCTCTTCCTCGTTTTTCTTTCTGGCATCTCGTCATTCTCTTCCACGCTCTCTCTCTCTCTCTCTCTATCTCTCACACACACACACACACACACACACACACACACACACACACACACACACACACTCTCTCTACTCGTATCTCTCTCTCTCTCTACTTGTATCTCTCTGTTTCTCTCTCTATCTACTTGTATCTCTCTCTATTTTTCTCTCACACACAAACACTCTCTCTGTCTTTCTTTCTCTCTCTCTACTCGCATCTCTCTCTCTCTCTCTCTCTCTACTCGTATCTCTCTCTCTCTCTCTCTCTCTTACTCGTATCTCTCTCTCTCTACTCGTATCTCTGTTTTTCTCTCTACTCGTATCTCTCTCTCTACTTGTATCTCTCTATCTCTCTCTCTACTTGTATCTCTCTCTCTCTCTCTCTCTCTCTCTCTCTCTCTCTCTCTCTCTCTCTCCTCATATTTCTCTCTCTATATCTCTTCCGTTCACTATTTTCCTTTTTCAGTTCTTTTGGTCACTTCCACCGTCTTTTTTCTTGTTCAGTGCCTCGTGTAATTCCTCTTTTTCTCTCTTTCTCTCTTATTTACTCTTTGTCATCCTCAAATCGCTCTCCACTTCTACACTGGAATTTACACCAAGAAAATGTTGACGCTGCTCTCTCTCTCTCTCTTTCTCTCTCTCTCTCTCCTCTCTCTCCTCTCTCTCTTCTCGTCCTTCTTTTCCTTCTCCTCCCGATCCTTATCGTCCTCATCTTCCTTCTCCTTCTTCTCCTCCTTCTCGTCCTCCTCCTCCTCCTCCTCCCCCTCTTTATCGTCCTCATCTTCCTTCTCCTTCTTCTCCTCCTTCTCGTCCTCCTCCTCCTCCTCCTCCCCCTCCTTATCGTCCTCATCTTCCCTCTCTTTCTTCTCCTCCTTCTCGTCCTCCTCTTCCTTCTCCTCCTCCTCCTTCTCGTCCTCCTTTTCCTTCTCCTTCTCATCCTTCTCGTCCTCATCTTCCTCTTTTTCCTCCTCCCCCTCCTTATCGTCCTCATCTTCCTTCTCCTTCTTCTCCTCCTTCTCGTCCTCCTCTTCCTTCTTCTCCTCCTCCTTATCGTCCTCATCTTCCTTCTCCTTCTCCTCCTTCTCGTCCTCATCTTCCTTTTCCTCCTCCTCCTCCTTATCGTCCTCATCTTCCTTCTCCTCCTTCTCGTCCTCCTCTTCCTTCTCCTCCTCCTCCTTCTCGTCCTCCTTTTCCTTCTCCTTCTCCTTCTCGTCCTTTTCCTCCTTGCCCTCGTCTTCCTCCTCCTCCTCGCCCTTCTCTTCTCCTTCCTCTTCCCCTCTTCCTCTTTCTTCCTTTCTCCCCCTCCTTCTTCTCTTCCTCCCTTTCCTCTCCCCCTCCTCTTTCTCCCCTTCCTTACCCTTCTCCTTCTCTTCTTCTTCCCCCCCTTCCTCATCTCCCCTTCCCCCTCTTTCTTCCCCCCCTTGCTCCCTCCCACCCTTTTAGCCAGAAGCACTTCCTGCCCCCCCTCTTTCTCTCTCTCTCTCTCTCTCTCTCTCTCTCTCTCTCTCTCTCTCTGTGTGTGTGTGTGTGTGTGTGTGTGTGTGTGTGTGTGTGTGTGTGTGTGTGTGTGTGTGTGTGTGTGTGTGTGTGTGTGTGCGCGCGACCAGCTGCGGTTCCCCCTGTGCCATCTGACTGCCTCCTCCCCTAATCTCACCAGCTGTATAGTCCCACTAGTAGATTCGTCTCACCAGCTGGCTCGTCTGGTCCTACTAGCTGTCCGATCTCACCAGCTGTCCAGCCTCACCACCTGTCCAATCTCACCAGCTGCCCAGCTTCACCAGCTCCCCAGTTTCTCCAGTTGCCTAATCTCACCACCTGTCCAATATCAGCAGCTGCCTGTCTCACCATCTGCCCAACCTTACCAGCTGTTCAATCTCAACAACTCTCCAATCTCACCAGCTGTCCAACCTCACCAGCTGTCTAACCTCACCAACTGTACAGCCTCACCAGCTCCCCAATCTCACCAGCTGTCCAATCTCACCAGCTGTCCAATCTCACCAGCTACCCAACCTCACCAGCTGCCCAACCTCACCAGCTGCCTAGTCTCACCAGCTGCCTAGTCTCACCAGCTGCCTCGTCCCACCAACTGGTCCCCTCCTTCCACCAGCTGACTTCTTCGACACTATCGCCTTCTCCCCCTCCCCTCCCCTCCTCCTCCTTCTCCTCTTCGTCCTTCTCCTCCTCCTCTTCCCCTTTTCTTTTCTCCCGGTTCCTTCTCTTTCTCCCTCTTCTTTTTCCCATTGCTCTCTATCCTCCTCGTCCTCCTCCTCCTCTTCCCCCTCCCCCGGTTCTCTCTCTTTCTCCCTTCTCTTCTTTCCATTGCTCTCCCTCCTCCTTCGCCTTCTCCTCTCTCTCTTCTCTCTTTCTCTTCTCTACCCTTTCCATTCTCCTCTCTCTCTCTCTTCTCTCCCCTCTCCATTCTCCTCTCTCTCTCTCTCTCTCTCTCTTCTCTCCCCTCTCCATTCTCCTCCTCCTCTTCTCTCCCCTCTCCATCCTCCTACTCCTCCTCTCCCCCCACTCCATTCTTCTCCTCCTCCTCCTCCTCCTCCTCCCTTCTCCCCGCTCCATTCTCCTCCTCCTCCCCCTCTCCATCCTCCTCCTCTCCAATCCCTCACTCCCCTTATTCTTCCCCTCTTCTTCCCCATCTATATCCCCCCTTCTCCTCTTCCTCCTCCTCCCCCCTCTCCTCGTCCCTCTCCCCTTGTTACCAACCTCCTATCCTCCCCACTCTCTCTCCTCTCCCCCACTCTCCCCCCCTCCCCCTGTTCTCCTCTTCATTCTTCCTCGTTTCTTTCTATTCTTCCTTTCCATCAATCTCCATCCGTAACTTTCCCACGCAACCCTCCCTTCCATCTGTTCATTTATCTATTTATTAGTCTATCAATTCATTCATTCATTACTATTTTAATTTTCAATTTTCCTTGTATGTTAATTCGTGGTCACGTACAGAGAATTTTAGTTATCTGCCTATCTATTTATTCATTTATTTATTTATTTATTATTACTATTTTTGTTATCTGCCTATTTATCTATTTATTTATTTATATATTATTATTTTTGTTAATATTCCTCGTATGTGTTTTCCTAGTCACGTATAGACAATTTCCTCGCGTCTTCTACTCCAAATATCTCTCCTTTTCGCTGCCTCGTCCATCTCTATTCTCAATTATTCCCTCCTTGTTTTACTTCCTCTTCGTTTTCATTTCTTGGTCGTTTTCTTTCCCGTTTTCCTTCTCCCTTTGAGTCCCGCTCCCCGTTTTCTGTGTGAAACGTTTTCTTCCCCTCCTCGTCCCCACTCCATTCCCAGCCCTATCTTCTTTTATTCTCTTTCTTTCTCTATTTCTCTCTTTCCTCTTCCATCTCTTCCACCTATCCATCTCCATGTTTTTTCTATTCCATCTCAATTCTTTTCCTTTCTCGTCTATTTCCTTTTTCTGTTTTCCATTCTTCCATTTGTCAATTCCTCTTCCACTTCGCTCAATTTTCCACTCCCTCTTTCCATCTACCTCTTTAATTCCAGCATCCACATATCCTCTCTTTTTTCCTTAACTCCCTCTCCCTCTTCCCACTCTCTTCCTCTCTCTTTCCCTCTTCCTCTTCAATTCCAGCATCCACATCCCCTCTCTTTTTCATTCCTTCTCTCTCTCCCTCTTTCCTCTTCCCTTTCCTCTTCCTCTTAAATTCTAACATCTACAACTCTCTTTTCCTCTCTTCCTCTTCCCCTCCGTCTACTTCCCCTTTCTCTATACCTTTCCCTCTTCCTCTTCAATTCCACCATCTACTTCCCCTTCTCCCTTTCTCTTCCCCTCCCTCTTCCTCTTCAATTCCAGCATCTACTTCCTCCTCTCCCTCTTCTTTTTCCTCTCCCTCTCCCTCTTCTTTTTCCTCTCCCTCTCCCTCTTCTTTTCCCTCTCTCTCTTCCTCTTTCCTTCTTCCTCTTCCCTCCTCTTTTCCCACCGAAACGAAATCCAGCGTCGATTAAAGATGTAACAAGGTTATCTACAAATAATATTTCTTCATCATCTTCTTCGCGTTCCTCCGAGTTCGAGGTCAAACCTCGGCCCCCGAACTGGCTCGACCTCCCTCAACACCTGTCTCAACCTCCCTCGACCTGCCTCGACACCTGTCTCGACCTGCCTCAACACCTGTCTCCACCTGCCTCGACACCTGTCTCCACCTGCCTCAACACCTGTCTCGACCTCCCTCAACACCTGTCTCGACCTGCCTCAACACCTGTCTCGACCTGCCTCAACACCTGCACAAGATAAATGCAGGTGTCGTTCTGTCAACAAGGAGGTGTTGGATGTGGAAGTGTCATCCAGGTGTCGTTTCTGGATGTCGGTGATACCTCTACGGCCCAGAGTCACGTAGAATTACTTTATGAGTGAAGACTTGTTTGCTCTTCCTTTACCTCATCCTCTTCTCCCTCCTCCACCACCTCCACCTCCTCCTCCTCCTCCTCAGAAAAAATATTACTGAAACTCATAATTTTTTGGTCCGTCCTTATCTTGAATACGGTGTTCAATTCTGGTTCCCATACTATCAGAAAGATATTAGTAAATTAGAAAGAGTGCAACTGAGTGACTAAAATGATACCAAGGCTGAGAAATCTGCCGTATGAAGAAAGACTTAAAAGTCTAAATCCATTCTCACTTTCAAAAAGGAGAATGCGGGGAGATTTAATCGAGGTTTTTATGATGTTCAAAGGCTTTGACAACATCACGGTCGAAGATTACTTCTCATTAGACCAATCACATACAAGAAGACGTCACGATTCTAAAGTAATTGGTAAAAGATTTTCTTTGAATGAAAGTAAGCACTTCTTCTTTAACAGGGTTGTTGATGTATGGAATTCGTTACTTTCCACCGTCGTTGAAAGTAACACAATGACAACATTAAGAAATCGCTTAGAAAAATATTTGGACCCTAATCCGCAAATAAAATATCATCCTTTACGATAAAAGGTCTGACAGCCCGGCATGTAATTGTAATTGGACAGGATAGTGGTAGCAGTAGTATTAGTTCATCTTCTATCGCCTAATTACCGTTTTCTTCACTATAGCTTAGTATAGTTAACACAAACAGCCTCGATAGGACCAGTAGGCCTGCCGTTGCTTATTCTTCCTCTTCTTCCTCCTCCCCCACCACCACCTCCTCCAATTCCTCCGTGGTACTGACAACACAAGTCTCACGTAGTCGATCTTTTAGGGGCTTTTGTGACACCTTTACGGATCAGAGTCTCGTAGAACTCTTTTATGATCAGGAAAATAAATTTCGAAAATGAACGACGATCGCTTTTCAATTTCCACTATCCTTCCCCATTACTCTTCCTCCTCCTTTTCCCCATTACTCTTCCTCCTCCTCCTCCTCCCCTCTTCCTTCTCCTCCTCCCCTCTTCCTTCTCCTCCTCCTCCTCCTCCTTCCCTGCTTGAGGATATCTTTACTTCCACCTTCCCCATTACTCTTCCTCCTCCTCTCCCAGGTTCCTCCTCATCTCCTGCTTCACGATTTCTCTTCTTCCGCCTTCCCCATCACTCTTCCTTCTCCTCCTCCTCCTCCCCTCTTACTCCTCCTCCTCCTCCTCTTCCCTCTTCTTCTTCTTCCACTACTTCATGATTTCAGGATTTCTCCTCTTCCTCCTTCTCCATTAATCTTCTTCCTCCTCCTCTTTCTCTTCCTCCCCTCCAGGTTCCTCCTCTATTGCATGATCTCTCCTCTTCTCCCTTCCTTTCTCTTCCTCCTCACCTCCTCTTCCCCCTCTTCACCTCCTCTTCCTCCTCACCTCCTCTTCCTCCTCCTCACCTCCTCTTCCTCCTCCTCACCTCAACTTCCTCCTCCTCACCTCCTCTTCCTCCTCCTCACCTCTTCCTCCTCCTCACCTCCTCTTCCTCCTCCTCACCTCAACTTCCTCCTCCTCACCTCCACTTCCTCTTCCTCCTCCTCACCTCTTCCTCCTCCTCACCTCCTCTTCCATCTCCATCTTACCCATGTCCAAATTTTCACTCCCACACTAACATTGTCCCTTCTCCTTATTCTTCCTCTTCTTCGTTCTCCTCCTCCTCCTCCTCTTCTTCCTCTTCTTCTTCCTTCTCTTCTACACCTACGTTTGACTTGAACCTCTGTCAATATCTCGTTCTCCCACCTCTCCCCTCTCTCCTCCCTCCTCCTCTCTCCCCCTCCCCCTCTCTCCCCCTCCTTTCACACACCAACTCCCACTCGAGATATTCCCCCCAACTCATAAATACACACACACACAAAAGCCCCCACACTCTCATACTCTTATGAGCACAACTCTCTCACAGGTACACAAGGGCCCCGTGCACGCGCGCACGCGCACGCATTCGTATGCGCGCACATAACATCCACGTACACACACACACACACACGCACACACACGAACACATACCCACACACTAATACACGCACACATACACGAATAGCCAAATGCATACACATGCATACGTACAAACACACACACACGCACGCACGTACACACATATGTACACATACACACATGTACACACACGTACACAAGTGAAGGAAGGCATAAGCGTTTACCAACACACTAATACATGCACACATACACGAATAGCCAGACACAATGTATACGTACACACACACATGCACGTACACACATATGTACACACACACACACATGTACACACGCGTACACAAGTGAAGGAAGGCGTGAGCGTTTGCAAAGGGCACAAAAACAACAAACACATTTTTCGAAAAATGCGTAAGAAAGCAAAAACATCGACGCAGAAGGAGGCGGGCGAGAAGGAACGAGGCGAGGAGAGGAGAGGAGAGGAGAGAGGAGGGGAGAGGAGAGAGGAGGGGAGAGGAGAGGGGAGGAGAGGGGAGGAGAGGGGAGGAGAGGGGAGAGGAGAGGGGAGAGGAGGGGAGAGGGTAGAGGAGAGAGGAGGGGACAGGAGAGGAGAGGAGGGGAGGGGAGAGGAGAGGAGAGAGGAGGGGATAGGAAGAGGAGAGAGGAGGGAGAAGAGAAAGGGAGAGGAGAGGAAAGGAAGCAGAGCAGGAAGGGAGAGGAGAGGAGGAAGGAGGGAAGGATGGAGAGGGAGAGAGAGTAGGAGGAAGAGAAGAGGAGGGAGGAGAGGTAAAGAGGAGGGTAGCACAAAGGAGGAGAAGAAAGGAGCGGAGGAGGGAGAGAAAGAGAAGAAGGACGGAAGAGAAGAAGAGAGGAGGAGAGGTTGAAGGAGACAGGAGATGAGGAGAGTCAGGAAAGAGAGGAGGGAAGGAGAAGGAAGAAAAGGAAGAGAAGAAGGAAAGTAAGGAAGGGAAGAAGAGGAATGACACGGAGGACGGTCTGTTGCTGATTCAGGAGATGAGGGATAGCAGGCAGCTAGGCCAAAGCGAAAAGAGAAGGGAAAAGGAGAAGGGAGGATGCATAGAGCAAGAGCAGTAGAGACAACAGAGACCATGAAGAAGGGGCAGAGAGAGGAGAAATAGAGGTGGAGTAAAGAGGCTTGGAGTGATTGATTGACTCGGTGGAAATCCCAATACGCAAGGAAAGATGATGAATAAGGATGGAAAGAAAAACGGGAGAGGATGAAGAAAGAGGGACGAGGTGGAATAAGAGGGGAAGAAGATAAGAGGGACGAGAAAAAATAGGAGAGGGAGCAAGACCGGAGAAAGAGAGGGAGAAGGGAAGAGGAGGAAAGGAGGAATGGAGAGTGGAGAGGAGAAGAGGGATGGAGAGGAGTAAGAGGATGGAGAAAGATGAAGAGGATGGAGAAGGAGGAGGACAGGGAGGAGGAGGAGGAAGAGGGAGATAATGGGTACAATGGGGAAAGAGGAAAGAGAGAGGGGAAGAGGGGAGAAGAGAGACAAAGAGGAGGAAAGAGAGAGGGAGAAGAATGGAGAGGAAGAAGAGGGATGGAGAATGAGGAGGAGGGAGAAAGAATAAGAAGAGAAAAGAAAAGAGGAGGGCCAATGAGGGACTCAGGAGGAAGAGTAGGAAGAGGAGGAAGATGAGGGGGAAGAGGGAGAAAAGGGAGTAGAAGGAAGGAATGAAGAAGAGTGGAAGAAGGCGATGGAAGAGGGAGGAAAAGGAGGAAGAGGAAGGATAAGAGGAGAACGATGGGGAAGTGGGAGGAGGACGAGGAGGAGGAGGAGGAGAGGAAGGAGGAGGAGAAAGCGGGTATAGTGCAATGAGAGTTGAGGGAGATGAGGAGGAGTAAGGAGTAGGAGGAAGCGAGATAGGATGTTCAATGGTAGGTGAGGAGGAGGTGGATGAGGAAGTGGGGTGGGGATGTTTGCTTGGGTGGAAAGGAGGAGGAGGAGTAGTGGGAAAATGGTGTGGAAAGAAGGTAAACATGAAAAAAATCGATGAGGATCGCGGCAGAGAACGGGAAGAGGAAGAGGAGGCGCAGGAAGAGGAGGAGACGGAGGAAGGGAGGATGAGAAGGAAGATTAGAAGAGAGGAGTTAGAAGGAGAAGAGCAGAAGGAGGAGGAGGGATAAGGAGGGGAGAAGCAAGAGCAGATGCAAGGGAAGGAGAAAATTTTGAAGGAAGGAGGAGGGACAGGAGGAAAGGGAGGAGGAAGGAGAGGAGAAGGAAGAGGAGAAGGAGGAAGAGAGGAGGGAAGAGGAGAAGTAGAAGGGGAGGGAGAGAAGGGGGGAGATAGAATAGGAGGAAGAGGGAGGAGGGAAAGAGGGAGGAGGAGGAGGAGGAGGAGGAGGAAGAAGGAATTGGAGGAGGACGAAAAATGAGTAGGCATAAGAGGAGGGAGGCGAAGGAGGATGACCAGGAAGATGAGAAGAGAAGGTTTTTAAGATGAGAGGAAAGTGAGGAGGAGTAAAGAGGAGTAAGAGGAGGAGTATAGAGGGGAAAGAGAGAGGAGGGGGAGGGGAGGAGGGGAGGGTTAGTGGGGAGGAGGACAGGAGGAGGCGGAGAGAGGAAGAGAGGATGAGGGGGGAGGAGAGGAGGTAGGATGGTGGGGAGGATGAGGAGATGGAGGAGGAGGAAGAGAGAGGAAACGACCAACAAACAAAAGGGGCTTTATGATTGGAGTTTTGTGAAGAATACATGTACGTTGTAAATCAGAAATAACAGAAACACTATCGAAGAGAAAATGACAGAAATCACAAGAGGAAGACAGAGAGAGAGAGAGAGAGAGAGAGAGAACAGACTTAGGGAGAAGCGATGAAAGAGAGAGAAAAGAAGAGTGAGTGAGAGAAAGAGTAGAGAGAGACTTAGGGAGAAGGGACAGAGGGAGACTTAGGGAGAGAGAATGAAAGACAGAAACGAGTGATGATATAAAGAGTTTAGAGAGAAGAAAGAGAAGAGAGGGGGAGATATATATATATATATATATATATATATATATATATATATAATATATATATATATATATATATATTCATAGTGAAAATGGGCAGGAGTTTTCCCTCAAAG
>NC_134800.1:4589318-4595611 GCF_046742065.1 Oratosquilla oratoria | reverse complement strand
GCGCTCAGTTTTCTTCTCATTGGTTCTCTCCTCGTTTTTTCTGTTCGAGTTGATACACTCTCTCTTTCCCACACCTCTCCTCCTCCTTTCCTTCTCACCTCTCTCGTATCTCTTCTCTCTCTTAATCTCGTCATTCTCTCTCCGCGCTCTATCTCTCTCTCTTCTCTCTCTCTCTCTCTCTCTCCTCTCTCTTTCTCTCTCACTCTTCTCTCTTCACACAACACACACAAACACACACACACACACACAACATCCACACTCCTCTACTTTCTCTCTCCCTCTCTCTACTTGTATCCTCTGTTTCTCTCTCTATCTCTTGTCTCTATCTCCTCTATCCTCTCCTCCCCTCTTCCCCACCTTCTCTTCTCTCCTCTTCTTCTCTCATCTCTTATCTCTCCTCTCTCTTCTTCCCTCTCTATCTCTCCTCTTCTTATCTCTCTATCTCTCTTCTCCTTCTATCTCTCTCTTCTCGTCCTCTCTCCTACTTTCCTCCTCCTCCTCTTATCGTCTCTCTTCCTTACTTCTCTCCTCTCTTCTCTGTCCTCTCTTCTCTCTCTATTTCTTCTCTCCTATCTTGTCTTCCTTCCTATTTTCCTTTTTCATCCTTCTCTTCACTTCCCCCTCTTTTCCTCTTGTCACTCCTCCTTCTTCTCCTTTTTTCCTCTCTTTTCTTGTTCTTATTCTTCTTCTTTCTCTCCTCATCTCGCCTTTCCTCCTCCTCCCTGTTTCCCATTTGTTCCTCCTCCCTCTCTTTCTCTTTCTCTCTTCTCTCTCTCTTCTCCTTCTTCCTCTCTCTTTTCTCGTCCATCTTTTGTGTGTGTGTTCCTCCTTATCTTGTTCTTTTTCCTTCTTGTGTGTGTGTGTGTCCTCTTGTGTCTCCTGTGTTTTTGTGTGTCGCGCGACCGCTGCGGTTCTCCTCCTCTCTTGTCCTCTTCCTTCTTATTCGCTGTATGTGTGCGTGTGTGTGTGTGTCCTACCAGCTCGTTCCTCCAGCTGTCCAGCTCACCACTCCAATCTCACGTGCTCTCATATTCCTTCTCTCACCTCTCTCCTTTCTCTCGTCTTCCTTCCTACTCAGCAGCTGCCCTTCTCTTCCCATTCCTCCTCCCCTTATCCAGCTGTTCTTCTTCTCACCAGCTCCCTTCTCTTCCTCCCTTTCCTAATCTCACCATCCAATCTAATCTCCCCTGTCCACCAGCTGCCCAACCTTCCCCCTGCCTTCCTCTCTCCTATTCACCACTGCCTCTGTCCCACCAACTGTTCCCCTAACCTCTGACTTCTTCAGACACTTCCTCCCCCCCTCTCTCATCTCCCCTCCTCTCTCTCTCTCCTTCTCTCTCCTCTCTCTTCTTTTCCTTCTGGTTTCTGTCTGTGCTTTCTGTTCTCCTTCTCCTTCTTCGACACTCTCCTTTCCCCTCCCTCCCTCCTCCTCCTTTCCTCCTCCTCATTCCCCTTTTCTTTTCTCCCGGTTCTTCTCTTTCTCCCTCTTCTGTTTTCCATTGCTCTCTATCCTCTCGTCCTCTCCTCCTCTTCCCCCCTCCCCCGGTTCTCTCTTTATTTTCCCTTCTTTTCTTTCCCATTGCTTCTCCCTCCTCCTTCGCCTCATCTCTCTTCTTTCTCTATTCTCTTCTCTCCCTTTTCCATTCTCCTCTCTCTCTCTCTATTCTCTCCCCTTCTCCATTCTCTCTCTCCTCTCTCTCTCTCTTCTCTTCTTCCCTCTCCATTCTACCTCCTCCTCCTCCTCTCTCCCCTCTCCATCTTCCTTACTCTTCCTCTCCCCCTCACTATTCTTCTCCTCCTCCTCCCTCCTCCTCCCTTCTTCCCCGCTCCATTCTCCTCTCCTCCCCCTCTCCATTCTCCTCTCCATCAATCCTCCACCTCACCTTATACTTTCCCCTCTTCTTTCCTCCATTCTATATCCCCCCTTTTCCTCTTACTCCTCCTCCCCCTCTCCTCCGCCGTCCTCGCCCCTTGTTACCAACCCTCCTATCCTCCCCACCTCTCCCCCCCACTCTCCCGTTGTCCTCTTCTCATTTCTTCCTCGTTTCTTTCTATTCTTCCTTTCCAATCCCCCCCCCAATCTCCTTCCGTAACTTTCCCACGCAAACCCTCCCTTCCATCTGTTCATTTATCTATTTAGTAGTCTATCAATTCATTCCATTCTATTTACTATTTTAATTTTTCAATTTTCCTTGTATGTTAATTCGTGGTCAGTTACAGGGAGAATTTTAGTTATCTGCCTATCTATTTATTCATTTATTTATTTTATTATTACTATCTTTATTATCTGCCTAGTTCATACTATTTTTTTATTTTTATATTACTATTAATTTTTGTTAATATTCCTCGTATGTATTTTCCTAGTCACGTATTAGACAATTTCCTCGCGTCTTCTACTCCAAATATCTCTCCTTTTCGCTGCCTCGTCCATCTCTATTCTCAATTATTCCCTCCTTGTTTTACTTCCTCTTCGTTTTCATTTCTTGGTCGGTTTGTCTTTCCCGTTTTCCCTTCTCCCTTTGAGTCCCGCTCCCCGGATTTTCTGTGTGAAAACGTTTTTCTTACCCTCCTCGCCCCCATTCCATTCCCAGCCCCATCTTCTTCTACTCTCTTTCTCTCTCTATTCCTCTATTTCCTCTTCCTTCTCTTCCACCTATCCATCTCCTAATTCTTTTTATTCCATCTCAATTCTTTTCCGTTCTCGTCTATTTCCTTTTTTCTGTTTTCCATTTATTACATTTTAGTCAACTCCTCTTCCACTTCGCTCAAATTTTTCCACTCCCTCTTTCCATCTACCTCTTTAATTCCAGACATTCACATATCCTCTCTTTTTTTCATTACACTCCCTCTCCCTCTTTCCCACTCTCTTCCTCTCTTTCCCTCATGCCTCTTCAAATTCCAGCATCCACATCCCTCTCTTTTTCTTTCCTATCTCTTTCTGTCCCTCTTTTCTTTTCCCTTTCCTCGTCACTTAAATTACAATATCTACAACTCTCTTTTCCTCTCTTTCCTTTCCCCTTCCGTCTACTTTCCCTTTCTCTTTACCTTTCCCTCCTTCCTCTTCAATTCAAGCATCTACTTCCCCCTCTTCTCTTTCTCTATCCCTCCCTCTTCCTCTTCAATTCCAGCATCTTCTTCCCCCTCTCCCTCTTCTTTTTCCTCTCCCTCTCCCTCCTGCTTTTTCCTCTCCCTCTCCCTTCTTCTTTTGCCTCTCTCTCTTTCCTCTTTCCTTTCTTCCTCTTCCCTCCTCCTCCTCGTCCCACCGAAACGGATTCCAGCGTCGGATTAAAGCTGTTAAACAAGGTTCTCTACAACATATATTTCTTCATCGATCATCATCTTCGCGTTCCTCTGAGTTCGAGGTCAAACCTCGGCCCCGAAACTGGCTCGACCTCCCTCAAACACCTGTCCTCGACCTCCCTCATAAAAAAAACACCAGTCTCGACCTGCTTCAACACCTGTCTCGACCTTGCCTCGGTCCACCTGTCTCCATCAGCCTCAAACACCTGTTCTTCCACCTTCCTCAACACCTATCTCGGGACCTCCGCTCAAACACCTGTCTCGACCTGCCTCAACACCTGTCTCGACCTGCCTCAACACCTGCACAAGATAAATGCAGGGGTCGTTCTGTCAACAAGGACGGTGTTGGATGTGGAAATGTCATCCAGGTGGTTTTTCGTTTCTGGATGTCGGTGATACCTCTACAGGCCCAGGCATAACGTTTAGGAATTACTTTTATGAGTGAAGACTTGTTTGCTCTTCCTTTACCTCCTCCTCTTCTCCCTCCTCCACCACCTCCACCTCCTCCGTCTCCTCCACCACCTCCTCCTCCTCTGAATAAATATTTCAGAAAAACTCATAATTTCTTTGGTCCGTCTTAATTGAATACGGTGTTCATTTCTGGTCCCCATACTGCCAGAAAAGATATTAGTAAACTAGTAAGAGTGCAACGGTGAAAACTAAAATGACTACCAAGGTTGAGAAATCTGCCCGTATGAAAGTGAAAAAAGGACTTAAAAGTCTAAATCCATTCTCACTTAACAAAAAGGAGAATGCAGGGGAGATTTAATCGTGGTTTTTGAGATGGTTCAAAAGGCTTTGACAACATCACTGTCGATTAGATTACTTCTCATTTAGACCAATCACATACAAGAAGACGTCACGATTGTAAAGTAATTGGTATAAAAGATTTTCTTTGAATGAAAAGTAAGCACTATCTTTCTTAACAGAGTTGTCTGATGTGTGGAATTCGTTACTTTCCTCCGTCGTTGAAAGATAACACAATGACAACATTAAGAAATAGCCTTAGATAAATATGTTGGGACCCTAATCCGCAATTTACAATATCATCCTTTACGATTAAAAGGTCTGGACAGCCCGGCCATGTATTTGTAATTGGACAGGATAGTTGGTGAGCAGTACGCTAGTATTACGTTCATCTTCTTATCGCCTAATTACCGTTTTCTTTCACTATAGCTTAGTATATGTTAAACACAAAACAGCCTCGATAGGACCAGTAGGCCTTGCCGTTGCTTAGTCTTCCTCCTCTTCCTCCTCCCCCACCACCTCCTACTCCAAGTTCCTCCGTGGGTACTGACAACACAAGTACACGTAGTTGATGTTTTTAGGGGGCTTTTGTGGACACCTTTTACGGATCATAGTCTTCGTAGAAACTCTTTTATGATCAGGAAAATAAATTTCGAAAATGAACGACGATCGCTTTTCAATTTCCACTATCCTTCCCCATTACTCTTCCTCCTCCTTTTCCCCATTACTCTTCCTCCTCCTCCTCCTCCCCTCTTCCTTCTCCTCTTTCCCTCTCCCTTCTCCTCCACTCTTCCTTCTCCTCCTCCTCCTCCTTCCCTTGCTTGGAGGCATAATCTTTTCTTCCACCTTCCCATTACTCTTCCTTCCTCCTCCTCCTCTTCCTCCTCCTCCTCCTCCTCTTCCTCCTCCCCTCCCAGGTTCCTCCTCTTCTCCTGCTTCACGATTTTCTCTATTGCCGCCTTCCTCATCACTCTTCCTCCTCCTCCTCGCTCTCCTCTTAATCCTCCTCCTCCTCCTCTTCCCTCTTCTTCTTCTTCCACTACTTCATGATTTCAGTAATTCTCCAATTCCTCCTTCTCCATTAATCTTCTTCCTCCTCTTCCTTCTCTTCCTCCCCTCCAGGTTCCTCCTCTATTGCATGATCTCTCCTCTTCTCCCTTCCTTTCTCTTCCTCCTCCTCCTCACCCTCCCTCTTCCTCCTCCTCACCTCATCTGTCTCCTCCTCGCCTCCTCTTCCTCCTCCTCCCCTCCTCTTCCTCCTCCCCTCCTCTATCCTCCTCCTCCACTCCTCTCTTCCTCCTCTTCACCTTTTCCTCCTCCTCCCCTCCTTCTTCCTACTCATATCCTCTTTCCGTTCCTCCTCATCTCCTCTTCATCCTCACCTCCTCTTCCTCCTCCTCACCTCCTCTTCTTCCTCCTCAATTATCCATCATCCCCATGTCCAAATTTTCACTCCCACACTCACATTGTCCCTTCTCCTTATTCTTCCTCTTCTTCGTTCTACCTCCTCCTCATCCTCTTCTTTCTCTTCTTCTTCCTTCTCTTCTACACCTAACGTTTGACTTGAACCTCTGTCAATATTCTCGTTTCGCCCACCTCTCCTCTCTCTCCTCCCTCCTCCTCTCCCCACTTCCCCCTCTCCCCTCTCTCCCCCTCCTTTCACACACCAACTCCCACTCGAGATATTCCCCCCAACTCATAAATACACACACACACAAAAGCCCCCACACTCTCATACTCTTATGAGCACAACTCTCTCACAGGTACACAAGGGCCCCGTGCACGCGCGCGCGCGCATGCACTCGTATGCGCGCACATAACATTCACGTACACACACACACACACGACACACACATATCAACACACTAATACACGCACACATACACGAATAGCCAGATACACACACATGTACACGTACATACACACACATGCACGTACACACATATGTACACATACATACATGTACACACACGTACACAAGTGAAGGAAGGCGTAAGCGTTTACCAACACACTAATACACGCACACATACACGAATAGCCAGACACACACATGTATACGTACACACACACACACACATGCACGTACACACATATGTACACACACACACACATGTACACACGCGTACACAAGTGAAGGAAGGCGTGAGCGTTTGCAAAGGGCACAAAAACAACAAACACATTTTTCGAAAAATGCGTAAGAAAGCAAAAACATCGACGCAGAAGGAGGCGGGCGAGAAGGAACGAGG
>NC_134800.1:4571818-4586818 GCF_046742065.1 Oratosquilla oratoria | reverse complement strand
GGACCCACTTCAGGTGAAGGTAGGCCTCGGGTAGGAGGAGGAGGAGGAAGAGGAGGAGGAAGAAGAGGAGATTTAGTAACGAAGAACCGATAATTATGTGAACCGCAAGAAGTGGGGAAATGAAAGAGGAGGAGGAGGGAAGGAGGGGGAGAGAGGGAGGAAGGGGGAAGGGAGGAAGGAATGAAGGAAAAGAGGGAGGAGGGTGAGAGGAAGGAAAGAACGTAGGGAGGGAGGGAGGAAGGAAGAGAGGGGGGAAGTAAGGGAGGCAGGAAGGGAGGAAGGGAGGAAGGAGGGAAGAGAGGGAGGAAGGAGGGAAGGGAGAAAGGAAGGGAGGAGGGAGGAAGGAGGAAGGGAAGAAGTGAGAGAGGGAGGAAGGGAGGGAGGAAGGGAAGAAGGGAGGAAAGGAAGGAAAGGAAGGAAGGGAGGAAAGGAATTGAGGAAAGGAAGGGAGGAAGGAAGGGAGGAAGGAAGGGAGGAAGGAAGGGAGGGAGGAAGGGAGGAAGGAAGGGAGGGAGGAAGGGAGGAAGGAAGGAAGGAAGGAAGGAAGGAAGGAAGGAAGGAAAGGAAGGGAGGAAGGAAGGGAGGAAGGGAGGAAAAGAAGGAAGGAAGGAAGGAAGGAAGGAAGGAAGGGGAGGAAGGAAGGAAGGAAGAAAGGAAAGGAAGAAGGAAGGAAGGAAAGAAGGAAGGAAGGAAGGAAGGAAAGGAAGGGAGGAAGTGAGAGAGGGAGATGGGATTTTGGAGTTCCTCGTAGAAGAAGAGAAAGAAATAGAGAAAGATGTGGAGGTTCTTGGGGAGGTAAAGAAGAGAAAGACCGTCCCATAGAGAGCGAAAGAGAGGAGGAGGAAGTAAGAGGTGAGAAGAGGGTTGGGGGGAGCAGAGGGAGAAGAGGAGGAGGGGGGGTTAAGTGTGTGGCTGGGGGGAGGGGGGAGGGGGAGAATTAAGAGTGAGAGTAGTTATGAGTGGAGATCTGATGACCTTAAAGTGGAGAGAGAAAGAGAGAGGCACCTTACCACCTGAATACGACCACCTGAATGGTACCAGGTGCACCCCACCACCTGGAACCACCTGAATGGTGCCAGGTGGATCAGCCACCTGGGCGACACCACCTGAGGTGTTCCGTGAGATGGCACCACCTGGAAGACTGGGTAAGGGGAGGAGGATGTGGAGGAGGAGGCTGAGGAGGGGGTGAAGGTTGGGGGGTTAGGGGGGTGAGGGGTACACGATGAGGGAGGGTACTATGGGCCGGTCTCTCTCTTCTTAACTTCCTCCTCCTCCTCCTCTTTTTCTTCCCTCTCTCCAAGTTCCTTCTGCTTGTCATTTCTCTCTCTCTCTCTCTCTCTACCTCTCTCTCTTTCTCTCTCTCTGACGGTCTGTCACTCTTACTCTCTTTTTCTTCTTTCTCTTCATCTATTTCCTATTACTCCGTGTTCCTCTCTTCACATGCTCTTCTTTTCCTACTCCTCTTTTTCTATCGCTTTCTATCAAATCAAAACGCCGAATTTCGTCCCTTCTCCTCCCCTCCACTTCCCTCCATCCCTCCATCTATCCCTCCATTCACAGACACCCTCCAAGAACTTAGCTATTTATTTTTCTTCCTTCTCTACATTTTCTTCTTTTTTGCTCGATATTTTTTCTCTTTCTCTCTTTCTACCCCCTTCCTCTTCCTCTTCCTCTTTCTCCTCCTCCTCCTCCTCATCTATCGTATCAGGTCAACTTTAAGCATTTACTGTCCTGACATCTTTAGCAAATCCTCTCTTAAGTCTAGCCCACATACTACTCTTCCCTCCCTCCTACCTCTCCTCCATTCCTCCCTCCTCCCCTCCCCTCCATTCCCCCTTCCTCCTTTTCCTTCCTCCCTCCCTCCTACCTCTCCTCCATTCCTCCCTCACTCCTCCTTTTCCTCCCTCCCTCCCACTACCTCTCCTTCATTCCTCCCTCCTCCTTTTCCCTCCTACCTCTCCTCCATTCCTCCCTCCTCCCTCTCTTCCATTCCTCCTTTTCTTTCCTCCCTCCTTCTTACCTCTCCTCCATTCCTCCCTCCCTCCTCTTTTTCCTTCCTCCCTCACTACTACCTCTCCTTCATTCCTCCCTCCTCCTTTTCCCTCCTACCTCTCCTCCATTCCCCCTCCTCCTTTTCCCTTCTTCCTCCCTCCTACCTCTCTTCCATTCCTCCCTCCTCCTTTTCCCTCCTTCCTCCCTCCTACCTCTCCTCCATTCCTCCCACCTTCCTACCTCTTCTTCATTTCTCCTTCCTCCCTCCCTACTACCTCTCCTCCATTCCTCCCTCCTCCTTCTCCCTCCTACCTCTCCTACATTTCTCCCTCCTTCTTTTTCCTCCTCCCTCCCTCCTACCTCTCCTCCATTCCTCCCTCCTTCCTTTCCCTCCTCCCTCCCTTCTACCTCTCCTCCATTCCTCCCTCCTTCCTCCTTTTCCTTCCTCCCTCCCTCCCACCTCTCCTCCATTCCTCCCTCCTCCTTTTCCTTCCTACCTCCCTCCCACCTCTCCTCCATTCCTCCCTCACTCCTACCTCTCCTCCATCCTCATCCTCTCCCTCTCCTCCTCTTCTTTCTACGTCCTCACATCCTCTTTGCTTCTTGTTTTATATAACTGTTACACACATACATACACACACAAACACACATACATACACACACACACGCACACACACACACACACACACACACACACACACACACACACACACACACACACACACACACACACACACCTTGTAAGACTTCTTAGACTGTCTATCTCACTGCGGTGTGATGATGACAGTGATGAAAAAAACGGAAGTTTAAACACCAAAGTTCTAACTCTGTACCCAAGATCCTCCTCCTCCTTCTCCTCCTCCTCTTCCTCCTCTTCCTCCTCCTCCTCCTCCTCTGCCTTTGGTGGCTGGGAACAAGTAAAAGATGAAGAATGCATTTTGTCATGCAAGAGTGAGTATTTGGAAATCGCTGAAGAAATACATATTTCACGCGACGGCGACATGACGTCACAAACATGGCGTCGGCGCCGCGAAATAAATTCGCAATCTTAACGCCTCTTTTATTTTCCTCCGCTCAAAGTTGTGTCAATATGTAATTGTTTGGAGATCTTTTCACTCTTGCTTATGCAATGTTTTCCTCGCCTTTGCAACTGCGTTACAGTCTTCTCTTGTATCGCGTTGCAATATTGGCAACTTGTATTCCACCCCGAACCTCACCTTCTTTTGTCACAAGTGCATGACACAGGGTAGAACAGCACCTCGTCTTGCGAGGACAAAGACGAATATGAAGTTTTCAATGTCTGTGGGGAATCAAAGCAAAGAAAAAAACATAATAATAAAAAACAGGAAAAGTAACAAAAACAAAAATTAAAATTAAATAACAAAAAATGAAATGAAAAAAAAAATGAAAATCAAATAAGAGAAAAAATAATCAATAGGAAAAAACAAACAGGAAAAATAACGGAAATAAAAATTTAATAAAAAAAATAAAAATAAAAATTAAAATTAAATAACAAATGTAAAAATAAAAAATGAAAAATAGAAAAGAAATATTGTATTTCTGCTGTATTTACACTGCAGACCACCGACTTCCCAGTGGCTTCTCTGCCTTATTGTATTCACAAAGGAACACAAAGGAAGAACAAACAACATCAGGCCTACTGGCCCTAACGAGGCTGTTTGTGTTTACTACACTAAGCTACAATTAAGAAAACAGGGCAACTAAGCGATAGAAGATGAACTAACACTACTGCTACCACTATCCCTGTTGTATTCCTTACTGCATTTCTGGTGTATTTCTACTGTGGATCCTTCTGGTGCAAATCTCAGAGTAACACCTATCCAGCCTCCCAATCCTTACCCAAACGCGCTCTGCCCTCGGTAGGGGGATGATTGGGGGATTGGGGGATGATTGGGGGATTGGGGGAAGATTGGGGGATGACTGGGGAGCTAACTGACATGACTCACACACCAACATGTCACTCATGCAAGACTGTGACAATGAATACATCCCTTCTACCCGAGGGAGAGAGAGTGAGAGAGTGAGAGAGAGTGAGAGAGAGTGAGAGAGAGAGAGAGAGAGAGAGAGAGAGAGAGAGATTGAGAGAGTGTATTGTGTGTGTGTGTGTGTGTGTGTGTGTGTGTGTGTGTGTGTGTGTGAGAGAGAGAGAGAGAGAGAGAGAGAGAGAGAGAGAGAGAGAGAGAGAGAGAGAGATCACAGCATCACTCATAAATCGGGCGCTATATATAAGCTCTGAGCTCTCATTCGGGAGGGTAATAGCCGTCGATCACGATTTCGACACTTGATCCAAGACACACACCCACCCACACACACACACATACATGCATATATACACACACACGCATACACACACATACACACGCACACACACACACACAAACACGCACACACACACGCACATACACACGCGCTGCAATACGAACGTGAAACTCAACTCTGATCTGCAACGATGAAACGAAGCTTATTACGCCAAGAAGCAGCTGCAGTACGTGCAACTGTATCGCAGTTGCAACATACATGCAGCTTCAACACATGCAACTTCGGCACACATGCAGCTTCAACATATATATATGCAACTTCGGCACACACATGTAACACATACATGCAACTGAAACAAAAACATACAACTGCAACACATATAAACTTCGGCACACACATGTAACACATACATGCAACTAAAACAAACACATGCAACCGCAACACATATATGCAACTTCGGCGCACACATGTGACACATACTTGCAGCTAAAGCACGAACATGCAACTGCGACACATATATGCAACTTCGGCACACATGTAACACATGCAACTAAAACAAAAACATGCAACTGCAACAATATATGCAACTTCGGCACACACATATAACACATATGCAACTAATACAAAATCATGCAACTGCAACACGTATATGCAACTTCGGCTCACACATATAACACATATATGGAATTAAAACAAAAACATACAACTGCAACACATATATGCAACCTCGACACACACATGGAACACATATATGCAACTGGCACACACACGTAACACATATATGCAACTAAAACAAAAACATGCAACTGCAACACATATATGCAACTTCGGCACACACATGTAACACATATATGCTACTTCGACATATACATGCAACTTCAACAGATATATGCAACTTCAGCACACACATGTAACACATATATGCAACTAAAACAAAAGCATACAACTGCAACAAATGTATGCAACTTCAGCACACACATGTAACATATACATGCAATTAAAGCACGAAAATACAACTGCAACACATATAACACATATAAGCAACTAAAGCACAAACATGTAAATACAACATATATAACACATATATGCAAATAAAGCACGAACAGACAACTGCAACAAATATATGCAACTTCGGCACACACATGTAACACATACATGCAACTAAAGCACGAACATGCAACTTCAACACAGTAGTCCATGCCACACCAAAGAGGTCTCCCATTCTTGATACAAAGAAACTTAGAAAATAAATTGTGATGATGATGATTTGGTTTAACGTCACAAACTCCCCGTTATCAGGAGGCTAGGACGGTGCCCCTTACAGAGGACTATATAGCGCGAAATCTAATGAACTATGCCCTTGGTTCAACTCGCCGGTGGCAGGGTTCGAACCGCCATCCCCTCGACCTTCTCCGCAAGTATCGTCGACCTAACCCACTCGGCGATGAATAGATATAATGTAAACAATGATCATAATAATGACAATTATGATAATAACAATAATAAGAAAATAAGGATCACATGAAGAATCGTCACCACAGACTTCGACAGGGTGACAATTCTTCATGTGGGTCATCTTGGGTTTACGATTCTTCGTTTCTAAAGTTGATGACAATAATCATAACCTTCATTCAACCTAACGTAACCTAACGTAACCTAACCTAACCTAGCGTAACCTAACCTAACCTAGCGTAGCGTAACGTAACCTAACCTAACCTAACCTAACCTAACCTAACTTAACCTAATCTAATCTAACCTAACTCAACCTAACCTAGCCTAACCTAGCCTAACCTAATCTTTATTCCACTACTGATATTCGGCGTATGGGGTGACAGTTCTTCAGGTGGGACCTCATGGGGTGACGATTCTTCACGTGGGCGTTCTGGGGTGACAATTCTTCATGTGCCCCGAAAATAATGACCTGATTCTTATTGGTTGCACGAGGCTCTTGTACGATGTCGAGGTCTCCCTCAACAGCCCGACCCTCTCTTACACCAGAAGCTCCTCAACTTCCTCGAGGAGACCTCTTCTTCTTCAGGCAGTTCTCCCTCCTCCTCCTCTTCCTCCTCCTCCGGCCTCCGCCCCCGCACGCCCACACGCTACCGACGCCGAAGAGGGCGGCAGTCGCCTAAGAGGGAAGGTGGGAGTCAAGGGCGTGCCGATATCAGTGTGTCCTCTTCTGAGATCGAAGAATCCAAAGACAGACTTCGAATCTCGAGTTCGATAATCTGGTCGCTGAGAGAGAGAAGGAGGGAGCGGAAGGGGAGGGTGGGAGGGTGAACGCTTTCTAGGGGGGGGGTACCTCAACGTTACCATGGGGGTGAGAGTGGGGGGTTAACGTCTCTGGGGAGGACCTCAAGGCCACGGGGGGTGAAGGGGAGAGGGTGACCTCAACGCCACTGAGGGACCTCAACGTTACCGGGAATGACGTCAGAGAGTCTTCGAGAGTCTCAGATTATCTTAAGATGCCTGAAGAAGAGGATCCCATTGTACAGGACGAGGAGGAGGGAGAGGAGAAGGAAGAGGAAGAGAAGGAGGAAGAGAAGGAAGAGGAAGAGGGGGAAGAAGAGGAGGAAGAAGAGGAGGAAGAAGAGGAGGAAGAGGAAGAGGAGGAGAAAGAGAAGGAGGAGGAAGAGGAGAGGAGGAAAAGGACTGTTGCAGTTCCAATGCTAATGGGAGGAGGAGATGGAGGAAGAGGAAGTGAAGGAGTAAGAGGAGGAGGAAGAGGAAGAGGAGGAGGAAGAGATGGATAAGGAAGAGTAGGAAAAAGAGGAGGACAAGGAGAAGGAAGAGGAGTAATAGTATGGGGAAGAGGACGAGAAGGAGAAAGAGGAGTAGGAGGAGTAGGAGGAGGAGGAGGAAGAGGAGAAGAAGTAACAGGAAAGGGAAGAGGACAAGGAAGAAGAGGAGTAGGAGGAAGAGGAGTAGGAAGAAGAGGAGAACGAGGAGGAAGAGGAGGAGAAAGAGTAAGAGGATGGGGAAGAGGACGAGGAGGAGGAAGAGGAGTAGGAGGAAGAGGAGGAGAAAGAGGAGGAGAAAGGGGAGGACAGGATCCGAACAATCCGAGGTCGGCAAAGGGAGGCCCCGATGTGAAAGAATTCTGATTTGCGTGTTGTTCCGATGCTGAACACGAAGTCCCCTGATCTGAATAAAACCACCTTGAGTCCGAGGTGGATGAGTCGTTCTACCGAGAAAACCCGACGGAAACCGGGAAAAACCGACGAAAACCGACAAAAACCCGACGAAAGCCGGAGAAATCCGATTTGGTGGGCTCTTTTTTTTTTGTACACTCGTGGTGTCAGAAAGTTTCGGTCAGGCGACGAAGAATTACTATAAGATTCGTTCAACTTCTCCTCCTCCTCTTCCTCCTCCTTCGGACACTTGGTCCTGACCCAAGGGGACATTGTTCCATATGTTTTTTATTTTTATTTTATTCTATTTTATTTTTTATTTTTTTGTAAAATAGAATTAATACAATAATAATGGAAGATGTATTTGTGTAGGCTTGGTACATTAAGGATGTTTAGATGTTTGTACAATTTCTTCACTAAAAGAAATATGATAGATACAATAATAAATAAAACAAAATAAATTCAATAAATAAAAATGTCGAGTTTGTAACAAAAATCGTAAAGTTCATCACCAAATAGATAAATAAACAAATCAATTAATGAATATGTAAAGATTAATCAATAGATATATAAATAAAAGAAAATAAAAAATTCAATAAATGAAAATAAATCAATAAGAATATATATAGATAAATGCAAACAGATTAACACATGAAATCAATAAGTAGAAATAAATAAATAGATATAGACAGATAAATAAGAATAAACGAAAATAAAAATATCAACCAAAGGTCAGGCGTTCCCGCGGTGACCCAGATCTGGAGGAAGAGGTCAAGGTCGCTTTGACCCCTCCTGAGGTCAAAGGTCACAACCGAAGACTGAGGTGAGGTCATCTACCGCGCCTGGAGACCCTTAGTCTTCGAGTCTTGTGAGCTGCGAGACTCGGGGCCATGGGGGTGACCTGAGGCTCAACATGAGGTCACTTTAGGGCTCTTTAGGACTAAATAGATTCTTCTGGAGGCAACCAGAATAAAATATGGAAAGTAAGCCATCGTAGCGAGATTAAATCTAAAAAAAAATATTGACATCACTAAGTCATCTGTTTCACTTATAAAAGTAAAAGTAGTCGAAAAAGTAACTTAAATAAACATTATATACATACTATTATATATACATATATATATATATATATATATATATATATATATATATATATATATATATATATATATACACACACATCCCTCCGCGATAATAATGAATTAACGAGAACATGTCGACAGGTAAAATAATCATAAAGCGACATAATAAGATACAAAATGGAATACTGGTAGATGTACTTTCAATAAAGACACGGTGAACACACACACATCTTACCTACACACGACGTGATACTATTTATGCACACACACACACACACACACACACACACACGAACACACACACACACACACACACACACACGGTTTCACGGTGCAGTGGTAGTTTTCGCTACAGCTACTCCAACGGTCCGAGTTCGAACCTGCCCAGGGATGAAATGTCAGTATCGCTGTGCTGCGAGCCGGTGCTCCAACTCTCGTGGGCGACGAGTTGGGTGTATGAGTGTGTGTAAGATAGTATTACCCACAGATAGGTCATTTATGAGCTCTGAGCTCTCATCCGGGAGGGTATTAGCTGTCTGTTACGAGTCCAACACGTGAGGCGAGGAGGGAGGGACATGAGGGAGTGTTAGGGGAGGCTGGGTGGAATGGGGGGGGGATAAAGGAAGATGAGGGTAAGGGAGAAGGACAAGCTTTGGCGTCAGGGGGGGGGGAGGTTGAAAGTGGGGGGGAGGTTGAAAGTGGAGGTGGAGGGTAGGGAGGGGAGAGGAGTGGAGGGGATGGAAGGGAGGAATAGTGAGGGAGAGGTGGAAGGGGTGAGGGAAGGTGGAGGAGATGGAAGAAGGGAGGGAGGGAGGGAGGCGTGAGGGAGTGGAGGGAGGGAGGCGAGATGTGGGAGGGAGGTGAGGGGTGGAGTGGTAGGCAGGGATGGAGGGAGAGTCTGGGTGGAATGAGGGGAGTGGATTAGTTGCGGAAGGGACAAGTTTTCGTTAGGTGGACCTACTGCGTCTATGCACAGCCGCCGTGTCCACCGGTAATGGTAATTACTATCATTACTCGGTCCCCATTACCACTTCTTCTTCTTCTTCTTCTTCTTCTTCTTCTTCTTGGGCCTTAGACGGTAATGAACTGTGCTGGATTCCTTTGTATAAGAACGCAGTTCTCCAGGAAGAGGGAGGGAGGGGGAGGTGGGGGGTAGGAGGTGGAAGAGGAGAAGGAGAAGGAAGAAGAAAAAGAGGAAGGAACAAATGAACGAACGAAGTGGGGAAGAAGAAGCAGGAGAAAAGAAGAAGATTAAATAGAAGAGGGAGAGGAGGAGGAGGAGGAGAAGAAGCATAAGAAGAAGAAGAAGCATAAGAAGAAGAAGAAAGCATAAGAAGAAGAAGAAGCATAAGAAGAAGAAGAAGCATAAGAAGCATAAGAAGCATAAGAAGCATAAGAAGCATAAGAAGCATAAGAAGAAGAACAATAAGAAGAACAAAAAGAAGAAGAAGAAGAAAGAAGAAGAAGAAGAAGAAGAAGAAGAAGAAGAAGAAGAAGAAGAAGAAAAAGAAGAAGAAGAAGAAGAAGAAGAAGAAGAAGAAGAAGAAGAAGAAGAAGAAGAAGAAGAAGAAGAAGAAGAAGAAGAAGAAGAAGAAGAAGAAGAAGAAGAAGAAGAAGAAGAAGAAGAAGAAGAAGAAGAACAACAACAACAAACAAAAACAAGTAGAAGAAGAAGAAGAAGAAAAAGGAGAAAGAAAATATTAAGAACAAAAACAAGAAGAAAAGAAAAGAGAACAACAATAACAAAAATAAGTAGAAGAAGAAGGAGCACGAAAAAAAAGAGAAAAAGAAGAAGAAAAAGAAAGAGAAAATATTAAGAACAAAAACAAGTAGGAAAAGAAGAAAAAAAGAACAGCAACAACAAGTAGGAGAAGGAGAAAAAGAAGAAAAACAAATAGGAGAAAAAGAAGAAGAAAAAGAAGAAGAAAAACAAATGAAGTAAAGGCGGGAAGACCAGTCAGAAGCAGTCGATGGTGCTGAAGGGACAAATGACGACAACGACGACAACAACAACGACGACGACGACGACAACAACGACGACGACGACGACAACAACGACGACGACGACAGCAACATTTTCTTTTCTTTTCTCTGCAAAAGGGGACCTTATCACGCGAGCGTATTTATTGTCATCATTATGGACTGAATTGATTTTATGTGAACAAGACAAGGAGAAAATGTCCAGAAACATCAACTATTCAGAGTTCAAACACTACAAAACAAAACAGAACAATAAGCAGTAATGCCTGCCATTTATCTCCTTTCATTCTATTCATTTACTAATATTTTTTTGTTTAATATTCTTCATGTTTTTCATTGTAGATTATTATTATTCACCTGTTTGTTTATCATCTATTATTTATTTTATTTATTCATTTATATGTTTATCTATCCATCTATTCTTCTTCTTTGGCATTCGACCTACAGTAGTTATGGACCAAAAGGTCTCCCACCTTCATGCTCTTTGTAATGTTCAAAACTCTTTCCCCCTTTTAATAAAATTCCTGAAGTTTTAAATTGGCTCAAGAAACTCAAATGATGCCTCGGAATGGACAGACCCTGGAACGACGTTGAGGAAAAGGTACAGAGATCGAACCCAACGAAGAAACTTCGCAAGACAACACAACTAACTAGACAGGGCAACTTCCCTACCTGGAGTTTGGTTAGAAGAAGGCGAGAAGAAGTTAGAGCGACTCCAAATGGCGCCCCGTGGGATGCTGCCCCGTCTTAGTGTCGTCCCTTCCCCGTTCCTTCAGAGATGTAGAAATAACTTCAGAGGTTGTAGTCTGAGTCTGTGTATTTGGAAAAGCTCGAAGAAGCAAAATGTTGTACATTTACAAAGGATTACAAAGGTAGAGCATGCCGACAAGGGACCTTTTGGTCCATAGATCGGATGAAGAAAAAAAAATCAAGATATACAGTATATACAAGAATAATGAATGAATAAAAAAATAAATAAGCGAATAGATAAAATAAATAATGATAAATAATAAACAGAAATCTTAATGATTTATCAAGTTCGCCTCCCCGCCGCTAGAGGGGGACTCCGACCTAGCCCAAGTCCTTCCGGGGAAGAAACCGGAAATGAGGAGTCTACGCCAGGAGGCGCTGAGCTGCTAGCCGAAGCCCTACCTAGGCGCTTGTACCATAAGGGGTAAATAACAGTCTCTGCAATTGGGAGAGGAGTGCGGGATTCGAACCCCCCCAACTAAGCGCGAATGCGAGACCAGCACGCTTCCGGTGACGTCATCAGTGCACGTAGTAGGCGGGGGGGAGGGGCTGGATTTGAAAACCAAAATTTCTTAAAGAACGGAGGAGACTCGAGGCCAATGAAGAGAAAGAAAGGAGGAATCACAAAGGCGGTCAAGGAGAGATTAAAGGAGAGAGGATAGCAGTAGAACGAGTCTCCAGCCTTAAAAAGGTGCGGCGTGACTCTGGTCCATATGGGGTGTCAAGTTCAAACCGACCAGCATTCTTCTTTTAGTGGAAAAAGAGTCCCCCGGCCTTAGAGAGAATGCTAAGAGCCTCTGGTCCGAAGGGGTGTTGATGAAGTCAGTCATCTATCGTGGCTTGGGAATCTCCGGTTTGGACGTCTGGAGTTCGGACCCAGGCTGGAGGCAGGCTGGCAGTCCGGCAGGCAGGCAAGCAGGCTGTCACTCCAGCAGGCAGGAAGGCTGTCAGCCCAGCAGAACAGTAGGCTGGACGCTGACGGAGGCAGGCTGGTAGGCAGGCAGGCAGGCAGGATGTTGATAGAAGCATACAAGAAGGCCAGCAGGCCCATAAGCTGGACGCTGACGGAGGCAGGCTGGTAGGCAGGCAGGCAGGATGTTGACAGAGGCATGCAAGAAGGCCAGAAGGCCAGCAGTCCAGTAAGCTGGACGCTGACGGAGGTAGGCAGGCAGGATGTTGACAGAGGCATGCAAGAAGGCCAGCAGGCTGGACACTGACGGAGGCAGGTTGGTAGGCAGGCAGGATGTTGACAGAGGCGTGCAAGAAGGCCAGCAGGCCGGCAGGCCCTCCTGGCTCGTCTCCAGCAGTTCCACAAAGGTCAAGCGGACACAAATTCCGGCGCCAACCTGTTTGTGACCTCGCCGGCTGGCCTCTGACGTCATTAGGTTTTTATCTTCGTCGTCGTTTCAACATCTCACACTGGCTGCCGTCGGGTGATTTTATTACGACTACTCTTCTTCTTCTTCCTCCTCTTATACCTTCTCCTCTTCTACTCTTTCTCCTCCTTGCAAATAAATTAATTGGATTTATGGGTTGAACTTTTGAGTTTAGAACTGAAGAAATTATTCTTAATCTTTACGATGTCCTAGTCAAACCTAACATAGAATACTGTGTACAGTGTACAGTGCTGGTCTCCATATTACAAGAAGGGTATATAGAAGTTAGAAAGCGTGCAGCGTAGAGTAACAAGCTCATCCCTAGGTTGCGGAACAACCCGTACGAAGAGCGCTTAAGAGAACTAAATTTGTTTAATCTCCCGAAACGAAGAATGAGAAATGATCCAACTGAAGTCTTCATAATTGTCAAAGGAATTGAAAACATGGATGTGGATAAATAGTTCAAAATTGACACCTCCAAGGCAACTAATGATATAATGGATGAAAGATTGTGGAAAATCTATTTCAAATAGACGCGGCGAGATACTTTTTCTTTAATCGCATTGTTAATACATGGAATGGTCTACCATTCAACGTCATTGGTTGTTCCAGTGTAGAGGTATTCGAAAAAACGTCTAGACATTCACTTAGCTACAAATTCCCGACTAGAATGATTTACTTCTAGATAGGTTAAAATAATAATAATGATAATGATAATAATAATGATAATAATAATAATAATAATAATAATAACTAATTATAATAATAAGTACCAGACTCTGTAAGGACCAATAGGTCTCTTGGTGTTCGTTTGTCCATGTCATTTCTCTTTCCTCCTCCTCATCTCCCTTCGCTCTTTTCCTTGTCGTCATCGTCCTCCTCCTCCTCCTCCTTCTCCTTCAGCCCTTCCTCGTCCTCTTCTTCCTTTCTTCCTCTTCTTTGTATACCTCTTCCTCTTCTTCGCCCTATCCTTCGTTCTCCTTCTCCTCCTCCTCCTCTCACCTTTTCCTTCTCCTCCTCCTCCTCCTTCTTCTTCCTCCTCCTCCTTCTTCCTCTTCTTTGTCTACCTCTTCCTCTTCGTCGTCCTCTTCTTCATCCTCCTCCTCCTCCTCTCATACTTTGTCCTCCTCCTCTCCCACCTTCTTCTCCTCCTCCTCCTCCTCCTCTCATACTTTGTCCTTCTCTTCCTCTTCTCCCACCTCCTTCTCCTCTCATACATTGTCCTTCTCTTCCTCCTCTCCCACCTTCTCCTCCTCCTCCTCTCATACTTCGTCCTTCTCTTGCTTCTCTCCCACCTTCTCCTCCTCCTCCTCCTCCTCTCATACTTCGTCCTTCTCTTGCTTCTCTCCCACCTCCTCCTACTCTTCTCATACTTTGTCCCTCTCCTTCTCCTCCTCTCCCACCTCCTCCTACTCTTCTCATACTTTGTCCTTCTCTTCCTCCTCTCCCTCCTCCTACTCTTCTCATACTTTGTCCCTCTCCTCCTCCTCCTCCTCTCCCACCTTCTCATCCTCCTCCTCCTCTCATACATTGTCCTTCTCTTCCTCCTCTCCCTCCTCCTACTCTTCTCATACTTTGTCCCTCTCCTCCTCCTCCTCTCCCACCTTCTCCTCCTCCTCCTCCTCTCCCACCTTCTCCTCCTCCTCCTCCTCCTCCTCCTCTCATACTTTGTACTTCTCCTCCTCCTCTCCCACCTTCTCCTCCTCCTCCTCCTCTTCCTCTTCCTAGTTGGATGGGAGTAACTCCGAAGAATTGAGACTTTTTCACCGCGACGCCTCTTGCAAAGCTTCTCTTTCTCTCTCTCTCTCTCTCTCTCTCTCTCTCTCTCTCTCACTCGCAGCGAGCAGCAAATCCTTTCCCGAATTTGCAAAAAAAGAAAAAAAGCTCCACCTAACCATAAATAATCTAACAATCTTCCGAAATTAATTCAGCTAAGAAAGTATATCCAAGTGGGGGGGGGGAGTGAGAGAGGGGAGGGGGGGAGTGAGAGAGGGGAAGGGGGGAAGAGTGGGAGAGAGGGAGGGGAAAGGGAGGGGAAGAGGAAAAGGGGTAGAGGGGGAAGGGGAGAGTGTGAAAGCGGGGGGAGAGGGGGAGGGGGATTGTGGGAAGAGGGAGGTAGAAGGGGAGGGGGAAGGGAGTGAGAGAGGGGATGGGGAAGAGTGGGAGAGGGGAAAGGGAGGAGGGGAGAGGGGGAAGGGGAGGGAGAGTGAAAGGGGGGAGGAGGGGGAGGGGGATTGGGGAAGAGGGAAGTAGAAGGGGATTGGGGAAGAGGGAAGTAGAAGGGGATTGGGGAAGAGGGAAGTAGAAGGGGAGAGGGAGGGGAGTGAGAGAGGGGGAGAGATGATAGGGGGAGGGGGGATACGGGGAGATGGGGATAGCGGAGAGAGGGCGAGGGTGACAGGGGAGAGA
>NC_134800.1:4564318-4566818 GCF_046742065.1 Oratosquilla oratoria | reverse complement strand
ACTCGTACCTGACCCAAACTTTTCGTTATTGCTATATAAGTGTACGGAACTAATAAAAACAGAATGTGTGTGTGTGTGTGTGTGTGTGTGTGTGTGTGTGTGTGTGTGTGTGTGTGTGTGTGTGTGTGTGTGTGTGTGTGTGTGTGTGTGTACGGAACTAAGAGAAACAGAATGAGAGAAAAAGTGTGTGTGTGTGTGTATGTATTCACCTTGGTCTTTGGTTCAAGTGTTGGACTCGTGATCGACAGCTATTTCCCTCCCGGAAGAGAGCTCAGAGCTCGTATGACCGATCTATGGGTAATGCTATGACCTTACACACACACACACACACACACACACACACACACACACACACACCTAACTCCCCGCCCACGAGAGTCGGAGTAACGACCCGAAGCGCAGCGATACCGAAATAATTTCGGCCCTGGGCAGGATTCGAACCAGGCACTGCGGGCACCTCCGTACTGACAGTCCAGTACTCTATCAACCGCGCCACCGTGTGTGTGTGTGTGTGTGTGTGTGTGTGTGTGTGTGTGTGTGTGTGTGTGTGTGTGTGTGCGTGTGTGTGTGAGAAAGAGAGGGGGAGAGCGGAGAGAGGGAGAGAGGGAGAGAAAGAGAGAGAGACAGAGAGAGGTGGAGAATAATAAGCGTGGAAGATGATTTGTGACATTGCACAGAGGGACCACTTACGAGAAAAGTGGAGGTGTGGAGGAGTGGAGGAGTGGAGGATGAAGGGTGGAGTGAAGGAACGGAGATGTGGAAGGGTGGAGATGTGGAGGGGTGGAGGGATAGAGTGGGCGGGGATGTGGAAATGTGGAGTGGAGGGATGGGATTGTTGAGGTGTGGAGTGGAGGGATGGGATTGTTGAGGTGTGGAGTGGAGGGATGGGAATGTTGAGGTGTGGAGGAGTGGAGGGGGTGGAGGGTTGGTGGGGTGGAGATGTGGAGGTGTGGAGTGGGTGAAGGTGTGGAGTGGGTGGTGTGGAATGGGTGGAGGGGGTGGAGTGGAGTGGAGGTGTGGAGGGGATAAAGGAGTGGTGGGGTGGGAATGTGGAGGTGTGGAGGGATGGAGATGTGGAGTGGATGGAGTGGTGGTGTGGAGTGGGTGGAGTGGTGGTGTGGAGTGGGTGGAGGAGAGGTGGTGTGAAGGGGAAGTCCTAGTGATAAATGGCTTAGTGTAGGGAAGACAAAGCACGCTTGTGTTATCTTGCGATTTAGTACATGCGCTCGTGTACATAAGTATACATGTGTACATAAGTATAAGAATATTTCACAAGTGCACAAAAATGTACATCAGTAAAAAATGTACATAAGTGTACAAGTGTACATAAATGTACACCAACGGGTAAGATGTGTGTACATAAATCTACATAGGTACATCTAAGTGTACATATGTATATAAGTGTACATTAGTGTACATAGTTATACATAAGTGTACATGTGTACACAAGTGTACACAAATGTACATCAGTGTACGTAAGTGTACACGTATGTACATCCGGCATTGTAAAGACATTCTCCAAAGACTTGGGTCGCATTAGCTGCATTTATGTATAGTCCATTTATGAAATAAATCGTCTTATATTAACCAGAATAAAATATCTAAGTGAGACATCGAACATCGTCACGCTCAAGCGAGATCGTTTGAGTGGAAACGACTTCGGTTTTGATATTTTATCTTTCGAGTTTCCAAATGTCAAATTACTTTTGCGTCATATTTTGAGATGCTGAACGACGAATTAAAAAAAGTTATACCTAGACGAATACTAGACACATTGTTGGATTGTAGACTTGGGAAATCTAGATTACTGTAAACAAAGTCATTTTCTAGATTTCCAAATTCCCAATATTTGAAGAGAATCTTGAATGTGTGACAAAGGCTCAAGAAATGTCCTTTACTCGATTTAAATCACCTGGCAACAGCCAATGAGGCTCGAACCTTGGCGCCAAGGGATCAACCCCCTGATGACGTCACAAAGGGGAAAGGATCGCCCCTTTTATTGAATATAATCGCCTTGCGCCAGGTATGACAACTGGCGCCAAGGTATGACAACTGGCGCCAGGTATGACAACTGGCGCCAGGTATGACAACTGACGCCAAGGTATGACAACTGGCGCCAAGGTATGACAACTGGTGCCATGTATGACAACTGGCGCCAGGTATGACAACTGGCGCCAGATATGACAACTGGCGCCAAGGTATGAAAACTGGCGCCATGTATGACAATTGGCGCCAGGTATGACAACTGACGCCAAGGTATGACAACTGGCGCCAAGGTATGACAACCGGTGCTATGACAACTGGCGCCAAGGTATGACAACTGGCGCCAAGGTATGACAACCGGTGCTATGACAACTGGCGCCAAGGTATGACAACTGGCGCCAAGGTATGACAAAAATTGGTGCCAAGGTATGACAACTGGCGCCAGGTATGACAACTGGCGCCAAGATATGACAAAAACTGGTGCCAAGGTATGACAACTGGCGCCAAGTGTGACAAC
>NC_134800.1:4551818-4559318 GCF_046742065.1 Oratosquilla oratoria | reverse complement strand
GTGAGAGAGGGATAGAGAGAGAGAGAGGGAAAGAGAGAGGGATAGAGAGAGGGAGAGAGAGAGGGAAAGAGAGAGGGAGAGAGAGAGAGAGAGAGAGAGAGAGAGAGAGAGAGAGAGAGAGGGATAGGGAGAGAGAGAGAGAGAGGGATAGGGAGAAAGAGAGACAGAGAGGGAGAGGGATAGAGAGAGAGAGATGGAGGGAGAGAGAGACAAAGAGAGAGAGAAAGTGAGAGAGAAAGAGAGAGAGGAGGGAGAGAGAGCAAAAGAGAGAAGGAGAGAGAGGTATAGAGTGAGAGAGAATGAGAGAGAGAGAGAGGGGGGAGAGAAGGGAGAGAGAGAACAAAAGAGAAAGAGAGAACAAAAGAGAGAGCAAAAGAGAAAGAGAGCAAAAGGGAGAGAGAGAGAGGAAAAGAGAGGAGAAAGAGAAGACAGAGAGAGAGAGAGAGAGAGAGAGAGAGAGAGAGAGAAAGAGGAGAAAGAGAGCAGGAGAAAGAGAGAGCAAGAGAGAAAGAGAGAGCAAGAGAGAAAGAGAGAGCAAGAGAGAGAGTAAGAGAGCAAGAGAGAGAGTAAGAGAGAGAAGAGAGAGAAAGAGAGAGAGGGAGAGAGAGAGAGAGAGAGGGAGAGCAAAAGAGAGAGGGAGAGAGAGCAAAAGGGAGAGAGAGAGAGCAAAAGAGAGAGGGAGAGAGAGAGAGAGAGAGAGAGAGGAGAGAGAGGAGAGAGAGAAAAGATTAATATAAAAAAAGGAGGAAAATCCAAAGAGTTGGTTAAAGACGGTTCAAAAGTCACCAAAAAATGAAGAGAAGAAAAAGAGAAAAGAGAGAGAGGTCCTAGGAGTTTCCTAAATATGGCTTAGAAGTCGCCATGGGAAAAAAATAGCCGATGTCTTAGGCAAAGGCGACTTAGAAGACATTAAAAAAAACGAAAGAAAAGAAAAGAGAAAAAAGAAGAAGAAATCAGAAGACTTAGTCAAAGGCGACCATGAAGTCACCAAAAAAAAAAAATTAAAAACCTGAAAACTACCTGATCAATAGGATAAACGAGGGGAGGGAGGAGAGGAGGGGGAGGGGGGAGATGGAGGGGGGCAGAGAGAGGGGGAGGGGAGGAGGGGGAGGGGAGGAGGGGGAAGCCCGGAGGGGGGAGGAATCGGGAAGCAGGTAAGTGTGGGGGGGGAGGAGGAGGAGGAGGAGAGTTTGAGACGGAGGCGGGGGAGGGGGAGATTATGGTGGTTGGGGGGGGGAGAATGAATGACAAGAAAATTTGAACACAAAATGTCGACGGACCTCAGCTTGCGATGAAGTGCAACTCAATTGGATATGAATCACAGATGAAGGGAAGGAGGTGGGAGGGGGAGGGAGGAAAGAGAGGGGGAAAGAGAGGGGGAAAGAGAGGGGGAAGGAGAGAGGGAGAGTGAAGGAGAGGGGGAGAGGGAAGGAGAGGGGGAGAGGGAAGGAGAGGGGGAGGGAGGAGGAGGAGGGGGGAGAGGGGGATGGGGGAAGGAGAGGGGGATGGGGAGGTGGAAGGGGAGGGGAAGGAGAGGGGGAGGGAGGAGAGGGGGGGGGGAGAGGGGGGAGGGCGAAGGAGAGGGGGAGAGAGAAGGAGAAGGGGAGAGGGAAGGAGAGGGGGAGGGGGAAGGGGTGGGGGAAGGGGAGGGGGAAGGAGAGGGGGAGGGGGAGGGGGAAGGTGGGGAGAAGGGGAAGGAGAGGAGAAAGAGGGGAGAAAGGTGAAAAAGGGGAAGAGACGGGGGAAAGAGAGGGGGAAGAAGAGGGGGAAAGAGAGGGGGAAGGAGAGGGGGAGGAAAGAGAAGGGGAGGAAATAAAGTGGGAAGGAGGGGAAGGAGAGAGGGGAAGGAGAGGGGGAGGGGGAAAGAGAGGGGAAAGGGGGGAAGAGAGGGATGGGAGGTGAAAGAGGGGAAAGAGAAGAGGGAAGGAGGGGAGAGAGAGGGGGGAGGGGGGGAAAGAGGGGAAAGGAGGGATGGGAGGTGAAAGAGGGGAAAGAGAGGGGAAAGAGAGGGGAAAGAGGGGAAAGAGAGGGGAAAGAGAGGGGAGAGGAGAGAGGGAGAGTGGGGTATTAAGGACGAGATTGTCAGACCAAAAACCGCCCCTCCTCATTAAGAGAGAGCAGGAGACGGCGATGTTAAGGGGAGGGAGGGAGGGAGGGAGGGAGGGAGAGAGAGAGAGAGATGGAAGGAAGGAAGGAGAGAGAGAGAGAGAGAGAGAGAGAGAGAGAGAGAGAGAGATGGAAGGAAGGAAGGAGAGAAGGAGAGAGAGAGAGAGTGGAGAGAGAGAGAGAGGAGCGAGAGAGAGAGAGAGAGAGAGAGAGAGAGAGAGAGAGAGAGAGAGAGAGAGAGAGACAGAGAGAGAGAGAGACAAGCATCGATTCTTGCATCTTCGGTTCTTGCTTTCAACGTGAGCCGGTCGGCCGCTCCGTCGACTGAAAGAATTGAAAGAATTGAAAGAAATGAATGGAAAGATATTTATTCAAATGGCTCCACATTTGGGGGCCGCCATTTTTACGGTCTGCGGATGAGTGTCTGTGTGTGTGTGTGTGTGTGTGTGTGTGTGTGTGTGTGTGTGTGTGTGTGTGTGTGTGTGTGTGTGTGTGTGTGTGTGTGTGTGTGTGTTTGTGTGTGTGTGTGTGTGTGTGTGTGTGTGTGTGTGTGTGTGTGTGTGTGTGATTGTGTGTGTATGTGATTGTGTGTGTATGTGATTGTGTGTGTGTGTGTGATTGTGTGTGTGTATGTGATTGTGTGTGTATGTGATTGTGTGTGTGTGTGTGTATAGATGTGTGTGTTAGTGCGTGCGTGGTGTGTGTGTGTGTGTGTGTGTGTGTGTGTGTGTGTGTGTGTGTGTGTGTGTGTGTGTGTGTGTTTGTGTGTGCGTGTTTACGTGTTTGTTCATGAGGTCCCAGCTGTTCATTTAATTTAAAAGATTAGTTTTATAGCACTGAGTCAAACACCTCCTCTCTCTCTCTCTCTCTCTCTCTCTCTCTCTCTCTCTCTCTCTCTCTCTCTCTCTCTCTCTTATATTGATATTCTTTGTATACAATGTACGTAGAAACTCAATGGGTCATTATATATTAAAAAAAGAGAAATTACGAGAAGAAAAGAGAAGAAAAGAGGAGAAAAGAGAAATGAAGAGGAGTTTCCTAATGTGTATGTATGTACGAATGTGTGCACGTGTGTGTGTATGTAAGTATGTGTATTTGTGTGCGCCAGTGTATACTAACTGTACGTATGATTGTCTTTGTAAATTATTTCAAATATTCAAAAAAAATTCATTTTGGTTACGAAGACTCACAAAGACAAAACAAAGAAAAAAAACTTCTTTGTCGCACAATAAATAAATAGATAAATAAATGAATAAAATAAAAACAAAGGACCTAGACAAAACAAATAAATTGATAAATAAAAAAATAATAAAAAATAATGAATAAATAAAAAATATAGCATAATAATAAATAAAAAACAAACGAACAAATAAATAAATAAAACAATGATAATAACAAATAAACAAAACATAAAACGAAAAACAAACAAAAAAACAAATAAACAAATACACAACATCACCCAATCTTAATATCAATAATAATAAATAAACAAAACATAAAACGAAAAACAAACAAAAAAACAAATAAACAAATACACAACATCACCCAATCTTAATCTATTTCTTTCTGTGGTCTGGAGTCCCACCCTCTCCCCTCGCGACCTTTTTCTCTATTTTTAGCCTTATTCCGCAGAAACTGGACTATTTTGTCTCACCTCTCTGGTACTACAAAGGTCACAGTGCCACCTTCAGCATCCTCGGCCTTGGGCAAGACAAAGGCTGTGGCAAAAGGCTGGCAATCGTTATTGGCATCACAATGGAGACCTTAATCCCATAGAGCCTTTGTAATGAATTGAACAGACTCTCGTCTATCTGGGCCTACGAAGGGTTCGGTGCTCCTGTGGAGGCCTTTTTAACTCAAAGGATTACAAAGGAAGACCATGCCGACAGGTGGCCTTTTGGTCCATAATAAAGGTCGACTCTCGTCATCTCTCTGGCCCTACAAAGGGCACGTTACTCCTGTGGAAGTATTTGTAGCTCTCAGAGGCCTTTGTAACTCGTTTTTACAAAGGACAACTGTCGCCATCTGTGGCCCTACAAAGAGCACAGTGCTCCTGAGAAAGCCTTTATAAGCCTCAGAGGCCTTTGTAATTCGTTTTCACAAAGGTCAGCGCTTGTCACCCCTAGCCCTATAAAGAGCACGGTGGTCCTGTGGAAGCCTTTGTAACTCGTTTTAACAAAGGACAACTCTCGTCACCTCTGGCCCTACAAAGAGCACGGTGGTCCTGTGGAAGCCTTTGTAACTAGTTTTCACAAAGGTCAACTCTCGTCACCTCTAGCCCTACAAAGAGCACAATGCTCCTGAGGAAGCCTTTGTAACTCGTTTTCACATAGGTCAACTCACGTCACCTCTGGCCCTACAAAGAGCACGGTGCTCCTGTGGAAGCCTTTGTAACTCGTTTTCACAAAGGACAACTCTCGTCACCTCTGGCCCTACAAAGAGCACGATGGTCCTGTGGAAGCCTTTGTAACCCTCAGAGGCCTTTGTAACTCGTTTTCACAAAGGACAACTCTCGTCACCTCTGGCACTACAAAGGGCACGGTGCTCCTGTGGAAGCCTTTGTAACCTTCAGAGGCCTCTGTTGTTGCTCATGCTGGTTGACTAAGACCCGGAGGCGTTGATGGCGCGTGGGTTGCCATCTATCCTCGAGGGTGACGTCACAGGGCCTTCATCCGGTCCAAGGATCTCCTTAGTCACGGGTTCTTCGGGAGGGCCCAGGGGGAAAGTCAAGAAATGGTTTATAGAAAAAAAAAAATCGTTTGATTAATTTCACCTATATTGATGAAATATTTGCTAAGATTACTGATCAAATGTTTGCTAAAATGTTAAAGTCTTTTCACTTGTATTGATAGAGTATTTATTAAGATTGCTGGTTTGATTTAATTCATGTTGACAGAATGATAAAGGTTATAAAAATAACGATGATAACAACAACAATAATAACAACAACAATAATAAATATTCTATAATAACATCATTTCTAATTTGGCACCAAAACTGACAGACACATACGAACGCATACGGGAACACACACACACACACACACACACACACTGAAAGAGACAGAGATTGAGACAATGAGACAGTGAGGGAGTGAGGGTAAGACAGAGAATAAGAGAGAGGGGAGGTGAGAGAATGAGAGAGAGAGAGAGAGAGAGAGAGAGAGAGAGGGGAGGTGAGAGAGAGAGAGAGAGAGAGAGAGAGAGAGAGAGAGAGAGAGAGAGAGAGAGAGAGAGAGAGAGAGAGAGAGAGAGAGAGAGAGAGAGAGAGAATGAGGCTGTGAGGGAGTGAGTGTAAGAGGAGGACAAGAGAGAAGGAGAGAGAGAGAGAGAGAGAGAGAGAGAGAGAGAGAGAGAGAGAGAGAGAGAGAGGGGGGGGGTAGAAAGAGAGAAAGAGAGAAAGAAAGAGAGAAAGAGAGAAGGAGAGAGAATCACCCCCACACACCTCCCTTGTTGCTTCTGCTGAAGTCACTTCACCGATGACTCACAGCCCCAATGAATGAATGGCACCCGGGGGCTCCTAGTGCCTGCCTGGCACCAGAGCCAGGCACGCGTGCTGGCGCCAGGAGGAGTCCAATGTGGCGCCGAGAGGTGTGATCACATCCGGAAACTACGGCTCCAGAAAACCACGGTCTTGGGTCACGTGTCGGACTCGTGATCGACAGCTGTTACCCTTCCGGATGAGAGGTCAGAGTTCATATCCGGCCTGATCTATGTGACCTTACACACACACGTGTACACATACATAATACACACGCACACACACACATACACACACACACTCACATAACTTGTCCACTAGAGTTGAAGTGCCGGCTTGTGGGTGCAGCGATGCTGAAACCTTTTCAGCCTTGGGCAGGACTCGAACTCGGTTCACTGAATTACTTGTGGAGAACGGTACCACTGCACCGTGGAGCAATATGAGTATATATATGTGTGTGTATGCGTGTGCGTGCGTGTGTGTGTGTGTGTGTGTGTGTGTGTGTGTGTGTGTGTGTGTGTGTGTGTGTGTGTGTGTGTGTGTGTGTGTGTGGATATGTGTGAATCTCAATATATATATATATATATATATATATATATATATATATATATATATGTGCATGTATGTATATATATATTCATATATATATATATGTATATATATATATATGTGTGTGTGTGTGTGTGTGTGTGTGTGTGTGTGTGTGTGTGTGTGTGTGTGTGTGTGTGTGTGTGTGTGTGTGTGCGTGTGTGTGTGTGCGCGCGTGTGTGTGTGTTGTGCATATGCTAACACGTGTGACAGAATATACTGTTAAGATTTAAGCTCAATATTTTCTTCTAAGTTTATTTTTAGATTTCCTGTTAAAGTATCCGTCCGCTCCTATACATCAATTTTCCGCTGCATTGGCCTGCGCATACATTTGTTCTTAAAGATGAGCATACTTGTCGATCCCCCGCTCAAAATGCTGAACATCTTAGAGCACAGAGTTCATTTCACGTTCAAAATACCATTTCAAAACATTTTTCTAATTGCAGGCGGTACTCTGCTTACGTAATTTCACTTTAGGGGGGAAGAGGGGGGAAGGTGGGGGAGAGAAGGGGGGGGGAGAATGAAAATGTACAAATGACCTGCGCGACGACCGCATTTGCTGCCTCCCCATTGGCCGAGGCGCGAGTCAGTAACATTGTGTAGCGCTCGCTGATTGGTCCAAGCGACGTGACGTCATTAGTAGTTCGCGGAATGATAAGCGTCAAATATTATACTACAACGAGCCGCTACGAAGAGGATAGGAATGCACTGAGCGTAGAAGCTGAACGCTAGGGAAAGGTGTTTTCGAAACGAAGAATATTAAGAAAAGGTAAACGCTTGAGAGGAAAAAAAAAGATAAACATTAAGACATGATGAAGACAAACAAACGGATAAACGTCAACTGGAACGTTGAGGAAAAGGCGAACGTTTGAGAAAGTGGAAGGTTTACAAAACATGACGGGGTATTAAGTCAAACGTTTAACTTGTACCGTGAATAAGAAACATAAATAATGTACAAGAACACATTAATACACCACATCTTCGTCTCGCGCCACACACATCCACCCCATCCAAGCAAATGAAAAAATGAAAGCATCAAGTTAATGTGATGAAATAATTATGATTCTTGTTTGGCTTCATCACACATGAGGAAACAAACACTCCACTACGTTGGGTATGCATAATTGCATATACACAAGTCTATATGCTTTTGTATATGCATATGAAACCCTCATAAATGTATATATATATATATATATATATATATATATATATATATATATGTGAGTGAGTGAGTATGTGTGTGTGTGTGTGTGTGTGTGTGTGTGTACGTGTGTGTGTGTGTGTGTACGTGTGTGTGTGTTTGTGTATGTGTACATGTGTGTG